>NC_030678.2:50426034-50767932 GCF_000004195.4 Xenopus tropicalis | reverse complement strand
TTGTATGTGGATTAGCTGATTTTGTTTGGCCTTTACTAGCAATTCAGATGATGGCAAACCCAAGTAAATGTGGCCATACACAGGCCGACAAATGCTGCTGACTTGGCCCCTACAGAGCGACCCGACAGCTTATCAGGCCATTTTTAGGGTGGCTTGTTAATTAATTTCAGCCAGATAGCTATCAAGTTGGTTTAAAAGTCACTCTGGACAAGAACTGCATTGGCACATTGATATAGTCCTCATCCAAAGGGTCTTTGTAAGCATGCTGTATAGAACTGCCAACTTTTCAGTTTTCTAAAAATGGAAAGTGATGTAAAAGGTGGTAGGGTGATGTTACAAAGAGTGGAGTTATGATATCAGGGGCAACAATGACATTATAATAATGTAGGGATGGGCTTATGCCATAAGGTAGTAGTGATATGGTGCACTGGGAACGAGTTCGACTGTGCCATGTGCTAAAATTCCCCGGGTATCAGGTTTATGGCTAACTACAGGGCACCACTGCCCCCGCCGCAAGAAAAAATAAAAAAAAAAAGACTAACCTGCCTCGCCCTTCCCTCCACCAGGCTCTTGTCCCCCCGCTCAAGCAGCCATGGAAAGGGAATTTCCACAGTTAGAGAGGAAGCAGCCCCCATAGTCAGTTCCCTCCAATTCCCCCCCCGGGCATCTGAGCGACCATGGTGTCTGTTTCCTTTATACTTATGCCACCAAAACTAGGACAGTTAAATGGGAAAGCCCTAGGAAAAACTGAACTGTCTGGTTCAAAACTGGACAGATGGCAACCCTGCCATAATATGATGTGATTGTTGGCTCTGACGCATGGGTGACCAAATCACCAAAGACCTTTCCAAAAGAGCAGATCTTTATATGTATCACCACCTTAACTTGAGCTTGCCCACTACAGATTTAAGATGTACAGATTTAAGTTGCTGACTCAGCTTATGTGCTTGTGAACAGGGACCCCCATGGGCCTCCCTGACCGATATCTGGGTAAAAATTGGGCTGATGTCGATCAAGCAGGATTTATTTTCCTGTCAGATCAGGGACTGCATCAGCTCCTTGATGCGGTCCTTGCTCCAATGGGTTCTATTCCTGTTGTTGTAACTCGATTGTTTAGGCCTTGGGCCAAACGATTGGATTACTTCAATATCACCTACCTTAGGTGGGCATATCGGTGAAAAGATCCGCTCATTTGGCAACCTCAACAAACGAGCGGATCTTATAGTGTTGGGTTGGGTTTAGTCTTATAATTGATAGAATCACCTTGCTATACTTCCATGAGCATCTGGACCAGAATAGCTCTTAGTTAGTGATGAGAGAAATTTTTCAGCAGACATGGATTTTTTCACAGTTTTGAGAATTTTTCGGCAAAGCGAAATGGGACAGATTAGCTCATCATTACTCTTAGTTCATTCCAAATCATGTTATTTGCTTAGTGATCTACCCCTTCATAACTCCAGGGTAGCAAGCCAACAGTCTTAGAACCTTAATTACATACTAAAGCAATTGCTCATAAACACCTAAAACATGTGGTCAGCCACAGAATGTAAGCAAAAAGTTCATATGACAAAACTGAGCACAAAGAGATTAAAACAACTAGTGTGTGTTTCTTTTTACTCTTAAGTGCATACAAGCTGGGCCAAAAACACACTATACTAGTGAAATAAATCAAACTTTCACACAACATTTTCTTGAAATGTTATTTTTGCAACAGTGGACAGACTTCCATTGTTTTTTACCATTTAAATTCCTGCTGCTAGTCATTAATCAGCTGCATGGGCAAAGGGGAAGGGAAGTCAAAATAAATCCATGGAAATACATTTTGGCATCTCCGTAACAAGAGAAAACAGGATTAGTTCTGACGAATAAACAGGCTTTTGACTTGATGAGAAGCTTCACAATAGCCCCTCACTATGATATATAAATTCACTATATACAGCTGAACTCTTAAAACTCAGCTAAGCCAAGTGTTTTTTTAATATGTAATGTTTTTAATTTGTATTATTAATTTTTACCATAATCAGTCAACTATACCCACACATGTATAATAATATTTAGGTCAAGACTAGGATTAAAAATAGGCTCCGGCATTTTAAGTACACAGAGGCCCAAAGAGACCCCCACCAGACCACTTAATAGTGACTGTCTATGGGATCTTACAGCAGCCCCTCTGTCATTTGCACAGATTGCACAGATTGCCATGATAATATTACTTAAGTTGCTTACATAGATGCAGCTAGTATGTAGCATTATTATAGTAAATCAAAGCTACTTTATACACAGGTATGCAGTTCTGCACCCAAAGAGTTAATGAAATGAATTACAGCCAGACATTATCATCACTCCTTAGACATTACGTATTTGTATAGATGGAGACACAAATCCACTGGGGTAAACCTTGTAAACTCATAGAAGTTTGATCCATGTGCCATTATAATCTTAGCAGTGAAATATAACAATATGTCTATTGCTGCTCACATTTCAGTGCAAATGCTAAAGACTATAGCATTCTACATACAGCTACATCTGCATTAAATCTTAGGGAAAATGGTATTCCTGTACTGTAGATAATAAGCCAACTACTAACTACATGCTGGGCTCATGCACATTTTGGTACCTTTTTCCATACTGTGGGTAGTTTTTTATGTACTTTTTTGTTAGGGTCAAGAGAAATCAGTAGCAGTTTAAACCCTATTCTGGGAAACCCAAAACGGACTGTAAGGAAATTCCAGTGTCTTTCGTTCACAATATATATAAATATATATGAGTTCCCTATTCCTTATGCTTCCACAAACATGCATGTTCCATAGAAAACATAGCAACCAAAAAGCTGCTGGCGTTTAAACAGGTGACTAGTAAATGCTTTCTGCTGATTGCTATAGATGACTAGGCATGTAGCAAATTTTACCCCTTATTACATAATGAGCCATTATTCACATCATATATAAACACCTTAGGCACAGGAACAAGCCTCCCTTTTCTAGTATACAGATTTTCACTGGATATTATATTGGACTTATTCTAATTTACAAGCTGCACCGATGACTAGTAACATCCTTTAGATTTACAGCACAGCAATCGTCAAAATATGATTTATGTTTACATTCTTCACAGACACATGTATCAATAACACTTACTTCTGCACTCATTTGGATAGTTGTCATCGGCTGGCCTCCAAGGCAAGTCATGAAAAAGGTCAGCACAACGTTCACAGTTTTCCCCAACAGTATTGTGCTGGCAAATACATTTATCATACACCTAAAGGGTATACAGAAAAGAAAAATTTGACTAGTTCATAGGTCACAGTTGGTCTGTGAGCTTCTGCTTGACTGAGGATTCTCTGAGGTACAATTTATGTAAGGAGGCAAATTTGAGATCTTTGTCCTCTATACAAGGTAGATTTGCCCCAGTGTAGTAATTAATTGCATATTCCATTGGCTGCTATGGGATCATGTCCAGTGTTCTTTAGTGAACATGCCACATATTCTGCATAATCCTTGTTGCCTCCAGTTAATAGCACACAATTGATTAGGCATGAATCAGCTAAAGGCTTCCAGCTGTTTACAAACTACAGCTAACATTTGTGTGGGTGAGCATTTGGGGAACAGTGATCACAACATGGTCTCCTTTGAGATAATGCTGCAGAGACAGCGCTATAAGGGAGTAACTAATACGCTCAATTTTAGACGTGCAGACTTTGCCAGTATAAGGGCATCTCTGCAATGTGTCAACTGGGAAAGGCTTTTCATGGGGTTAGACACAGAAGGAAAATGGAACATCTTTAAAACATTGCTTTGTAGGTATACACAACAGTATATCCCCCTTGTAAGCAAGGAGAGGCATCGCAAAGCAAAACCTTTATGGCTGAATAAAAGTGTTATTGTCGAGGTTGGTAAGAAAAAACGTGCTTTTAGGGCATTCAAGTTAGCTGGGACAGCAGAAACTTTCATCAGGTACAAGGAAGCAAATAAAGCATGCAAAAAAGCTATCAAGCAAGCTAAAATAGAAATGGAAAGGGATATTGCAGCTAGGAGTAAAAAGAATCCTAAATTATTTTTTAATTATGTGAATAGTAAAAAAATGAAGCAAGAAGGGGTGGGAACTTTATTATCACGGGGGGGTAAGTTGGTTGATGAGAATGGGGAAAAAGCTGAAATTTTGAACTCTTATTTTTCATCTGTCTATACATCTGAGGAGCCAGATAATGAAGGCTTCCCTTGTAATATGCCCAGTTCTAGTAATTTAGCTACTGGCGCATGGGTCACTCGGGAGGAAATTCAAAAGAGACTTGAACATGTAAAGGTAAACAAAGGTCCAGGGCCGGATGGGATTCATCCCAGGGTATTAAATGAGCTGAGCGCTGTGATTGCCAAACCTCTTCACTTAATTTTTCAGGATTCATTGAGGTCTGGCATGGTGCCAAGAGACTGGCGGATTGCTAATGTGGTGCCGTTATTTAAAAAGGGATCCCGTTCTCAGCCTGAAAACTATAGGCCTGTTAGTCTGACATCAGTAGTAGGAAAACTTTTGGAAGGGGTAATAAGGGATAGGGTACTTGAATACATTGCAGTTCACAATACTATTAGTTTGTGCCAGCATGGTTTTATGCGTAACAGATCTTGCCAGACTAATTTAGTCACCTTTTATGAGGAGGTGAGCAGGAACCTCGATGCTGGAATGGCAGTTGATGTCATCTACTTGGACTTTGCTAAAGCGTTTGATACAGTACCTCACAGAAGGTTAATGATCAAATTAAGGAATATTGGCCTAGAACATAATATTTGTAATTGGATAGAGAACTGGCTGAAGGATAGATTACAAAGAGTGGTTGTAAATGGAACATTTTCTAATTGGACCAGTGTGGTTAGTGGAGTACCGCAGGGGTCAGTCCTTGGGCCTTTGCTTTTTAACTTGTTTATTAATGACCTGGAGGTGGGCATAGACAGTACTGTTTCTATTTTTGCTGATGACACTAAATTGTGCAAAACTATAAGTTCCATGCAGGATGCTGCTGCTTTGCAGAGCGATTTGACAAAATTAGATAACTGGGCAGCAAACTGGAAAATGAGGTTCAATGTTGATAAGTGCAAAGTTATGCACTTTGGTAGAAATAATATAAACGCAAACTATCTACTGAATGGTAGTGTGTTGGGGGTTTCCTTAATGGAGAAGGATCTAGGGGTTTTTGTTGATAACAAGTTGTCTAATGCCAGGCAGTGTCATTCTGTGGCTACTAAAGCAAATAAAGTGCTGTCTTGTATAAAAAAGGGCATTGACTCAAGGGATGAGAACATAATTTTGCCCCTTTATAGGTCCCTGGTAAGGCCTCACCTTGAGTATGCAGTGCAGTTTTGGGCTCCAGTCCTTAAGAAGGATATTAATGAGCTGGAGAGAGTGCAGAGACGTGCAACTAAACTGGTTAAGGGGATGGAAGATTTTAACTATGAGGTGAGACTGTCAAGGTTGGGGTTGTTTTCTCTGGAAAAGAGGCGCTTGCGAGGGGACATGATTACTCTGTACAAGTACATTAGAGGGGATTATAGGCAGTTGGGGGATGTTCTTTTTTCCCATAAAAACAATCAGCGCACCAGAGGTCACCCCTTTAGATTAGAGGAAAGGAGCTTCCATTTGAAGCAGCGTAGGTGGTTTTTCACGGTGAGGGCAGTGAGGTTATGGAATGCCCTTCCTAGTGATGTGGTAATGGCAGATTCTGTTAATGCCTTTAAGAGGGGCCTGGATGAGTTCTTGATCAATCAGAATATCCAAGGCTATTGTGATACTAATATCTACAGTTAGTACTAGTGGTTGTATATATAGTGTATGTATGTGAGTGTATAGATTGGTAGGTGTGGGTTGTGTGTGCTGGGTTTACTTGGATGGGTTGAACTTGATGGACACTGGTCTTTTTTCAACCCTATGTAACTATGTAACTATGTATGTAACTATTAGGATTCAATAACAGTATTCAAGTTAGCTGGGACAGCAGAAACTTTCGTCAGGTTCAAGGAAGCAAATAAAGCATGCAAAAAAGCTATCAAGCAAGCTAAAATAGAAATGGAAAGGGATATTACAGCTAGGAGTAAAAAGAATCCAAAATTATTTTTTAATTATGTGAATAGTAAAAAAATGAAGCAAGAAGGGGTGGAAACCTTATTATCACGGGAGGGTAAGTTGGTTGATGAGAACGGGGAAAAAGCTGAAATTTTGAACTCTTATTTTTCATCTGTCTATACATCTGAGGAGCCAGATAATGAAGGCTTCCCTTTTAATATGCCCAGTTCTAGTAATTTAGCTACTGACGCATGGGTCACTCAGGAGGAAATTTAAAAGATACTTGAACATGTAAAGGTAAACAAAGGTCCAGGGCCGGATGGGATTCATCCCAGGGTATTAAATGAGCTGAGCGCTGTGATTGCCAAACCTCTTCACTTAATTTTTCAGGATTCATTGAGGTCTGGCATGGTGCCGAGAGATAATATTTGTAATTGGATAGAGAACTGGCTGAAGGATATAGTACAAAGAGTGGTGGTAAATCGAACATTTTCTAATTGGACCAGTGTGGTTAGTGGAGTACCGCAGGGGTCAGTCCTTGGTCCTTTGCTTTTTAACTTGTTTATTAATGACCTGGAGGAAGGCATAGAAAGTACTGTTTCTATTTTTGCTGATGACACAAAATTGTGCAAAACTATAAGTTCCATGCAGGATGCTGCCGCTTTGCAGAGCGATTTGACAAAATTAGAAAACTGGGCAGCAAACTGGAAAATGAGGTTCAATGTTGATAAGTGCAAAGTTATGCATTTTGGTAGGAATAATATAAACGCAAACTATCTACTGAATGGTAGTGTGTTGGGGGTATCCTTAATGGAGAAGGATCTAGGGATTTTTGTTGATAACAAGTTGTCTAATTCCAGGCAGTGTCATTCTGTGGCTACTAAAGCAAATAAAGTGCTGTCTTGTATAAAAAAGGGCATTGACTCAAGGGATGAGAACATAATTTTGCCTCTTTATAGGTCCCTGGTAAGGCCTCACCTTGAGTATGCGGTGCAGTTTTGGGCTCCAGTCCTTAAGAGGGATATTAATGAGCTGGAGAGAGTGCAGAGACGTGCAACTAAACTGGTTAAGGGGATGGAAGATTTAAACTATGAGGTGAGACTGTCGAGGTTGAGGTTGTTTTCTCTGGAAAAGAGGCGCTTGCGAGGGGACATGATTACTCTGTACAAGTACATTAGAGGGGATTATAGGCAGATAGGGGGTGTTCTTTTTTCATTCTCTTCCATTTGAAGCAGCGTAGGTGGTTTTTCACGGTGAGGGCAGTGAGGTTGTGGAATGCCCTTCCTAGAGATGTGGTAATGGCAGATTCTGTTAATGCCTTTAAGAGGGGCCTAGATGAGTTCTTGAACAATCAGAATATCCAAGGCTATTGTGATACTAATATCTACAGTGGTTGTATTTATAGTTTATGTGAGTGTATAGATTGGTAGGTGTGGGTTAGGTGTGCTGGGTTTACTTGGATGGGTTGAACTTGATGGACTCTGGTCTTTTTTCAACCCTATGTAACTATGTAACTATGTAAGTATAGGGTATAAAGCAGTTGAAGATCCATTACCTGCCTTTACTTGGCATAAAATACTGTAAAGCAAGCAATATTTTAAATTTACACTGGTGTCAATGCCACCATGGCATAAAAATAAATTGTACAGGATAAATGTATGAAAATGATCTACTTTAATGGAGTGACATAATGAGTTACGGCGGTGAGAGATATGGTATGCCTAGGTAATGTTAGTTCTATTTGGAAATTAATTATGCAGATATTAGGATGCAGCTTTACACTTGCATGCAGATGCATCATATTTTTTTTTTGTCTTTTGGCAAAAAGACTGATCATGGAGTTTCTAACAAACCATGCAATGCCTTCAATACTGCCTGGCCCTGGTGGATATATTAAGGATAACTACCTCTAAAACTTTTGTTCATTTAGAGCTTTTTAGTTTTTTTGCACATGTAGTAGCTCTATGCACAAAATGTTATGGTTCACAATCCACCCTCTCTCTATCTCACCCATGTTGCCACTCTCTAAGCCTTAGCTGTTGGCTAAGGCCCTGTCCAGCAAAGGGCCCACTGGTGCATTAGCCAAGTGTGCATGCATAAGTGCTGATACCTGACTTTCCATGACGTTACTATGAGAGGGTAGCAGCTAACCCAGCACCTGGAAAATGAACTTGGGGGGGTTCAATCAATTAAATCAATAACTGATAATTCAAACTGACATTTAATTTGTAAAAGCTTATAAAGATGGATTATGTCACCTGAATGTCGCCATAGTGGTCTCTGTCCAGGGCACCACTTGGCATGCATCGATCTGCATGGCCATAACAGAAACAGCTGCCATGCACACGCATCACATCTACAGAATAAAATGTACTTGGTTCGCGATACCTCCGGGGAGGGAGACGCACAAGTTGTGTGAAATTCAGCCTCAGGTTGGTGAAATCTGCAAGGTCTAGAACAAGATAAAATTGATGTGGATTAAAAAAAATGATATTTTGCCAGTAAGAATAAAAATGATGCTGTTCTGCTGGCAGATTGGCAGATGTGAGGCAAGTTTTTAGGGTCCACAGAGATACCAAAAGTCTAAGGTGTCACCATGCGTACTGAATTATTGAGTGCCTCATTATAGTAAATGTTGTTTGACAAGCTCCTGCCAAGCAAAAACTTCTAACAAATAACAAGTAAATATATAAGGACTTACTGGTGCCTATCTCTCTCTATCCATTCATCCATACTAGCAATTGATGAAATTAGAAACAAAAGGAACATCAAATAATCACCACTAGCTGCTGGGGTCACTGAGTTTAACATATAGATCAAGCTGCTATTGATAACAAAGGCAAAGTACCATACACAAAGGTGATGTTTGTATTTACATCTAAATTCGATTCAAGCATGATTTGGTGAGAACTATTAGCTTCCAAACTTCCAAACTCATCCAGAGATCTCTTATAGTATAACTGTAACACATATTTTTACACTACAGAAAGGGAGAGTAGATTTGTTCTTACGCTGGACTCTTTGACTGTGGGATAGAGGAACAGAGAAAGCCAGTTCCATTGGGCTGAATCGTATCTGGAGAAAGACAGGGAAACAATCACCAACAGCCACATAACTGTATGTTTCACATATACTGGGAGCACATAATACTTACTGCATGCTTCTATTAACAATTCCAGCCTGAATGTATTAAAACTAATCAACCAATAGCACCATATTACAACTAGAGCAGAGAATCCCAAAACACTCGTCATGCAAAATCGGTATCCTATTGAGTCTCTATAAGCTAAAACATTATGAATTTTGTGTCCCAGCCCCGTACAGATTCTTTTGGGCAGGGCCCTCTTCACCTCTTGTATCGTTTATTAGTTGCTTTGTATGTAAATCTGCATGTCCAGTGTATTTATTGTACTACACTGCGGAATATGTGGCAGGTTAGCTGAAGGCATTGCTTAAGGTTCTTAAGCTCTGGTGCTAAAATTGGCAAAGAGATCCTTTCTTTCCACTCAAAATGCCTTTGGTGTTTGGTGATTAGTGACTAACAAAAAATCTTGTCTCCTCTATCCGCTTTTATACCTTATAGCCCATATGTAATAAAAAGCACTAAGTTTGCCCAGAAGCAGTAACCTATAGCAACCAATAAGATGTGTGTTGCTTTTAAACAGGTAACCAGTAAACACTGCCTGCTGATTGGTTGCTATGGGTTACTGCTCCCTTGAAAACTTAGTGTCTTTTATTACATAATCCTTGAAGATTATGGGTAATATTCTTAAAAAGGTTACACTTCTGTAGAGAAAGATGGTAAAACCCTTGGTGCCCATGGTGGCCCTTAGGCCCAAGGTTACAGCTGCAACCTGTAGTAAATGTAGCAGTAAACTCTCAGAAGCAGTGGCACTGTTACTGATGTGTTCATTTGCAGTTACCTTGCCTCCTTGTGTGGGGTCTCCATGAAGCTCCTGGCATCGCACATCCTGCAAGTCGTATGGCACTCCCCGTCTGATGTGTGGGAAAGAGGCAGCACAGTCATAAGCCAAATACTGGTAAACCTGCCAGGTTTTCCCATGGTCTGAGGATCGTTCTATTAACATACTCGCTGGCCGAGGGCTCTGGTAGAGCAAAAGAAAAAATGAGTAAATGACAGAAAATGTAATGATAGTAGTTTAGTACTTTATATAACTGTCCAACATATAAGATGTATGATACTTTCATATAAACTGGAAATGCTGCGTGTACACAATGACATTTTTAGCAATATATTATCAATATACTATGTGACCTGCATTAGTGCAGGATGAGGCAATTTGCAAGGTGCCAGCATTCCTGACTACTCAATTAAAATAGCCCATAACTATAAAACAAGCAAATGCCTTGCTCTGTGTGCTTTCTGGGCAGATAACAAATACAGTACAGTGAGGACCTACCCTGAAATCCAGAATGACGTCACTGAGCTGAAACTTTTTGTTCAGATCAAACTGCAGGGACACATCATTAATTCCTGCAAAACAGACAATGTTATCAAACAGTCATAGACAATCACTGCAAGCCTTACTTCCTGTTCAGGAGACTGTTCTCCACTCTGCAGGATGTACATTGTGCAAGGATAGTGGTCTGAGCAAAAAGCTTAATACATTTATGAACATCTAAAGCTTTAATAGACAGAATTTAGATTTAGAAAGTATTATATTTAACAAGGAATCTTTGGTATAGATATTTCTGCCTATTTGCTTCCTTCTTTCCAGATGACTTATTTAAAATGGGCTTGCCGAGTTAAACCACTTGAATTGGATAAACTATATAAACAAAATATGTCTGAAAGACCTTGTTCTGTTGCCCTATATACTGTCTAAATAAGATTTCATGCATGTTAACATTTTAAGTCATTTGCAATCAATCTGTCAGCTTGTGTACATTGTTCAAATATAATGCTCACATGAATCTTGCATCCATAGACTTGGCTTAAATTACACAGACTATTTGCACTAGCTTTGTACAGAAGGGTTCCTATTTGCAGAGTATGAACAGATTGGAGCCACATATAAACACCAATAGGCATGAAGCCTTGGGCTAATGTTATACTTGGTGTTTTCTCTGGCAATTTCTTTTTTTGCTAGTGGCATCCATATGGCACTGTACACACTAGGTGGATTTTAGCCCAAAAAATGCACCCCGCAATGTTTTTAACCTGAAATCCACCTTGTGTGAATGCTGTCACTGACAACAGGCCTAGGTGGTCTTGGGCAGGCTCTTTCCAGATAAGGACATTAGCCTTAGAAATAGCTTCTTTCTGGGCCTTACCATTGGAAGACTGCCACCAACGAAGATGGCCAGTGGGTGAGAGCACATTAGTGATTCGGTGACTAATCTCTGTAAAAGGCTGGCGTGAGTCACAGCGACAGCATTTCATCTGCATCTGGAAGAAACAAAGCAAAGTATTAGCTACGTTCACAAGTAACTACAAACTTGTACTCATACTTGTAGTCATACACTAGATTGCATCGACTCTCACCATATAATGAAAGTCTGTTTAGTTTGTTTTTTTTTTATTTCTAAGATTTGCCACTTAATATTCCCTCTATTCCTTCTGTTTTTCAGATATCTTTATTGGTAAAAGTAATGTTGGTTGAAAATAAACACACAATAAAACTGCTATCTGATTCATATAAAAATAAAAGACCTATTAAATTGAACACAAGGATGAAGATATTGGCCTTGTAGTTTATGATGCAAGTTCCGAGTTGAACAGTTGATTGTAAATACATATCTCTCCATTAATGATTACCAATCTGCTGAGATGCACATTGATCTGATGACATTGAGGCTAATTTAGCCTACAGTAGACAGGTACATGAGTGCACCTGCAGTATATATACAGTATCTTATAGGTGCTCTTTTTTCAAGTTTTTGTTTTTTTTAAACTAAACGATCTGAATGTCCCAGGACATGCAAATGTTACAAATACTAGCCCAAAGCTTACGATCACCCATATGTAATAAAAGGCACTAAGTTTGCCCAGGAGCAGTAACCCATAGCAACCAATAAGATGTTTGCTTTTAAACAGGTGACCAGTTAATTCTACCTGCTGATTGATTGCTATTGGTTACTGCTCCTGGGCAAACTTAGTGTCTTTTATTACATAGCCCCCAATAAGTCACAATCTTAAAAACCACCCAGGGTATCTTGTAGTGGGGAGTATCTTGCAGGACATACTGCCCTGAGTAGTGATGTAGGTACCTTAGAGGTATTAGTAGAGTTATGTTGGAGGGCCAAGAAGTAAAATCCCAGTGGGGCAATTTTAATATATGCTTTAGAAACATGTAAGCGCTCATTTACAAATGCAAATTAAATGTGCAAAGTTCAATTTTGGGGGCAATTCACAATATTTTTTCCCACAATTTCAACACAATATCAATTTGATGAATCTGATGCATTTGTGTCAAAAACTTTTACCAAAAACTTACACCGTTTTGGTGTTCTGCACCAAAATGACATCTGTGTGTCATTTTTTAGGTGCAAGTCTTCTATTGACAAAGCCCACAGTGGGAACCCTGGAATTACCTCCACTTTCAGGGTGGCAGTAGCTCCAGGATTCCCTGTGGTTATTAGGTACTCTTTCATTCACTGGGAATTACTTTGCAGATACAATTGCACCCTCAATGTGAGGGGCAGAGAGCAGGAAGCATTAGTCATAAAAACCTAAACCTTCTAACATGAAAACTCCACAGAAATGTTGTGATATAGAAGTTTATGAAAACTGGACTTAGTTTAGAAAATTGCCCAGAACTGCATAAAATGTAAGGTGAATTCTTGTGGTAAAAGTACCCCTTAAGGGTTAAACTCAACGGGAGATTGTCATCAGATTTTGGGGGTCAGATTTTATTTGATCTTGTCATGCAAACCCATGCAATGCCATGCAACAGAACAAGATTATGTAGGACCCTACAAAACCTGATCTCCATAGGCTTCAATGTAAAATCGGATCGGATAAAGTAAGATGGTGTGTTTGTTCCTGCATCTACATCCAACAGTCAATGTATTTCAATGAGAAAACTCTGTCAGACACCGTCAGATTTTATCTCATCGGATAACCATGCAGCATTTCCTTCTGTTAGCCATGTCATGTCGACATCTATCCTTTCATGTAATTTACACATTAGATTTTTGTATTAGTTCCATTATATTTTAACCCATGCAACTACATCCGACTTATAGGATGTGTTCTGCTGATTCGACACCGTCCTACAAAATCTCCCATAGAGATTAGCACTATGCGATAGCTGCCAGCTGCCATTATTAAGAGAACATGTAAAAACAATAACAGCAACATCTATCTCAGTAACAGGTAATTATGGAATTAATATGTGAATTCTTGGGCTGCACCATTGGGATACAGAAGGAAACAACATTACAATTATCAATGTGGAATAAAGTTCACTGTGATTACACTGAGCCTTTCCTGCTCCAAAAAAGTCAGGCAACTTTCTCACAGATTCATAATAAAGACTTTTAAATGAATGCTCCCTCTGCCACCATTAATCATTTGCACTGAGCGTAAATACTGATAAAGCTGCAAGTTCATTCAAAAAACCCCTGTGCCCAGCACATGGCCATGTACGTTACATATCCCTGGAGGATTATTTTAAAGAAATAGTTGGCCTTTTTATTGCTTATATCCTGTGAGATGGTAAGAGAATGATAATAATTGTAAATGAGTAATACATCTGGGCTAGATAATAGCACCTCACTTAATTATAAAAATATTATGGCACTGTAACATCCCAAGGAATCTGGCCTGACCCAGTGTAAGGTAACACCACACCTCCTTTCGTAAGTGAGTAAGCGGTCATCAAAACTAAGTACTAACAGGAATATAAACAGAGCTGTCTTTAGTTGTGGCATAGCCTGGGGCAAGTCATACTCATACATTAGTTATTTGAAGTACGTTCAAGTGTTGCCAAATGAATGGTACATGACTGTGCCTACTGATGATGGGGAACCCAAGAGATACCATCAGTTGCACCAGCAGATCAAGCTAGCTTTGTGGCTAATGAATTGGATTAGGATAGTTCAAACATGTGCTCCAGCAGATAAGCAACCCCACTAGACGCATTATTAACCCAATTTGCCATCAACATTCAAGTTTTGACACATAGAATTATGAGAAAAAATGCTGCATTATAGATAAAACATATAGTGATATGTGGGCAAAATTGTAATTTGCACTCCGTCAGGCCCAGAAGTAGGGGTAGGCATAAGCAGTTCAGTTTCTGGCCCCCCGCGCTTATCTTTACAGCACCGAAGGGGGTCCAGGGGGAGCCGCATAGCTAGTGTAGAGAGTGAAATTGCGCTCTCTACAGAAGCAGAATCAAATTTTCAGTTTTAAAACCTGAAATGAATCTCGTAACTTTACCAGAAGCAGATTTTTTTTTTGCCTACCCCTACTCTGTGCTCTCTTGCCACCCCCCCCCCGCCTCCAGTTAAGACGGTGCCCTCTCTCCCGCTGCACGATGTTATCGCACATGTGTGTATCCATTTGTGTGCACATCGGAGCAGGGATGGGGTGCCTGGTTGGCTTGGCATGCCCCTGCACTCCGCAAATGCATCTTTTCCCAGAATCACCATTTTCCCAGCAGTATACCCCCAACTCTTTGTAAACATTGCTGCTCTATGGGGGTCACTGTATGCTGGGGGCAATAAGGAAGTAAGAGAAACAGCCAGTCTCCCTTGGGCTATTTATATATTCTGTTATGGTTCTTACACACCGGAAAACACATATAAATATTTTATTTTAACATGTCATTTGTGATTATTGGATTGAGAAATATTCATGATGAAGGGTTTGTATTAACAGGGTGAAAGTTGGACTGAGTCATTTAGAGAAATGCATGAGACCTCCCAAACAGACCTCTGAGGCTGATGTTTCCCTGTGACTCTCCACATGAAGTAGGTGAGAGGTTACTGGGTAAAAGGCCATTGTGTATAAGGGTCAGGCTTTGTCTGGACAATATAAGAAAGTGTGTGCACTCCCCTAACAACTCCCTACAGACACAGCAGCCTCCCACACTCTATACTATAGAACTGAACATTCTGAAATGTCACAAGATTTGTCTCGGCTGACTGGGCACGACTGGGCATCTGGCTCTGATTCATTCCTGTAACTCTGCCTGGCAGGGATATGGTTAACTCAGACATGTGTAGTGTTTTTTTTTTTTTATAATTGCAAAATCATTCATATTTTTTTGGAAAATCTGTTTAACCTTTGTAACATAGAAATATTAATAACTTCATAAAGTGAAATGTAGCCAGAAAAATATAAATATTTAAGGATTAAATGACAATATATTCTATTTATAGGTTCAAATATAAGATCTATTTTCTGGAAACCCACTAGTCCTATTTAGACAAACAATGTTTGATGAAAAAAGCGGCTTAAATGCATGTTGGTGTCAAAATAATCCTATTTTTTTTAATGTTTAAATTAACACCATAAATGAACATTGTTCCAAATTAGAGAACTATCCCTTATATAAAAAAGCCCAGGTCCAAAGCATTTTGTATTATATATCCCATACATGTATAGTGTGCATTAACTTTAAGCTTTTCTATATAAGGCTGATGCCACACGTGGCGTTTTACGCTGCGTATTTTCTAATTCTCTCAGTGGCTGAAAAACACCCGATATCACACAATGCGGAAATGTGCTAGAAAACGCCTTAGCACGGATTTTTCAAGCGTTGGCCGAAATACGCCAGTATATGCACAGCAAGCTATTCCTATGTATACACAAAGGCAGCTGCCAGACCTAGCGGAAATACGAGGCATTTTTTACCATTTTGCACTATTAGCACCGTGGAAACGGGATTTGCTATATCACCAGTACTAGGCTGAAAAACACCATAGTCAGGGGCTGTGTGGCTTGTGCAGCGTTTTTAGGCTGAGAAAATACGCAGCATAAAAACGCCACGTGTGGCATCAGCCTAAAATAAAACTGTTCTTTTCTATTCCTTGTCTGCCAGGAAAGGGCTGTCTGTAGATGTGATATTGCTTGGACAGACCAACTGCAAACTGCCATAATCACACAATTACCTGAGGAAATGACTCCCCCCCACACCCATTATATGCCATAAGGGTCAGACAGAAAGGTTGAAACCAGTGGCCTAACTACTCTGTGCCAGACCTACCACAAAAAAAATCTTTGGAGGAGCCAAGTGGAAAGTAATAAACCATAACCAGCCACCTGCTCCCCTACCTAAAATTTATATGCAATAATAGAGCAAGCATAGCCCATGATCTGGGCCCCCCTGTCCCTCAGCCCCCCCCCCTCCTGTGCCCACGGGGTCTGTTGTTCTCTGTTGAAACTGCACTACATGTTTACAATAAGTAATAGGTGCGGAATGATTAAAGGCAAGCCAGGGCACAAATAGTTAATCCAAAACTGGTAAGTAACTTTTCCTTTTTAAGAGCAGAAGTGGTTAGCTAGGCACACACAAGCTGTTGTTGAGCAGGTTTTAGTATCTCCCACAATAGCTGTTGAAGGATTCACCAGCAGCACAAGTTAAAAAAACAAGTTAGGGATTCATTTCAGTTAATAGATAATAATTGAAGAAATACATTGTAGAAATACATTTCTATAATGTATTGATGTCAATTTAATATAAAAATGGCTACAAAATTCTTAGCATATTACAGACAATAGGACAGCTTACATTCCAGTAAGACATTCCATTCATGTGTCTCATTTACTATTGTGCCATCACTTCTGCAACAGATGTATTAGCTGTAGGGGAAGCTATCAGAATGCCTTGCAAGCTCCATGTTCTGAGATTTCATCAGGACTGGAACTGTTTGTATTCCCAGCACTGAAGGCAGAACCATTAATCAGACTTTGATCTCAGTACAACCACCAGTACATAATGTTGTAATAATTGGAATACTTGCCTCTTCCTTTAATACAGCTTGTGCTTAGATGGGACAAGACAAAACAAGAATAATTAGTAATGCTTTCGGTTTTTCATCCTCAGATCAGATGATTTCCCCCTGATACTCATTTAGAAAAAAAGCCATTCCAGTTACTTAAACCAGAGTTAAAGGACTTATAAAACTTAAGGGCCATTATTCTGATGCAATTGCCCTGTGGCTGGTTCAGCTATCCTGTGTTCAGTGCAACTGCATCTGAGTCCTCCAAATGGCTGCAACTGTGTGTGCACTATGTCGCAAATCAGACACAGTTGCACTGAATATTTTCGCGTCATTTCTGGTGTTCGATGAATGAAATCTGCATCTGTTTATTTAGCTGCAAGTGTGCTGTGTCTATTGACGCAGGGCACTGAGGGAACCCTGGAGCTACCGCCTGGTCAGCTCCATGGTTGGCACAGCTCTGTGTGTCAGTAGCTGCAGCAGCACTCAATTCAGACCTGAAGGCAGGAAGGGCTGATCAGTGTTAAGTGCAAATATTTGGAAGTGCACAAAGCGCATTTGAATGTTAGTACTTTCAGTGACAATGGTTTTAGACACAACTCACTGTGGGGAAAAGCGCAAGTTGCCCACTGCAGCTGCAGATATCAATGAGCCCTCATGTTCTCTGTTTATTTGGTAGCTGGTAAGTGACATAGCCTAAATATGCCTTTTTTATGCAAATAAAATGAAGTTATAGAAATAAATTACTCTCTTTGTAAAAACCATGAATTCATCTTTTAACAGGCAATTGACACTGTCTCATTCTGTACTTGAAACACTAAATCTGTTAGCAAATCATTGCTGCACAAAAGTTTTACTTTACTGGGATTTCTGTACAGTTCTACACCTTTTAATGCCAAACATACTGCTCTAAATATAGGCACACAGACATTTGGAGGGCACTTAGGCTAAAAGCCAGCTGACAAGGTGGTCAGGAAATGACTTAGAATAGCCATAGCTGGGATTTTGAATCTGGGAAGCCACTGTGAATGTTTTTTTTTTGCTTTCTTTATTAGTAGAATTTTTGAAGAATGTGGTCTATTTATGTAATTATATACTGTAGATATAGTCTATCTCATTTAGTAATAGTAAGTGGCTCATTGACTAATATTTTGTATATTTTGTTCACCCTTGATTGGTTTATTCAGTGACACCCCAACTCAGTTGTTGGATTTGTCTGTTCAAACCTCCCCTTTGAGGTCCAACATTTGGTCAGGCACAACTCATAACAAGGTAAAGGTAAATAAATAATAGCATAGTAGATGAGGTTGACAAAATAGACATGTCTATCAACTTCATCCTATTTGCCCAAATTAAACCTGAAAAAATAGGAAAGGTGAAAAACAAAATCTTTTGTGACTCCCAAGAGGGCAATTGGACCAGTCCTGGATCAACTTTGTACTAAAGATACTTTTAGTAAACTTCTTATTTGCTCACTTTCTAAAAAAGGCATTCAACCCTTTCTTGAAACTATCTAATACTGTATCAGATAGATAAGATGTATTAAAATGTATAAAAACTGCTTGAGCTAGTTTTATGAATATGTAGAGCAGAAAATATAGGATCACCTGATATTTTACCCTAATTACAGCGGGGGGCTCGGGGGGCAGCCCCATAGTTTAGGAACCCAGAGACATTTCTTACATATCCAGGGTATTCTAGGAAGCTGAGGATCACGCCTACAATTTCCTGTACAATAACCAAAACTAAAAAAATACATACATTTGAAAAATGTAATTTTATATAAGATTTTTTAAAAAGTTGCCTTTACTGCTGCCTTCATTTTTGTTTTCAAAAAATCCTAAAAAACACATAAGTTCATGAACAGAACTTTGTATTTTTATGGATTCCAGATATTCAGAGACTTGCTCACGTAGTAAATGCACAGGGTCTAAAACATGACAGACCTTAAGAAGTCCTTGAAGCTCTGATCAGATGAGCTTTTTTTTTTTTAATCCCTTAACTGCCAAAAAAACACCTGTCCTTGGCAGTTTAATTCGGGATCTTCTCTATGACAATGACAAGTAGGATGGCAGCTGTGAGCTAATCACTTGGAGGTAAAGACCAATGATTTGAGCACACGAAGCCGCAAGATTCACAAGAGATTAGTGCAACATATTCAGCCTTGTACCACTAGTGATGATTCACTTAATATATTGTTTATGTGATTTACCAAAAAGCACAATTTACCTCTCTATAGCCCAGATTGTATTTTCATTCTTTAAATATTTGTTTATTTACTAAAATTGATGAACTAAAGTATTCCTGGCTGGCATACTTTTATATTAGAGAGTTGTTCAAGAAAAGATTTTCAGGTCATTAGGATTAAGTAAAGAGGGTACTCATTAGTGATCATTAGAGCTTACAATATAAAAAATCATAAAGAATTACTAAAGATTAATGCATGATGATTTTAACTTTTACATAGGGGTACCCAGTGTCGGACTCCACCAGAAAACCTTAGACCAACAATTTTTCCTCTTTTCCTCACTCAACCACTTAATTCTCTAAGTCTCTTTTAATTACATGCTAGCATCTATCCTTACATCTATCTCTCCACTTTGTTCCTATTCAAAAATAGGGAATGACCATGAAGTATGTCAAATGGTTAGGAGCAGAGTTTTCGTGGTCAGTCCAACACTGGGGGTACCATGTTACCTTTTTATACCGGCCAGATATTGAATCCACATTCTGCATGGCTAATTATCAATTAATTTAGATGCATGTTGCATGGCTGCACATAAATCAGTTTAGTCTGCAGTATGCATCTTCATTAATTGCTAATTAGCCATGCAGGACATGGATTCAAAATGTGACCAGTATTAAAGGGGTGAAGTGGTAACCCCACTCCCACCATGAAAGGTTCAGAAATCAAAAATACTAGCCTCACAAAAGTAATGGCTAAAGCCTTATACTTCAAGTACAAATAGAAGCCTTTAATGTCAGACTATAGCCTACTAGTCATAGCTAAACATTGCATAAAACAAATATTGCAGCACATTTCAAATCGGCAGGGCAGAATGGTGATAACAGCCATGCAAACAAGACTGAATCCCAAGGACATGGCCATCAATTTACAGCACATTGTTATAAGGTCTGGTTCTGGACAGCGAATAAACAGCTGTGGAATTTAACTGAAATGGCATTATATAGTACATAGTAGCTTTGCTTATGCAGTCCTAGAGAATTTGACAATTTCAGTGAAGTTCAGGGGTCAGAACCACCAATGAGCCCCTCTCTGGCCCAGTAAATAAAAGCCACAGTGAGCAAATTCTGTACACAGCAACATTATTATGAACAGATACAGATGTAATATTAAGGTGGCACTTGTCTTGTGTTATCTTTGCAGAGGGGAAGAAGCACACCAGTGTGTTGGCAATGCCTTTAAATCATTTATTTGCAGAATTGAACAAACAGCACAAGCTTTCGGGGGTGACCCCTTCTTCAGGTGAAATTCACACAAGTGAACAATTTACTCATTAAATACCTTAACAGACCATGTGACACTATCATGTGACCCATTAACCCCATCGCGGCTGCAATACCAAACAGTCCCAAGCAGTCATTCAATTATGTGAATTGACAATCCCCTTCATAGGAGTCCTTTACACTTCATAGTCTGTAAAACATGTAACCATAAATACAAAGTATCACATTTAAAAACCAGTTATACAAAGTATCCTACAATAAACAGTTACAAAGTCTATAAAAAACATTTCAAGCTGAAGCTTTTGTTTAAACCTTGAGGGGAAAGAGAATCCAGTTTTTTTTAATCCACACTGCCTCTCTTTTTAATAATTGTTTAGTCAAATTTCCACCTCTAAGTAAATGGACTTGTAAGCTACATAAAAATGTTTGGCCACAGATAATTCAGATACATATTTCTTTCCACTTTCTTGTTCAGATTTCACATGGTCTGTTAAAGGAGAAGGAAAGACAAAGTCACTTGGGGGTGCCAAAATGTAAGGCACCCCCAAGTGACTTAAATCTCTTACCTTTTACCCCAGGCTGGTGCCCCTGTTGAGAGAACAGCACCAGCCCGGGGTACCTGCAGCGCTTCCTTCTTCCTGTATGGCTCGTGCGCGCATGCGCAGTAGAGTGAAAAGCCGAACTTTAACAGAGAAGTCGGCTTTTCACTCTACTGCGCATGCACCTCTCGTTTAGACCTTGCAAAGCGAAGGCGGAAGGAGGAAGCGCTCGCTACAGGTACCCCGGGCTGGTGCGGTTTTCTCCTAACAGGGGGCACCAGCCCGGGGTACAAGGTAAGCGATTAAAGCCTTTTGGGGGTGCCTAACATTTTGGCACCCCAAGTGACTTAGCCTTTCCTTGTCATTTAAGGTATTTAATGAGTAAATTGTTCACTTGTGTGAATTTCACATGAAGAAGGGGTCACTCCCGAAAGCTTGTGCTGTTTGTTCATTTCTGCAAATAAATGATTTAAAGGCATTGCCAACACACTGGTGTGCTTCTTCCCCTCTGCAACGATATATGGAAAAAGGCTTGGGAGCGGCAGTAGAAGTCAAGCACCCTCTGAGAACATGTATGTAAGTGGTGTGCTGAAGATTTTTCTTTATCCTGTCTGGTATGACTGAGCAGTTTTTGCAGATTCTTTTCACTGTATGTTTTTTCATGTATCGATGTATTAATTATATATACCAAAAATATCTAGAAGCCAGAGACACTGAAGGAAAAAAGGTTGTTCCATGGCTATAGAACAGCATAGATTGGGGGTTTTACAAACTTTTGTTTACCCGTAACCCACATTTAACCATAAAAAGGTTTGAGAGCAACACTAGGATGCAAAACAATACTGGGGTGCCAAATACAGGCTGTGATTCGCTATTGGTAGCCCCTATGTGGACTGCCAGCCTACAGGAGGGTGGCAACTAAAACTTGCCTTCAAGCCAAGTATGCAAAATTAAGCATCCGCTTTAAAGCAACTGGGAGCAAGAAGTTGCTGGTGAGCCACTGGTTGGAGATGGCTGCCATAGATGGAGGGGATCTGATACAGACAATATTAAAACAGATAAAAGTGTAGAGGGGTAAAAATATTTGACCTGAGCCCCCCAATAGTCATGTTATAAATCTGCCCCCCTCCAGTTGTTAATCTACATCTCCTTACAGTTATTTTTTAAATAACATGCTCACTTATGGCACTGTGAGAACACTAAACCAACAAAAACCTAATGACTTGAAGACCCACTGAAATCATAATCCATCCAACAGAACCAGCTCAAGCAGGAATTTTCCTCTCCCCTATCAACATACTCACACAGAACTCTAATTTAATCTGCCTGTGTCAGTCCAGGGTCAGCTGTGCTTTAGGCCACCGGCCATCACTCTGTGAAGCAAGCTGCTAGGCACGTACCACTCTGGCTTGAAGATTCCTTAGGTCACAGAAAGAGATTGTGAAACTCCCTTCCAAATAACATGATATGATTAACACATTTTGCCCACACTGGGCATGACACAGTATAAAATCCGCCAGCAATAGGTCATATCAGACACCCGAGGTCCCTTGACTTGAATAAAAGGAGGAATCTGGGGGAAAAGCAGATGTACTTGGAACAAAGCATATTATAAAATCAGCGGAGTTAAATCCACAAAAAATTATTTCCAGGAGGAAAATCACGGGTCACCTGCGATCTCCCCCCCCCCCCACAAACTTGTGGGTAACTACAAAGGAAGCAGACCACTGCTGTGCCCCCTCTAGCCTGAGCCCCCTACAGCCACCAGGGACTTTTTTCTCTACTGTATAAAATAGTTTTAAGGCTTGTACTCATGGGTGTTTCACCCTGCTTTTTCCTACAGTGGAATGCACCCGCACAAGACAAACGCACGGTGGAATGCAGGTGGACACAGCATGTTGTGTTCCACCTGCGTTCAGCAATTACATGCGCCTGTGAGAGTATGGACACATTTGAATGAATAAAAAGCAGGTGCGTTACACCGCATGGGAACGCACATAAAATCGCTCTTCTGTAAGAAGCCTTAAGGTGGCCATACACGTGGCGATCTGACGATGTTTCGTACGACCACACACCAAACATCGTAAGATCCGCCACACACCATTCAGGGCTGAATCGGCAGGTAAGGAGGTAGAAACAATAGGATTTCTACCTCCTTCTGCCGATTCAGCTCTGAAGGGAGAATTTTGGTCAAAATTTTCAAACTGGTCCGATCGGCGAGTCGTCCGATATCAGCAGCTTCCTGCGATATCGGTCGACTCGCCGACATGCCATACACGCACCGATTATCGTACGAAACGAGGTTTCGTACGATAATATCGGTGCGTGTATGGCCACCTTTAGGGTGAAAACACACAGAGCTACTAGTAGAGCTACTTGTCACTACTACAGAAACAGACAATGCTGATCATTTACTGATAATTGTCTCTACGTGTGTTTTACCAGAGGCAATTCTCAGTATTGCCTATGGCAGGGTATTTTCTAGTGTTTAGTAGCCATGACAAGTAGCTGCTACTAAGTAGCTCCGCACGTCTTCACCCTTAAGCATGTGCTGACCACTACCATTCTGCACACCAGTTTTGCTCTTGCTTGAGCTTGTCAGTGTAGAACATAGGATTCTGATCAGCAACTGAACATCAACTGAGGAGGATTCACACAACTACAGGGCCACAAATAGTGGCCCCTTAGAGCTCATTTACAAGCTCAGTCACAACTGCACAGCACTAAAATGAATGATGCTCCTTGATACTATTCATGCTCCATAGAAACCTGAGGCGAGCACTCATGGTCATTAATAAACTCATGAGACACAAGGGAATCCTGCAATAACCAGCAGCCTGTACCTGCCCCTATAGCCACAACTGACTTGTAGCAAATAAATCAGAGCCATATGCCATTATTAATGCTGCAGGCAGAAAGTGACACCTTCATTGTCCAGCAGGAAATTTCCACTCCCATGGGCAATGAAGGGCCTGACAATACCTACCCTTTGCATTAGTTAGAATTGCTCATGTAAAACTCATTACATGCCTTGATACCTGGTAACCACTTAAAAATGCCTCCTTTTGCATTTTCGGCCAACTACTCAGGATCGGCACATGCGCAATTGCATCTAATGTAAAGGGGCAGGTATTGTCCACAGAAGAGGAGATTTCCAGATGAAGTGCTTCATGTGACAGGGCCCTTAAGGTGGCCATACACTCGTTTCGTACGATAATCGGTGCGTGTATGGTATGTCGGCGAGTCGATCGATATCGCAGGAACCTGCTGATATCGGATGACTCGCCGATCGGACCAGTTTGAAAATTTTGATCGGGTGCCATAGAAGGCGCCTGACCAAAATTCTCCCTTCAGATCTGAATCGGCAGAAGGAGGTAGAAATCCTATTGTTTCTACCTCCTTACCTGCCGATTCAGCCCTGAATGGTGTGTGGCGGATCTTACGATGTTTCGTGCGACCGATGGTCGTACGAAACATCGTCAGATCGCCACGTGTATGGCCACCTTTAGAGTACAAGCCCGAAAGCCCTTTTGGATATGGAATTTAAAAATGCAATGTGCATCAATATTTCAAGCTTCCAGATTTAATATATTTCCCTCCACAGAACTTACACTTGTGCACCTGACTGCCAACCACCATAATTTTACATTTCCAGGTTCCTCTATGGGAAAACAATGTACTGGCTGTGGCTGGTACTAAAGGGTTCAAAGTGAATGTTAGCATGTATGCCTCTATTTCACCTGCTGTAAATGAGATTTAAGTAAAAGCTTTTAAAATATTTTAATTTGTGATTCCCATGGAAATGTTTGTTAATATTATTAGTAAGAAATGTCCATCTATCATTTCTCCTTCAGCAACATTTTATTTATCACCTACAGGAAAGTTTACGTGATTAAACTTTAATGCTTAAGTTTTAAGCGTCTGTTACTAAATTGGTAATAGTCTAACCTGCTTGATGTGAAAACAAAATCATATCAAGTCATTTTGCAACACTTACATAACCTGTAATCAATCCTGCACCATCATTTGCTGAGCTCTCTGTATTTGGAGACGTGTCAGAATGGTTGGAGGCCTTCTAGATCTTGTCATGGTCACCTTGCTCTCAGTGTCTGTTGCCAAACTGGACTTATATGGAATTATCAGCTCCTTGCCTTGTCAGGGGGAAACGATGCAAGTTGTTTTTAGATGTGCATTGGGTCTCAAGGTGCCTTTGTTACCTTTACTTTGTTGACACCGTATGTCATTTTAGGTGAGGAGGTATGTTCTTCCAGAGACCCATTTAATTTCTTAAAACAGAATTTTATTGTGATTATTGTATTTTGTATTTATTGTAATGTTGTATGGAGTGCTAAATGTTTAGTCTGTGAAGAAGGCATTCAAGTAAGGATCTCATTGCACTGTGTACATTGTACCCTGTGCATATGATAATAAACTTTGAACTGAACTGAAGAAGAAAATGTTTTAAAAAGTCACTAATTATTGGTAATCCCTTCATATCAGGTTGCCAGTCTGGCATTGGGGGCAGTCAGGGAGGGAAGGAGTCAAGTGGCCCTGACTAAATGTAAGAACTGAAAAAGAGGCTCATACTGAAAATGTGGTTTTCTAGTCAGGCCAGCCATAGCTGGATTTGCTAATAGTAATGATAATAGTAACAATCAGGTTATGCAATAATAAAACCGGGTACATGAGCTAGCTTATTATTGTTAATTATTGTAAACATATAATAGACATAGTTTTGTGTAATAATGAATGAAAGTATGGGTACTTTTTATGAAGCACCATGTCTTAATGGGGCAGTTTATATTTAAATTAAATGTAATCTGTTGTAAGCAACATCATCTGGTCTTCATTGTATTTTCTTTTAATGTATATATCAGCCTATGCTAATATGTTTCAGTCAATATTGTAAAAACATTTTTCAAAAAAAAGATCAACAGCCTGGGGAAAATATTGGATTGGATCTACTGGGGGAGGGTGAGTCTAAATTATTTAGGTATATAAAAAAGATATTTAAAAAATCCACTATTTTTGGGTTTGGCCGAACCCTAAATCCTTCGAAAAAGATTTGGGGAATACAAAATCCAAATTTAGGCTGCAGAAGGGTTAAATAGATGCGCAAAAAGTCACATGATTTTGAGGTTTTGGATTTGGTTCAGCCAGACACTTAGATTCGGCCAAATCCGAATCCTGACAAAAATAGGCTGAAAGGTCACATCTCAAACCAAGTCCTGGATTGGTGCATGCCTAATTAAAATATACTTATAGGTTAACTATAGTTTTTACATTAGGATTAAAGAGAATGAAGCTGCCATGTGAGGGAAGCATGGCAGCTCCTACTTAGTGCTGAATTAAAAAATAGACTTTTGGATAGACTCATTTATCTTACAAAATCTTATCATACAAATAAATGTGAGATGCCATCTATACCAATGCTATGCACAAAAGATACTTAAGCTTTAGTTTCTGCTGAAAAGTAATCTGAAAAACAAAAGCCTTAAGGAATAAGTCACTAAAATATGTAATTTAAAAATGTATATAAAATATTCCTTAGTTGTCATATGATCAGTGGTATGGACTTGGTCCTGTTCCAAAAACCCACAAAGGTAACTAAGGAGGCGTATTCTGGTAAATGATTCAGCCTCTAAGGATATGACAGAGCTTGCAAAATATTACACTTTGATACAAAACCAGGTTGGCAGAAAACCCAGACAGTACACAGAGGGGTGGGATAGAGCAACATGGAGTGACCTCTGAGTCTGTTGCAAAACCCAGCTGCTCATACACAGCCAACTGGATTCCTAACACATGTATATTAAGCATTTTTTTGAGCCATTTATAGACTGAACCCCATCCAATAAGACAGAAGTCTGACTTATAAGCCACATAAATTCATTTATGCTTCTGAAGTTCATATATACTATACAGAAGCAAACTGCAGTATTAAGCTGGCCATAAACATAAATATCTGCTTATTTGGAGGTCACCATCTTTGCCCACTCTGGTCTCTCGCATGCTGGGCTAAAATGGGCTTATATAATTCTCTGGGCCCTGGGTTAACTATTAAATCATATTAGCAACCTATTTAGGCCTGTCGTGAAAAGACCCAATGCACTCCACACCTGGCCCAGTGCACTCCACACCTGACAGGAATTTGAAGCAGATCTATAGTAGATCTATAGTATCCTATTGTGAGCTATTGTGATACTAAAATCTACAGTTACTATTGATGTTGGTATATATAGTCTATATATGTGAATGTATCGATAGGTCAGAATAGGTTTGTGTGTGCTCGGTTAATTTGAAGGGTTGAACTTGATGGACTTTGTGGTCTTTTTTTAACCCTATGTAACTATCTAACTATACATATCTGGCTCATACATGGGTGCAAAATGTCACACATGTTGCGTCTACATCTTTATGGATGTTGCATGGGTAAGCCACATCCTTTTTTGCTGCCTGATCAGTTACAGGTGTGAAATACAGAGGGGGTTTGGCTCTGCTTCCTTTGTAGTGTACAGAATTGTGGGGCACAGGAGTTTTTTTTCTTGTCACAGGTCACCTGCAATTTAAGCTGGTGGGGGTGGGGCACAGGCCCAGGGAAAACACCTTATGGCAGGGCCTCGGCCCCCATAGTAACTCCACTGGAACAGGGCTTCATGTAAAGTGTTTAGGGCATGCAAGTTTGTGTGACTTTTTCTGCCTAGCATTGTGTCAGTTAGTGATGTGCGGGCCAGGTCTGCCTCGAGCAGCCTCTATTTATAGACACAAGCCTGCCCTGCGCAAGTTGGGATCTTTGAATGGTGAATACCCAACAGTAAAAGAAGGATTCTTCATTGCCATTTAAATGTATGGAGGCAGCCCAAGGGATTACAGGCAATTTTCCACTGGTGACAATACAACAGTTGGGTTAACTCCTGGTGTGCCATGGTCCTAAGGCTAGTGTCAGTCATAATATGGGTAGGAAAAGAAAACACCAAATCTGCCCTGATTGAAATCCACCCAATGTGATTACTGATGGGCTGATGCAGTTCTTGTCAATGCTCACAGAACACAGGGAGGATGGAGGCCCACCTGTGACAGTACCCTGAAGAACAATGTGCATTCCTTTAGAAAGCAACAAAGTGCACATTTTGGACAAAGAAAACAACAGGGGGAACATCTGTAGCACAACAACAGGGGGGACTGAAATGCCACCTTTCAGCCACTGTTCTAACATTTTGTTCACAGCAATTAACACCTCTGGCCATGTCACTTAAATAATTAGTACCTGCCTCAATGATTTTCATGGCACACTGGTAATTGGATTATACGGTTTAAATGTCAGGGAATTTCCTACCACTCAGCTTGACTAAAGAAACCATTCAGATGAGCAAAGAAATGTATTCAAGGTTACTTATAATGTCCAATTGCTTTAACCTTACCACTTCTAGATACAGTAAGCAACATTTCTTAAAAGCATGATTTGTTATTTAAAAAAACAGTCTTTTTTTCTCACTGGTTTGGAATACTTCTACAAGGTAGAACTTTTGGTATAACCTTTAATAATTTCCTCATTATAAAATGAATTTGAGATATTAGGTAAGCTACCGAAATAATGCAGCGGTTTCTATCCTGCTTTTTCCTATAGATCAAAGTAAGCAGTTATCAGCCCAAAGCTGCCAACTGAGGGATAAGGCAAAATCACTATGCTGGCAGCAGCCTTACAACTTTCATGATCTAGGGTCACCAGAGTCAGACAAGTTTTACAAAATATGTCTGTAATAAGTAACTCTGTTCAAGGGCCAGTGCCCTCTCTGCTATTTTGGATACACTATAGTATTCATTCACCCTTTCAAACCCAGCTTGCTACTCCACACAATACAGTAGGATTTGGTTTGTTAATATGGGGAATTTTAAGAGCTGTAGACACTGAAATCTTAACTTTTAGATAAAGCACACAAGCCATGAATAATGCAAAATAAAAGTGTATCTGGTATAACTAGTGATGAGTGAAACTGGTGTGTTTCAGCAAAAAATTCACAAAACTCGCAGAAAAAGTCACAAGGAGTCAATGGGTAGGCATGTGGTTAAGGTGTTTTTAGCTCTGCAATAGCATATTAATTGCTCTATATTGTTAGAATACTTTTCAATACCCTACAACTGATCTCTTATATTGCCAAATTCTTTGAAATGCAGTGCATGAAAAGCTCCTTAGATACCCACTGGTTCATGTGAAAAACAAGGGGTGGCAGTTTGGCAAAGAAGATATATTTTGATACACCCCTGTCTTATGCATAATTAGGCTTTATTATTAATGCAGATGCAGCATTGTATATTTCAAGTTGTATCATGTATTGAAACATTTATATGCCTTCCTATAACTGTTGTGACATGCTAACTTACAGACTCTAAGTAGGTGTTCCCAGAGGCACAGTGTTATTTTGCAGTCATCAGAATACCCCACTACAAAGTAGGTATCATAAACCTACAGAAGCAAGAGCATTCTCCATATGCCATTGCCATGCCATGTTATCTAACAACAGTGTCAACTACAAGAAAATACATTGTAATTAAATATCAGAATAGCAGACACAATACAGAATCTCACTGAAAGATCCACTTGCGTTCATTGAGCCTTTGGTGCTGTGTTACAGGACTACACTTCTCAGCATGCTTTAGGCAATGACAATACAGAGGCATAGTCTAAAATGGCTTAAATAGACTTCTGTTTGTTTTGTACAGCACCATATCACTTCCTGGTCCTTTATCAGGATTATTTTATTATTGATTGTTACTAAAACTTTTATATGACTAAGCTTATTATACGAGGGCATTGTTTAGAGCTTCTCAAGCTTCTTTAGGCTTGCCTTGAAGGGCTTAGAAATGAAAGACTGGATAATTTAGAGGAAGACACGTGAACTCAAGGAATTTGCACAGGTGTTATCACCAGATATCCAGTTCAGGCCTCTCAAAGCTAGAATTCAGAACATTCAACCACTCAGTAATTTCTTCAGCCTATAACACCTAGATAATTTTGGTAGTTTAGTTAGCGAAGTGTAATGCGATGCAATATATCCCACCGTGAAGTCTAGTATTCATCCCCTGTTCTTATATTACCCCTATTTCTCACTTTTCTCCTCACTATAACCAGCTCATATCACTACTATTGCCACCCATTGCTGCCAAAGCAATCCTGTATAAATGCCAGCACTGCAGCCCACCTGACACTGGGATGTGACTCTGGCCAACTGTTTCTCATCAACAGCTTGTTATTTGTTTTCATACCTCTCCATATGGGCTGCAGTAGGTTTCTGGCTTTTCAATGCCACATGTTGAGGAGGCTCTTAAGTAATTGCCTCTTCCAATGAGAAGGTCTCCAGCTGCAGGGTAGCACGCCCCACGGGAACAGTCATTCTGTGCATGCAGGAGGGTCGGTAAAACTAGAAAGCATACAGTAAAATGTAAATATTCTGTTGTACAACAAAAACAATAGTTGTACATATAGAAATTTATTGCTTCTAAAAATATTTGCATTTAGTGCACACCACTAAATTGGGATGCGATTCAGTTAAAGGACAATTAAGCCTGAATACAGCTAGAAAAGCTGCATTTTATACACTGAACTAACCATACCAGTTGAGGAACACTATAACAGTATTGATCCACTCTTTAGTAGTAGCTTGCTATCCACTTATTAGTCCTGTGCCCTTATTAGCTTGCTATCTACTTTTATTGTTAAGCTACCATTTGTGTGCCAGTGACACTGCACATGCTCAGAGCGTTCTGGTCTGCTGTTGAAAAAGAATGCTATAGGTTGTTCGAAATCAATAAAACATTAGCAGAAAGTGAGGTTACATCTGTCATAGTGTCTGATTACACAGGGCTAATTATTAATCAATTCTGATTCAGAATGTGCTAGTTTTGTGTGAGTCATCCCTAAGCTGAGCCAATTTACAGCAGAAAATCAGCAGAAGAAAAGATTGGGGCATCTTCAAATTACTACATTTTCAACAAAAGGTGTTTAATACCTTTTCTAATAAGCCCACCTAAACAGACTCATGTTTAAATGGGGGATGTTTTCCCTTTAACATGCAAAACAAATTGTTGAGAGTTTAAATATATACAGGTATAGCCCACTTGATGTTTTTACTTTGTAAGATAACATTTATAAACTTTTAGCTAGATAATCTCTCATATTATCTCCCCTCAGGGAAACAGCACATTTTATGTTACATTTAAATACATCATGATGTTTAGAGGGTGTCAATCCCAATGTGAGTCATGTGTTTCTTAATACTAAAGTGTGAAATAACTCCTGTACTTAGTGTTACAAAGTCTGCACTCAAATGAGAAAAAAAGAATCATTGATGGACTATTTGTGATGTACCCTGTCTGTGAAAAGAACTTACCACATTGAAGGAAATATACTATATTTTGTAGCTCTAGCATTTTCTGTCCCTTAAACAGACCGTATTCTATGAAAGAATAACTTTAATGAAGTCTTCTATGAAAACGGGCCATTACATTTCCTAACTGTGTTTACTAAAAACAGCCATATGTTTGCCATATATAGAGAAAGTCTCAGCAACAGTTTTCAGCTCCCATTCATGGGTAGTGAGAGTACATTAAACTACATTATAGACTAATTCTTCAATAACCCTTGGTTACTGCACTACATTAATCTGGTAACTGATATTACACATCTCTCCACTGAACTCTACAATAGAAGTTTCCAAACTGTGTTAGGGAAATGAAGTGTTGGGGACCTGTCTAAAGGCCCAGTTAGGGTGAGATTTGGAGTGAATACTTGTAATCTAGATGTTGCTGCATCTATGTTGAGGTTAATCTAAATATTGTTGAAACTATAGTAGGATGACTGATAAATCTATTTTTTCTATATATGTCTAAACCTATAAAAGAGATAATGTAGGCTCTGAAAAAACATTGGACCAAAAAAAGTTTTGGGCTGAATTCCAACAACATTTCTTGCTAAATATAGTTTTCAAGCCTATGGTGATATAATGTGCAAAAAGAGTTGAAGCAAATTGTAAAGCCTTACCTAAAAGCAAAGCATATACCCACATGTCTGCTGCGGCACACCTGCACCTTACAGGAATCTGGGTCCTTGTAGCTAATGATACACACGTCTGTGGTTCTGCGCAAAGAAAAATAGCGGGTTTGTGAAGTGTCACTTGCAGTGTTAGTTTATTTACCAGGCAAAAGAATCCCTATATTACAGTTCTAATATATATATATATAGCTATGATCTAAAATCACTAATCAGTGTCTATTGTTTATTAGGCACATACAAATTGCTGCTCTTCTGTTGCTATTAACAACAACTTCTAGCATCTTCCATTGAACTTTGTGTGAGGCCAAAGTAGCAGCCGGAAGATTGCAGGGTAGATTGTATACGATTATGGGAAATTTATAATAATTAATATAAAACGAAATTATCTTCTGAGTTTTAGCTGCTATGCAGAGATGTGACACTTCAAGGAACAAAAATGGGTATGAAGCAATACGTTTTAACAAGCTGTATAATAACTTACATCCTAGAAAATACTAATATGAGATGATGTTGAAGTGTGCACACTTATGGTATCCCCCTCTGCATGACAAATTCCCCCCTTTAGACATTTAGGCTGGAGTTTTCTACACAATAACTGATCCTTCTACCCTACCTGCTACATGATTCTCATCTTCGGAGTGTAAAGATCAACAGGACAAGGAAGGCTTTTGTCTTTCATAAAACACTAGTGTAAGACTCACCTTTCTCGGCTTTCACTTTTCTCTGCTATCCAAGACTGGCAGCCTGCTTCCTCCTCCTACCTAAATTCACTCTGCAAGCCTCCTCCCAAAGCTGCCTTTTTAAGTCCCAGCTCACCTACTACATGTAGAGAATAAAAGTGATAAGGGAGTGTGTCAGTGCTCACATCAGACGCACACACCCAAAGTCAGTTACTCATCACATACCACATCCTAGACACAGCATGCCTGGTGCATAATGAACAGGTAAACTCCGCTGTTCCTGTCAGACTCATAGCATGGTCAGATAACACTCCTTTCCACCTATCACACCTTTCTCCTACCTGGTGCTTTATTTAGAGTGTCCAGGACCCAAACACAGACCTGATTTAGATCCTATAATTTTTGCACACCATAAAAAATGTGTCAAATATGTACAATGTTAATGTGTTAAATATATTGCCAAATTACCTGGTAGTGTAAGGGTTAACAGGCTTTTAAAAAAAAATAGATCTATCATGATCACATAAAGCGTCTTTTGTTTTATTTGTCTGTGGGGATAAAATATGTTGGCACATATACTCAAAACCCTGAAATCCTGACAAATATATCATATGTTAGGTATTCAAAATCATTTTGAAACTCTGGGGTATTACAATGGAAGTGGTTATACCTGGCTCTGGAGAAGGGCCATAAATGGCAAGCAAGATTACTAAATCTGCCCTTAATTGAATTTAAGTTACAAAATGCAGCTCCCAGCAATAAATAAAAGTACTGGGAGGAGACTGCATGTCTGAGCTAATATTTTAATAACTAACTTTAAAAGGAGTGGTTCACCTTAAAAAGAACTACATTTAAACACAGCATTAGGCTAGAAGTGTTAATTTTATTACTTCTTTACCACCACAGCCCTTTATGAGTGCATCAATAGGTGCTGCAGAGCTTGATTGGAAAAGAGGGCAGGAAGGACTGAGTGGAGATACAGTAAGTGCAACTATACAGAAGCGCAAGGAGCTCATTTTGATGCAAATACCATTAATGAAAATGGTGTTACATGCAACTGACTGTGAGGAGATTGCAGGGGCCACAACTGCACTTGCAGATGTATATGGGCCCTATGGTCAAAGTAAAGTTTAGTGTAAATGAGTAGGCGTTACATAAATATCAAGAAATGAATTAATGAATGCACTAATATCAATCAATTCACTGGTAGTCAGGGAAGTTTGCCCTAAGTTTAAACTTTACAGTCATGCCTGCCCCTATCAAGCTGCTTTGTCTGCCATTTCTTGTTATGGAAGTCACTGAAGTTTCAAATGGTTAATGTGAAGTATGCAATAACATTTGTTGATATGCAATCCAAAAGCTGTTCTCTTTTAGGCTTGGAGACACATAGGGGCTGATTTACTAATCCACGAATCCCGAATGGGAAAAAATCGGATTGGAAATGAACATTTTGCAACTTTTTCTTATTTTTTGCTATTTTTTCGTCGCCATCGCGACTTTTTCGTGAATTGTCACGACTTTTTCGTAGCCGTTACGGCTTGTGCGAATTGTCGCGACTTTTAAACAGCGGGCAAACCTTTCTGATTTTTTTTTCGCATGATTTTGGAAGCCCCCCATAGGACTCAATGGCACTCTGCAGCTCCAACCTGGCCCAAGGAAAGTCACAATACTGAAGCTTGAATGAATCCAAAACTTTCGTACTTGGCACGACAGTACGATTTTTTCGCAACAATTTGCGCAAGTCGTAACAGCTATGAAAAAGTTGCAACAAATTATGAAAAAGTCGCGATAATTTACGAAAAATTTGCGACGGAAAAAACGCAAAATACCGATCATTACGAAAAAAACACATTTGGACGCTTTTGATCCGTTCGTGGATTAGTAAATTGGCCCCTAAATGTAATCATATATGAAGCAATATGGTCATGCCATTTGATCTCCCTATTGCTCCTTATGGGGACCATTGAGACCAAAGTCTTATTACATTGCAGATTGACAGAAAATCTAAAGGGGTCATTTACCTATGTTCTAGGCACAAGAGTGACTACTCTAATGTGCTGTTTCCTAACAGCATGTGTAGGAGATCATGGCCGAACCAGAAGTCACACTTTATTTGTTTTTGTTGAAATTAATGAAATGGCCAAACAGAACATGATCCGCTTGATTACCACTTGCTGAATGAGCACATGAGCACATTGGCCAGAGTTTGTCTGAACAAAGACACTTGCCTTATCTTGATATTTACCAGATGGTTCCAAAAGGTACAACAATTAGGGCTGTGGCAGACGGGGAGACTAGTCGCCCGCGACAAATCTCCCTTGTCGTGGGCGACTAGTCTCCCCGAAATACCATCCCACCGGCGAGTATGTAAATTGCCGGTGGGATGGCATACGCGGTGCCACAATTTCCCCAAAATCGCGGAAGTTGCATTGAGAAGAAACTTCCGCGATTCCGAGAAATTTGTCGAGGACGACTAATCTCCCCGTGTGCCACAGCCCTTAAGGAGCAGATACTATGAATGCTAGCATGCCTGGGACCTATTTGTGCATAGAATTAGACAATTAACCACAGAGGAAAAATGCAGGATGCATTGCCTGTTGTATGTACAATGCTGTATGCAGGTAGTGTGTAGGCATCAATAAAGGCTAGGGGTTATGTTGTGAGGGAACCATAAGCATCTAATTGTGCCAGGGTTTGTATGCAAGTCTGAGTCATGGAGTAATCATGATATACCAATTGATATTCTACTATTAAGTAAGTTAGTCTAGACAGTAGAATTCTGTATAATAAGAATTTCCTCAAATAAGGGGCTGATAAATACAATATTGAACTGGTTTGTACTGGAGGTTTTCCAGCAGTTTGATATTTACCCCATTTGTCAAAACTTCTGCCAGGGGTATAAATAGGCCCCATAGTCTCAAGATGATCTGTTTCTCCAGCTTTAGCCTTTCTCTGGTTGCTGGATTATTTTCTTACTCGGCACTTGACAGTTTTATTTTATCTTTCTATTACATGCTAAAAATAACTCTGTATTGCCCGCTCATATTTTGAATTATGATACTTGTAATGTTTTATTAGCTTGTGGGCCAACCTGGGTAGGCTTTTGACTGTGGCACAATGATTTTTAATTTTTGGGGGGTTCTTGTACATGCATAAACTGTAGTGTTGTTTTTACTAATCCTTTTCACCATGGCAACATTAGTTTTTTTATGTTACCATAAATTTTGCTTATAAAACAGAAGTCTTTAGAATAGAAAATATATGGCCTACTCTTGAATGAGTCTTCAAAAATGCCACCAAACAGGACAACTTACCCACAAAAATATCCAACTTGTGTGTTCAGGTTCTTCAAAATAAACTGCTTTAATTTGTAGTAGCGCCTCTCCTTCATTACAATATGCTTTTGTTCATCATATGGACTATAGGACATTGGGGTGGGGGTTATAACTGTCCACCATTGACTACATGATAACAGGAGGCAATTGTTTAGTGGCAGGTAATCCATATTTTCATATGATTACAAACTTTTAAGTATCCCTCAAGCTGTCACCAATATAGAGGAAACCAGTGCTTGAACTGGAGTGAAAAAAGTTGCCAAAAACAAATCCCTTCCACAAATATAAGCCACCAACACCAAGCCTCCACCAAGTCTTGCCCACCAACACTTCCTAGTTTAACTTTTTTCTCCCCTGTTGTCTATAACCTTCTCTGATGCCTCTGCCTTCTTAATCCGTATACCACTTCGCTATTTCTCACTTAGGATTCTTTTGCTTTTTCTTCTCTATGTTCGTTTTCCTTGCACATCGTAACCTCTCCATTTTATTTGAATGTAGAAGTGGGGCAAAGCAAAAGAAAGTTCCAGTATTACAAAAGAAAAATACATTCTGGGATTCCATACTCTTGCATCCCCCCTGAGGGGAAGCTATTTCATAAAAATAAGGAAGTGGAAGAATACCATTCCTGCGCTTTCCCCCCAATTCCAGCACTAGGGGTAACCATTCATGGTACTACTCACTTTTGGGTGTAGGTTAACAGTCAGAATTCTTTTTTAACTAACACTTAATAACCCACCACATTGTAACTATAGGTATTGTATCTATTTTCCTTGGTACATAACAGCATAAATATTATAGCTCCGGGGTACATAATATGTCATGGTTTGGCTGAGTTATTTCCTGTTCTGTGTGATGTGTTGTCTCTACGCAACTGCAACTCCCAGGGTGTGTCACTGCTCTACAGTACAGGTAAGGTTTGAGTAACATGAAAACAAACATGCCTAGGGAAACGTAAGCATGGATTGGCTTGTGTTGAATTCAGGTGTGATATTATTCTTATTAAAGTCATTAAAGAAATTTTCTGTTTGTTCTTTTTCCTGACCATCCTACTTGACCATTAAGTTACTGAGATTTTTTTTACAGGCAATGACTATGTTAAATTGTGTTCTAACAATACTTGAGGAACATTAGCTCTGGCTGTTGAAGGCATGAAAGCCAGGCTTAACTGAATACTAATGCAGCAGATTAGTTTCACAGGCATGTCAGTATCCTTTTTTTAAATTCTACAGTTAGATCCTAAAAGCTGTAAAATACCAACATTCAATTTATGCCAGTTTGAAGGATTAATCGCCAGATACAGCTCAGATAGGAATGTTTTTTACTTCTTTCTATGCAAGTCTGAAGTGCATATAAGAATGTTTTTCTTTGCACCTAGTTTGTTCATGAAGTATGTTCTGTCAATACGTGTATATAATATGTATATATTTCCTGCACTTGCAGTTGTATCTAAACTGCCACCAAAATTCCAAAATTAAAAAAACAATCATCAACATACTTTCTTTAGAATCCCTTCAAACATGCTCTTGGTGCAGAGCTTAGCACTGTGGGATGCAAAGCAGCCAGGCCTAGAAGGTCCCAATACATAGTGACTTTCTATAGCATCTTACAGAAGCCCCTTTAGCATTTGCCAGAATCTACAGATTGCCAGTCTGGGCCTGAAGGCAGGTGGTAAATACATGGCTCGTTTGCAGCCTGCCAGTGTCAGACAAGGGTGTGCTAGGCTGCTATCCCAGAGTGCCCTAGGTTCACCGGCTGGCAGCGAGGGGAGGGGGAGCGCAACAAGTGCACAAGGATAAGCACAACACCTCTGCTATTAGTATAAAGAAGCAGACTGTGGGGGGACAAGGGCACTTAATAGGGGAGTAGAAGAGGCATGTGCCTAGTCCCCCCCCCCAGCATTGCGCCCTAGGCACATGCCTCTTCTGCCTACCCCTAGTTCCGGCCCCCACAACTCGTGCATGCACCTTTTGGTTGCTTTTGCCGCAATTGGGGGAGGGAAGGAGAGCAGCAGGGTAGCGACAAGGAAGAGCAGGCAGGAAGTGGCAAACTGAATTTTCCGGTGTCGTGCCGGCCGAATCCAACCCTGCAGCCTGCGCTTTCTAACTGAATGATGCTCTGGTTTAACATATGTAATTTTAAAGTTGATTAAGGACTTTTATTGATTTAATATAACATAACACGACAGACCTACAGAGAAAAACATTTGCTTACTGTACACAGGGGCACCACTTAACCCCAATACACTCCCCTGCCTCTGAAAGAGCTCATGAAATGCAATAAGATATAAAATAATTTAAATTATGTATGATGATAACCAAATCTTTGGCCCTTACATGTTAAAACTATTATTTTCAGATGAAGGAAGAGGGTTAATATCTGCAGAGTCAAGGAATTATATGTTAGGAAATAGTATGCCAGACAGTTAATTATTACCAAGATAAAGTTCAACCCAAACAGTCTGTGCCACTGGAATCCAGCACAAACAGAAGAAAAATCCCAGACTTCTGTTATTAGTTCAACCCTGATTTACCCACAAAAAGGCATGGGTACTAATATCAGATTACATGATTACTGTTAAAAATAGATTAGGTATTGATTAGAAATTAGCTGTAGATATAACATATATATACAGTATAAAGTATATAGAGAATATACATTATTATCCATTATTCATATAGTGCAAACAAATTTTGCAGCACTTTGAAGAGATAATGTATCATGAACATACACACAATGGGCAATATTACAAGGAACCACACAGACAAGCTCCCTGTGTATAGTCATGTTTCTTCTATATACCCAAAGACATGGTATGACCTAGCGCAACAAAACGTTTCAACATAAAACATCAGACCCCACATGTAATGGTCCTACATATCGCCAGCCCCTGGCTTTCAGTGTTTGGACCATATGTATTCATATCTATCAATTTTATATATATATATATATATATATATATATATATATATATATATATATATATATATATATATATATATATATATATATATATACATACACACTGCATATTGTGCATTTTAAGGAGGAACAATCCTATAACTTTGTGGAATTATGTGCTTGGGCGGAAGCTCACGGAATGCCAAGATGACTTTGGCTATCCTTATAGTGGAAGTATGAGGAGCTTGAGTGATATCCTACTTATATCTGTGAGAAGAGTTCTAGATCTAGGTCTCTAGGGCTTTCACAGACTTTTCACAGACTTTTCACAGACTTTTCACAGACTTTATTGAATTACATTGTCATTTTAATATAATCTGGCCCTCAAAGACACTGTATGAGAAAAAAACTACCCATAACAAGTTGGACAGCACTGGTCTAAAGGGAAAGAAAAGCATCAATCCTTATATTTGTTATTCTCAGACCTCAGTGGTGTAACTAGATGTTACTGGGCCCAACAGCAAATTTAGTTTGGGGCCCCTAAGATTGACTGATTCTACCAAGGTATATTGAAATTGCTGGGCCCCCTACACTCCTGCCCCCCTGCAACTGCTTCCTCTATAGTTACCCCCCTGTCTCAGATATCACTGAATAAAAAATATCAGTGTATGGCACTATATACTTGCCAAGAAGCCGCTGACTCAATTTTCAGCTTGTGGACAATTTTAATGGCTTGCTGGGAAAAGTCCTAATGAAGAGATAATACAGCAGAGGATAACATACCATAGCAGCATTTTTTGAATGTTTGAAATCATTTACTTAAAGGTATCTATGTCAGTGGGGTATGCATGTCCATTAGCTTGACTAATAGGCAGTTAGGGATACACTTTAGCCTCTGCACCAGGCAGCTATCTTACAAATAGAGTACCTACCACCAGTCATATATACACAGGCACAGGGCATATGTCTTCAGTTGCTAGTGTTTTAAATGTTTGTATCCATAAGTATGACTGAACTTAAAGCCCTTGGTTGGTATCAGATGCTGTATGCCTTTTTATGAACCTGAAGACCTGAAACTTCTGTTTGGAAACTGTCTGATTTAAATTTGTTCTTCTCAGTGAAACATCTCAGTATTTGCTATAGATTAAAGAGACATCAAAGGTTCATCTACTAACCTGGACCACTGGCTGGGTCTGAGTTTCACTAACAGATTAATTGACTGCAATGTGGATGATTTTCATTCTGCGGATAAACACAGGGCAAGAATCCACCCCTATGCTTGACACAGCGCTCTTCTGTGTCTGCACCAAGAGCCACTGCATCAGCCCAGGTGCAGGCACACATTATGGATTTCAACATTTCAAAGCTGAAATCTGCTCCATATGCCTGCACTCAGGTTGATGTAGTGGCTCAGAAGAGCACTGATTTAAGTGCAGGGGCAGATGTGCCAAACTAGCAAATCTTACAGTGTGTGGCCATCTCAAGCCAAAAGCAAAAAAACCTGAGTAACAAGTGGAACTTTTGAGCCCTATCTTGGAGTTGTACTTCTTTGTTCTTTGTGACCCCAACTCATCCAAAACTCATCCACAACTCAATCCATAACGGCAAATGCTGATTGAAGACATAGTAGGGAAAAAAACAAATCTCTCTCATACTGGCTCAAGTAAAATATTTTGGCACATGTTGTCAAAATTTTTCTTTGGTAGACATACTAAACCATGCTTCTTTTGAGATGAATTTTGCAACTGAACTAGTTTTTAAAGAAAATCAGCTATTACTGCTGCTTGAGAGCAGACTAGCCCAGAAAACAGAATGCCTTCTAAGGCCAGAAGTTGCTTACATTTATAATGCATGTATGCAGTGATAGTGTACTCATCATAGTGCCAGAGTTATCCTGTTCTCTTAAATTCTCATTCACTTACATGGTACACTATGGGGCACATTTACTAATCCACGAATTCGAATCCCGAATGGGAAAAAATCGGATTGGAAACGAACATTTTGCAATTTTTTCGTCGCCGTCGCGACTTTTTCACGAATTGTCGCGACTTTTTCGACGCCGGTACGACTTTTTCGTGAATTGTCGTATTGAGCGCTCGGAAACGGCGGGCAAACCTTTCCGACTTTGCATGATTTTGGAAGCCTCCCATAGGACTCAATGGCACTCTGCAGCTCCAACCTGGCCCAAGGAAAGTCTCCCATAGGGCTCAATGGCACTCTGCAGCTCCAACCTGGCCCAAGGAAAGTCTCCCATAGGGCTCAATGGCACTCTGCAGCTCCAACCCGGCCCAAGGAAAGCCTCCCATAGGGTCAATGGCACTCTGCAGCTCCAACCTGGCCCAAGGAAAGCCTCCCATAGGACTGAATGGCACTCTGCAGCTCCAACCTGGCCCCAGGAAAGTCACGATATTGAAGCTTGAATGAATCCAAAACTTTCGTACTCGGCGCGACAGTACAATTTTTTCGCAGCGGTGGTGAAAAGTTCACGACGGCGACGGAAAAAATCGCAAAAATACTGATCATTACGGAAAAAACGCAAGTAAATGTGCGCCTATATGTGTTACAGTTTAACAGGTCCCAAGTTATCTGCATAGTACATTGCATTGTCATTGGATAGAAAATTGTCATCAAAATTGTATTAAACGTTAAAGGAAACAGAATAAATGGCCCACATTATAATTTCTGATTTGATCTTAACTTTTAAAGTGGTAGTATCCTTTAAAAATCCATGTGTAATTAAGACACCTAGTGACTAGCTTCCTTCAATAAATTTGTCTTCCAACCAGACCACTGAAAGTTTATTGGAGACAAAGTTCAAGGGAAACTAACCTTTGCTCATGCACAGGACATGTGGAACTGCAAGTAGCAATGTTCAGTAAAAGTTAAATGGATGAATGTAATAAAAGTTGTATAACAAAAAAAAAATTGGACAAATAAGGTTAAAAATGTGTATTTCCTAATGTAATATTCTTCATTAGACTGTTATCACATTGCAAATTTTAATTTCGCATTGTGAGCTTTTTAAGGTGTGCTTGAAGGTGGCATAATCTTTTGGAGCAAACATAACTTTTTCATTAAGAATTTTTATTACATACACTGTACACTTTAATTTCACAAAGAAAAAAATTTGCAAACTTTCATCTGCTGTTGGAAGTGGCAAAACTCCCTGTTCGCGGGCGACCAATCTCCCCGAGTTGCCTTCCCCTGCCATCCCATCGGCGAACATGTAAGTCGCCGGCGGGATGGCACACGCGGCGGCGCGATTTTGCGAAAATCGCCGAAAAAAATCGCCCCGGCGCGTCTGCCATCCCACGGGCGACTTACATTGTCGCCGATGGGATGGCAGGGGAAGGCAACTCGGGGAGATTAGTCGCCCGCGAACAGGGAGTTTTGCCGCGGGCGACTAATCTCCCCGTGTGCCAGAGCCCTATAACTTCAGGATCGTTTATTGTCTCGGGCCCTGTGAAATCTTTATCTGACAGGAGGCCCAGGAACATTGTATGCAAATTGTATACATTACATATAAAGTTATGTTAGAACTTATGTAAGTTACGCGAAACCTACCCCAACTTTATATGAACTGCTTATTATAGAGTAACTTCAGCTGTTTATATTGGTATCTATTTACTGAATTATATGAATACCACCTACATAAACTTTTCACCAGTGGAATGACTAGTTATTGGGCCCGACAGCAACATCATTGGGCCCCCTACACATACACAATTTACGTTACTTATGTGGGAACTTAAAATAATTTCAAAGAAACTTATGTAACTTTGGGGTATATTTATCATGCTGTGTAAAACGTGAAAAACAATTACCGGTGATGTTGTTCATAGCAGCCAATCAGATACTTTGCTTTGGTTAACTGTTGAAATCTGCGGATTGGTTCACAGTTAATGCTTCACTACACTTTTTACACAGCATGATAAATATATCCTTAAGTATCAAGCAAGTATCTTTTATGCTTGATCATACTGAGTATTAAGGGCAATCATCTCTACTTCAAATGCTAATGGCTGACAGATCATGTTGATGCAGGTTTCCCTCTGGTTGCAGCAAAAAAGCCATTTATGGAGATTTAGTCTCCATCCTTTTTTATTTAAACTAAATCCTATATTAAGTCAATATAAACATTTGTAATTGAATTGCAGCCTCATGGTTTGCCTACCGGTAGCTATGTCATTTTTTTAAAAATTAATTTAAATATAACAGTGCGCCAAAGGGTTGGCAGTTAAGGCTGAAGCCCCATGGGGAGGTTAGTTACCCATGGTTAAATTTTTGCTACTGCGGAAATGCCTGTCCACATGCAATAAAGAGAATCACTGGTGGAAAGGCATATGCATTGTTCCATATTTCCAAAGTAGCACAAACTTTCCTGCAGGAGGAACAAAGCAACACATATGCCTTTCTACCGGCAATTCTATTTATTGCTGGTGAAAAGGCATTTCAGGGGGATTAGTCACCTGTGGCAATGGAGTTTAACCACGGCAACTAATTTCCCTGTGTGGAATCAGCCTAAGTGATTGAAATATATTCATAAGGGAAAGGAGCCTCAAGGCGGATTGTCAACCTGCGTATAAGCACAGGCTGACAATCTGTTTTGCACTTTTAGTTGTGCCTGCACCCGGAAGCATTTAATCTGCATGTGCCTGTGAGTAGGGGTGGATTCTCAGCCTGCACTTATATGCAGGCCTTGTGGGGCCTTACCCTAAATCAGTGACCCGCAACCAGTGACTCGTAAACAACATGTTACTCCCCACCCCTTTGATGTTGCTCCCAGTGTCCTCAAAGTAGGTGCCAATTTTTAAATCTCTCGCTTGGAGGCAAGTTTTGGAAGCACAGAGACAGTTTTACTCCAAGCAGAGCCTGCAGGCCAGCAGTCCACATGGGGCTACCAATTAACCAATCACAATCCTTATTTAGCATCCCCAAAGATCTTTTTTCATGCTTTTGTGGCATCAAAAAAGAGCTTTTTACATCTGAGTGTGGCTCAGTAAAAAAAGTTGCAGATTCCCGCCCTAAATCATAACCTTGTACTCATTCTGACAACATTGCCATCTACCATACCAGGCACTGTAATCAAGGATGTGTAGTTATCTTTAAGCAAGAGCTGTACCAAAGAAGGAGATATAGTAATGTTTACAAACAGTGTGGTTTGTTACATATTAACCTGGTATCTGGTCAGCTGCTTGGTTTCAAGATGCCGGAATCATTTACAACATCAGGATTGTTCATGATGTGACACAGGTCATCAATCAACGTTCATGGACAACGTAAGTGGAAAGAAAAGATTAAGTGGTTCATAGTGTAAAACCACGTGGGTTGATTTATGTCAATGATCCAATATGCAATAATTTTTTTTACTGCACTAGCAGTACTTGTAAACTCTTTAAAAGACAAGAAAAGGTTGAATCTCTGGGGGCATGTCAAGCTGTTAGGCACACCAACAATAACAACCATTATAAACTTGGGTATCCTGTTATTAGGCACCCCAGTAAATAAAACTGTTTACATTTTTCCCATCCATTGAAAATGCAATGGATACTTTACTTGTGAGTGGTGTCATTTTAGCTCATTCTACCAAAGGTGTTTTATGGTATGTGCAACTCTATACAGTTCTATACTGTATATGCATCAGCCTTGGGCAGTGCAAAGGATCCCTGGAAGATCAGTGAGACATGGTTGTGTGGTGCTCTCATAGAAAGACCACATGACAAGGGGACTCCTCAATTGACCCTTCGCCTTGAGGCACCCCACTGAACCCCCTTGTTACAAATCTCAATGAAACACCAGGAGACAGAGGTGGAGAAAATGGCCACAGCATTTATTCACATTTTATCAAATAAATAGGACCTTGCCAGCCTAACCCAAGGCAATATTCTAAAGCCATAATTCCATAAGAGGTCGCTACTATGCTCTGCCGTTCCTTGCTGAAGACTTGAATGAGTATTAGACTGCCTCTACGTACAGAGAGGATGGCCCCAAACTCTGCTACCAGCAGGAGCTGCATTACCAACCATGAGAGAAGTTCAGCAGCCCTGCTGCCGGTCCTGGATCTGCAGTGTCTCGATGATAGGAAATCCAAGCAGGCTGTCACCTAGCACAAGCAGTAGTAGCGTCTATATCTATCAGTCCACCGTGCAGTCACAGGAGAGAACCTCCTTTCTCCCTCTGCTAAAATTACCTGTGCAGTACTCTGGCAAGGTCCTACCGCTGCTGTGACAAATAAAACTTAAAATATATTATCATATATCCACTATTTTGATCCAGAGGAAGGCAAAAAACCCAACCTGAAGCTACTGCCAATTATGCCTCAAGAGGGAAAAAATTCCCAACTCTCAAGTTTATACCATATAAAGATACAGAAAGCACAATATAAAAATGCATTCAGGTAAAATTCCACATTCAGTTATTAATAGATAATATGAAAACCAAAAGAAGAGAAACTCCTGACATTTCTCAAAATATGCAAAAAGAGGGAGGGTGGGTGGGATGTTTCTACCTGCTCAGAAGATAAGGAAGTGAGTGCTTTTCTGACATCACATCCCTCTCTTTCTCCGCCCCTCCCCAGGCCAACCTTCTCCTGCCTTAACTCTTTCCTTCTCACCTAATCACAGTTGCACCTGGTTCTGCCAATCTCTAAACATAAACCAGTGTAATCTGGCTGCTGGTTATTCGGATCCCTTGTCATGCAGCCCCTGCGCTTATATCTCCAGGGCTTTCCTAGACCAGTGCATTTTTTACAGAAGTGGAGTGGTGTCTAAAATATTGGTACCCCCCACCATCACTGAATTAAATTATATATATTAAATACATCTTTCTAGTATGATGTCAAAAATCCCTTTCTAACATATTTAACAGAACATTTAGTTTGCGTTTTAGGGTTATTTAGCACTAATCATCAATAGCTATCATCTTCACCAAATTTACCTAGGTAAGGGAACCCTTAGCAACCAATGTCAAACCAAGATGTTTGTCTTTAAGGGCTCTGGCACACGGGGAGATTAGTCGCCCGCGACAAATCTCCGTGTTCGCGGGCGACTAATCTCCCCGAATTGCCATCCCACCGCCGAAAATGTAAGTTGCCGGTGGGATGGCCCACGCTGTGCAGGCGATTTCGGCAAATCGGCGAAGTTGACTCGCGAGGCAATTTCGGTGATTTGCCGAAATCGCCTACGCAGCGTGTGTCATCCCACTGGCGACTTACATTTTCACCGGTGGGATGGCAGTTCTGGGAGATTAGTCGCCGTGACAAGGGAGATTTGTCGCAGGCGACTAATCTCCCTGTGTGACAGAGCCCTAAAAGGTGGTTAGTAAATGCTGCCTGCTGATTGGATAATATAGGTGGCTAGACCTGCAGCAAACTTTGCACCTTTTATTATTATATAACCTTAGCATTCTCCAGTTACAAAGATGTGTCAGTAGGGAACAATACGGATACATACAGCTGCCATTCTCTTGTGTGGCTGTAGACTGCTTCAATCATAGCAATTCATACAACTGTTATCAGGAAGTTTAAGGGTAGTATTTCAACATCTCTAGGAGAGTACTGTATTACCTAATGGCCATTTTACATAGTGCTCTTACACAGCGCTTTACAGAGAATATCCATCATTAAATCAGACCCTGACCCAGAAGAACTTACAGAGAAACCGAGTAATGGTACAAACTTCTTAGTCTGGAAAACTGTTTTATTATTACAGAAAATAAGGAAACAGAATGAACTAGAATGAACTCAATGGAAAAAGGGGTTTTTAGGGTTTTTGATTCTAATGGCTGCAAAATAATTTAAATGCTTAAAGAAGAAGCATCAATGGATCATCAATGGTTGAGAATCAGGGGGGCACTGTGAATAGAGTGTATCAGATCAGTGCTGAAAATCTTGCACATTTGATATGAACTTTTAAATATTAAAAAATGCTCCATGAGGAGAACCCCACTGACTATATTGATAGTTTTATACATATATGCATATGTAAATACATTCAGTATATATTGTCAGTTCTGCTCTCCCAAAGCTTTGTCCAAAAGTTAAAATGAAACCACATTTGCAGCCAAAGTACATTTCATTTAAAAGTTTGTGAATCTTTATTCCCACCAACATCATTTCACCCTTGGGCTAGGTCCCTATGGGGTACGTATACATCAATATGCTGTGTTTAGGTTCAGAGCTGCCATAGACACTGGAGGGTTGATTCACAAGTGCGATAAAACGAGCGCTATTTATAGCATGCGCTAAAAATTTTATAGCGTCTTATTTTTCGCGTCTTAACGCACGATTCACTAAAAGGATACTTGCGTTAACTTAGACGCAATGCTGTTTGCGTTAAGTTGCAAAGACTATTTTCATGCGGTATTTGACGCAACGCGCGCTAATTAACGCAGCACGCACAAATTGTCACCCATATTAGCCATACACGCCATTACTTTCGGAAAGCTACTGTTCTGAAAATGACCATTTCCCTGGAAACTGGAGGCTGCATCACTCTAGGGCCAACACATAATTGAATAAATCACACTGCAAAGTCCGTATTGTGTTGCTAATTAATTAAATGTGTTAAAATTAACGCATTTGGTTGCACGCTATTTAACGCACGCGATATGCGACTTAACGCATGCGAACTGAACGTTTTTTTCACGCCAATTTTAACGCAAAAAAGCATGCAATAATGCTTATCGCACATTAGTGAATCAACCCTTGGGTCTCTTCCTGCCCCATCCTCTTGCAGATACCAGAAGAGAGAAGTACCCCTAAGCTTTGACCACCAACAGGCTGTGGAGAATTTAGTTTTTTTAACTTGTTTTTTTTTTGTAGAGGTACCCGAGAGCTGCCACCCTGTATATATATCAATTTAAATGTCCAGCTGTAAGTGAATAATTGCAGAAAATCTCCAAGTACAAAAACTATGCAAAAGGTTAAGTATACATGGTGTGATGAGTGGAGCAGGTTCATTGTGTAAATGACAGGCTGCATACTTCCCTTAGCAGAGAGGTGAATGGGTTTACAGTCTCCTGATGCAATAACCAAGAACAAATGCTGACGCAACATCATATATAGGACTAAATGTATTGTCCTGTAAAATGAATGTTAAAGGGTTTATCTGTAAGCTCCAACTAGCGGATTTACTTTTTCTTCTAAAGGGCTGCATTATTTGTACCCCCTTGTGTTCCAATGAAAAAGAAAAAATACCGCACTTTTTACATAAAAGAATAAAATACAAAAACTGTATATAAGAAATTAAGATATGCTTCTAAATTATTAAATGAGGGCAGGGTCATTATCTGGGAGTACAGGAGTACAGTGTCAGACTGGGAACCCAGGGGCCCACCAGAAAACCTTAGGCCCTAGGCCTGCTTGCCAAACTATTTTTCCTGCTTTCCTCACCCAACCTCTTTATTCTCCTAGTCTCTTTAATTTACATGCTAGCATCTATTCTTCCATCTATTTCTAATCTTCCTTCCCATTCAGAAATAGGGAATGACCATGAAACAGGCCAAATCGTCAGGAGCAGGAGGGCCCACTTACACCAGGGCCAACCGGGAGTTTTCCTGGTATCCTGGTGGGCCAGTCCGACACTGCAGGAGTAGTGCAGTCAGAGTCAGGTGGTCCCCGAGATGGAAAGGTGCAAACAGGGCCAGCATCATAAAGGTTGGGACCACGTACAAGTTATTTATCTGCCCTCCCCAATGAACACAAGCATTTAGTATTCAGCTGCACTAACAATGAACTAGCAGGTAGGTAGGTTTTACTAGGACTTTTGTTGAACTTGAACTTGATGGATTTTTTTTCAACCACAGCTACTGTGATAAAAATGATTCTAATTTTACTGGAAAGCATTGGTGTAACGAGAGACCCTGCAACTGTTAGGTGCCCAGGAACTGTAGGGGCCCAGTAAGACTTTGGCTGATAAGCAGCTGCAATAGATAGAAAATATCTTGTTCCCAACGTTTAAAGGCCAATGATTTTGCTGTGAGGCCAAATAGGTCAATCCACTGCTGATAGGTTAATATAGGAGATAGCTCATATAATTCAGCAAATAGATCCTAATATAAACAAGTTGTTTTACTCTGTAATATGTAGTTCATAGAAATTTCCTTTAATTGTTGTGCTAATGGCAGTCAGTTTAATGGGGCCAGTAAAGTTTGTCCTATATATAAACCCTACAGACCTAAATGCCCCTGTCACACTGCTCTGAATTGGCATAGCTTGATACAAAAGTTGCATAAGTTCCTACGAAAGTGGCATAAGTTTGCATAAATTATGTGTTAAGTTTAATGGCTTAATGATATTGCTGTGGGGCCCAATAACTAGTCATTCCATGGGTTAAAGGTTTATGTAGGAAATAGCACACATAATTCAGTAAATAAACCGAGACCAAAGTTGAATCATAATCATCTACATACTTTTTTGTCCCTTTAAAATGTAAAACATAAATGCCCTGATGGCTACATTGGTGGTAATAAGGATTAACTGACTGACAGCAAAGCACAAATGCAGTACCACATACCACTTGGTGTTGCTTCACTGACTCACCTTTCTCTGCATTTCACCCTCTATAAACATGAAGCTGATATGTAGCATCCACCTTTCCAAATACCCTCCCAAAAATGCTGCAGTCTGGTGGGCAGTAGGGGGTAGGGCAAAATCACCCATGTAGCTTGAAAGAGGACTGCAAATTGGAGCAATTACTATATTATAAAATAGCAGCAATGTTACTTACAAAGTACATACAAAGTATGTAGCCATAAAGGTCAATCTATCAGTTATTAATTGTTTCTCTGTTGATATAATTTCTGTTCAATTTGTAACTATTTCTCAGTGCCATCTAGGAAATCGCTCACATGAGCTTTTTGCAATAAAGTCTTTCCAAAATTTTCTTTTGTGGTAAAAGGTTAGGAGTGCAGAGCATGCTGGGGAATCTGCAGGCTGCACAAATGACTCACGAAGAGGCAACTGCTCTCTGTAGCCAAACACAAAGAAGGCTGTGCCCCATGTGTGATGTAGCAGGAGATGTAGTCCCACCCAGGGGAGGTTTGGCCATGTGCTGATCTTGCACTACTGTTGGCAAGCAGAGAAGCCTTTTGGCTAGCCTGTTGTGTAGTGGGCCAATGCCAGCCCCTTGAAGACTCAGATCCCTCCTTAGCATGCTGTGTACATACACCTAGCACACCCAGGTCCCCCAGCAGCCACAGCATGTATTATCTCTGTGAAGACTAGCTGCTACCTTTCCTACTATAGCCATTTGTTGGCGAGCAATTGTCACGTAGTTAATGTGCAGAGACTGTGGTTAGTCCTGAAGGAAACCCCCACTATAACCTGTTTTGGCTATGAAAGATGTAATTAGATACCTTTCTTTGTGTTGGAATGAGTCTTTGCTGATAATCCTGTCATTCCCAAAATACTCTGTGAGCTGATGCAAGGTTTCCTGCAGGGTTACAGGATGAGCAGATCTCTTAGTTTGTTTTATTGACTAACAATTTATTAGGGTTGAGGAGACTGCCTCATACAGATATAAATAAACAAAAGGAATTCTGGGAATGAATTCCAAACAAGCTCCAAGAAAATCCAATTTACATGGGTTTATCCTATAGGCTAATGCTCACCCACTGGGTTTTTAAAGCAAAAGCCAGGATAATAGCTGATCAGATCCCCAACTTTATTGACTAGGGAGATTTGGATTTTAACTCATATCTGTCCTGGGAAACACCAGGGGCCACCTTGGATATGGGCGTAGTTCCAGAGAAATTAGATAGAAACCCAACCATATCTACTACTGCTATGGTGTGGGCCAGCTATGTGATGGCAGATATGTTTCAGGGTCAAATTATAAAATGTCAGAAAGGGAAGTTTATGAAGCCATTGGGCAGACTGAGTGCCATTGGTGGGCAATCTGTGTCTGGCCCATGGGCCTCCCGGTTGGACAGTTATGGTCTATAAATGCTTTCCTTAAACTGTTTTCACTGAGCCATCTAATGATACAAGACATACATTGCATTGCTACAGAAGGAAAAGTAACTTCCTGATAGTGACCCATACATAATAGAACCACGGGTTCACTGAATAATATACACTAGATACTTAATATATAGGTGCTATCCTATCCTGTGGCTTCCCATTGTCCTTAGCTGACTGATAAGAGATGCTTTCCCAACATCTGGAAGCGCTTTTGCTAACTCACATATTACAGTGCCAAGAGCCACATAACAGAGCATTGAATATATGTACGTACTCAAGTGTATAACTTAGTAGTGTGGTAGTTTGCTGTAGTTATGTCCAAAAATGAGCGCTTCAGATGTTGTTGGACTACATATTTTGGTATAATCGAAAGCCAATGTCTTTACAATAACAGATATCCTTGTAGAACAGCAATTGGCAAGTGCAAACACAATGCTGTGCGTTTAAGTTGCCTTTTTTACATCATGTTATCTTTTGTATAACACCATTGAATAACATTTTTTCATCGATGATCTTACTACAAAGTTCTGCTCCATGTTAGTGATGGCTATAATAATGACTTCCATGCAGCCTTCATGTATGTTCGACTACAGAGAGCAGTTGTCACTTTGTGAGTCATTTATGCAGCCTGCAGATTCCCCAGCAAGCTCTGTACTCCTAACCTTTTACCCACAAAGGAAAATTTTTGAAAGACTTGATTTTATCTCGCAAAGCACTTGATTGCCTCTCATGTGAGTGATTTACTGAATGGCAGTGAGAAATAGATACAAATCGAGCAGAGATTATATCAAGACAATCAATAAATAATAGATTGACCTTTATGGCTACTTTTTTTTATAAGTTGTTTGATGTATTCATATATATTAGGTAACATAACATCACATAAATAGGATGTGTTTTTAGTGTTTTTTAGTTCAGGATGATTTTTTAAAGTAACATTGCTCCTGTTTTATTAAACAGTAATTGTTCCAATTTGCAGTTCTATTTCTAGCTACAGGGGCAGGGTCGGACTGGGGGGTGCTGGGCCCTCCGAGGCTGCCACCGCAGGGCCCTGTACCCCCCAAGGGTCCCCTGCTGTGGTCCCCACACATATCCCCCCGGGCCCCCCCACCAACCCCCTCCCCCAAGCACACATACTTAGGAGCATTGGGAGAGGGGAACCTGTGGTCCCCGGAACACCCAGCAGGGATCAGTTCTGGGCCGGGGTCCACCGGGTTTTTTCCTGGTGTACCGTCATCCCAGTCCGATTTTACCCTACCCCTATTGCCCACCAGACTGCAGCATTTTTGGGAGAATATTTAAAAGGTGGATGCTTCATATCAGCTTCATCATTACTTCTTTGTGAGACAAGATCCATGGAAATGGAAACATATTCTTGGCCTGCATATAAGCGCAGGTCGAGAAACCACCCATTTTCTCCGATGGTTATGGTGTGTCTGTACCCTCTAGCCTGCGTCTAGCATTAGCCTAGGGGCTCATACTAGTGATTTTAGTTTAAAGGAACAGTAACACCAAAAAATGAAAGTGTATAAAAGTAACTAAAATATAATGTGCTGCTGCCCTGCACTGGTAAAAGTTGTGTGTTTATTTCAGAAACCCTACTATAATTTATATAAATAAGCTGCTGTGTAACCATGGGGGCAGCCATTCAAAGGAGAAAAGGCACAGGCACATAGCAGATAACAGATAAAACACTATTGTATTCTACAGAGCTTATCTGTTATCTGCTATGTAACCTGTGCCTTTTCTCCTTTTTTCCAGCCTGAATGGCTGCCCCCATGGCTACACAGCAGCTTATTATATAAATTATAGTAGTGTTACTGTAGCAAACACACCAGTTTTACCAGTGCAGGTGCAACAGTGCATTATATTTTTATTACTTTAAAGCTCTTTCATTTTTTGGTGTTACTGTTCCTTTAAGGTACAGTGTATTTGTACTTGCGGACACAGCACCTTGAACATGTTCTAAAGGCAAGGAGTATTAGAGGAAAACATTCTGACAGAACTGAAGCTACAGCACAAGCTTTGTACCTGCAGCTGCTGTACTCACATCTTTTAAGGCTAATGTCGCTCACTTGTTTTTTTCTGCTAGCTTAAAGAAGCCACTGTAGAAAATGCCAGTGGAGGAGATTTATTGTGGGTGACTAATCTCCTTACTATTAGTTTATATCTGCAAGCTTTAGATTTAAATTCAGCATTTGTAACATGTAGTATCCTTTCTGGGCGTTTTTACTCTTTGCACTGCTAGTTCTGACTCCCTAATGTACCAGAAGCCAGCTGATTTCTGCTACATCGTTTCAAAAGTCAGAATCAGAGAACAGAAAGTGATACACAAATACTGCTTTTAGTTGCAATTACATTTCCAAATAAATAAATCTATTGAAATAGCTTTGGGGGTCCTCCATCTGCTGCACTACATTCAGCTTGTGATCCTGATGCAGCAAATGCTGGAGGGCTGCCGGGTGGCTCTCACTCAACACATTTAGCAATTCTGTACAATTCTAGTGCAATCCCCAGGACAGAACGGAGTTAAAATCCAAATCTCTCCAGTCAATAAAACAAACCAAAAGCTGCTCATCCTGTAACTCTGCAGGCACATCTACTCACAGAGTATTTTGGGAATGACAGGATTATCAGCAAGGACTCTAAAACAAAAAAGGTGTCTAATTACCCCTTTCATGAACAAAACAGGTTATAGTGGGGGTTTCCTTAAGGTCAAACCACAGACCCTACACGTTTGCTACGTGACAATTGCTCGCCAGCAGATGGCTACAGTAGGAGAGGCAGCCACTAGTCTAATTCACAGAGATAATACATGCTGTGGCTGCTGGGGGAGCTGGGCATGCTACGTGCATGTACACAGTATGCTAAGGAGGGATCTGAGTCCTCAAGGGGCTGGCGTTGGCCCACTAGACAAAAGGCTAGCCAAAAGGCTTCTCTGCTTGCCAACAGTAGTGCGTGATCAGCACATGGCTAACCGCCCCTGGGTGGGGCTACAGCTCCTGCTACGTCACATGTGGGGCGGGACTTACTGGCTTAAAAGGACAGCGCTGTGGAAGATGCAGCAAGAGAAACTGGTCTCAATAGAGAGTAGTGATCCGAGAGCTACAAAACCCTACACAGCAGTACCGGACAACTATTCCTTTGGGTGAGCAGACATTACCTTTACCTTTCTAACCAATGGGTATACCTTGTGCTAGTGACATGCTGTGAGGGTGCAATGCTTGTTTCATTACTTACAGAATAGTTGCACTATTAGATAGAATTGTACTATTATTAGTATTGCACTAGAATTGTACTGAATTGCTAAACGTGTTCAATAGTGAGAGCCATCTGGCAGCCCTCCTGCATTTGCTGCATCAGGATCACTGGAAAGCTGAACATAGTGCAGCAGATGGAGGGCCCCCAAAGCTGCATTCCTATAGTTTTATATTTATTTGGAAATGCAATTGCCAGTAAAAACAGTATTTGGATATCCCTTTCTGTTCTGTGATTCTGACTTTTGAAACAATGTAACAGAAATCAGCTGGCTTCTGGTACATTAGGGAGTCAGAACTAGCAGTGCAAAGAATAAAAACACCCAGAAAGGACACTGCTTTCAATAGCAATTGCATTTATATCACTGTATTTGTATTTGGTTCTCTATATACAGTACTTTATTTTAATCAGAGCATATTTAAAACAGAAATGTGCACATGCAGAAAATCCTGTTTCCATGTTTCCCAGTTTTAGCTTTACCTTTAATTCAGTGTAAACATGCTGCTTCTGTAACATCTCCCTTCCGAATGGCACAGAGAATAATAAGCCTTTTCTCTCTTGTAGGTTGGCTATCCCAAGCATTTTGACCCAATATGGAAACCATCCACGAACTGATCCCATTTGCCAAAGAGATGCTGAGCCAGAAACCCAACAGAAAAATGGTGAAAATCTACGTGTTGGGCAGTGTGTTAGCCTTTTTCGGAGTGGTCATTGGGCTGGTGGAAACAGTGTGCAGTCCTTTCTCTGGTCGGGAGGACACAGAGGAAGAGGAGAGAAAGAATCAAGTGGTTCCATTACCAGTGCCAGTTCCCCAAACAAAACAGGAGGTGATCTTTGAAAAAAGAAAGCCTCACAGCCTTGGGGCAAGAAGCATTGCAAACCGGGGACATGCATCCTAAGGGCGCACTCTGTGAGGAAAAAGACTGAAAGTGGAAGTTTTGAGTCATGTAAAGAAAGGATGTGAGCGATTGCCTGTGAATGTGACTGTATCGAGATGTTGAAACCTTCTGGACTTATTTATGGCTATTGCTGCTGTGCAGCTGTGCACATATTCCTGTATTGTACCCGTATGGTGGTACTGAATGTGTCAAACTACCAGCTAACCCTTACTTTTTATATTATAAATACCTACTATATTTTGCTTTAAAATAAATACTCTATTTTATTATAGAACATGTCTGCCTCTTTATATTCCCATGTCACTAACCAGAGTAAACCTGCTGGCAGGGGCTTCAGTATGTTAATGACTATCCAGACATCTGAAGAAGCCAAGGGGCTCATTTACATTCTCATTCATTAGAGGATTGTTATACATAAGGATTTTATTACATGGCCAATTTAGTGTGTAAATGCAGTAGAAATGGAGGGGAAACAAAGAATCAGATTACTTGTCTGCCATTGTTTTATTTTTTGTCTGTAGGTTTCACACATCTATCAGACCAACAAAATCACTTTCTTTAATTATCCATCGTGGATTCTTAGCTTTTTCTTAATTTGATTTTATGTTGCAGGAACAATATTATCATGTGCCAGAATAGGTATTGAATATGACATAATGTGACACTTGTTTAGCATATCAAGTAAATTGTTCACAAGCTTACATGGCCATGTTGTTTGCTACAGACTGCGCCTTTAACAGAAGAGTCTGCAACCTGAAACTCCTAAAGGCTCTGGGCCATCAGAGAAACAGTAAAAGCCTCACAATCACCACTCATTCTCTTGAATGGAAAACACAGAACTGGTATTTTCTTTTTTTATTTTAGCTCAAAATGCTCCCTGAAGCATTTCCAGGGTGAAATAATGCCAGTAACTTGCACACACACAATTCCAATTTAAGTGAATGAGAGATGGTAGCAGTGAATTTGTACACTTTATCAGCAATTGGCACATGATGACAGAGAATACATTTCACATGCCATTAACCTAAAGGTGTCTCTGAACAACAACTGCCTCTATGCTTTGTGGGCAGTGGATTTTGAGACCCCCAAACAGATTAATAGCCAGTTTGTAGATCATTGCTCAATACAGAACTTTGCAATGCTTAATATAAATGGTAGGGGTGTTTTAAGTATACAAATACTGCCAAATCATTGATACTCATGTATATAAACACAGTCATACAAATTATGGGCACATAGGTATAGTGATTGCCAGTAGCAACCAATTAGCCATTTGGTTTTATCTCTAACTTGTGTTAGACTATTAAAAACTTTTGCTGATATTAGTTAATGAGCCATGTGGGGTATATTTACCATGCTGTGTAAAAAGTGGAGTGAAGCATTACCATTGATGTTGCAAAGGGCAACCAATCAGCAATTAGATTTCAACAGTTACAAAACCAAAGCAAAACATCTGATTGGCTGCTACAAGCAACATCACCAGTACTGTTTTACTCCACTTTTTACACAGCATGATAAATATACCCCATAGTGCTTCTGATAACTGTAAAGATTACTACAAGGGCATTTGTACCAATATTCTATTAACAAAATAAGGGAAATATGGTTACCTAATTATATCTCCACTGCCTCCATAGTACCTGTGCCTGATATGCCCTGTACAAGACACCTTTGAGTGGTTTCACACCTCAATAAGACACTGCTCTTGCTATACATGTACAAATACCACTGGGCACAATCTATAAATGGCTTGGCCTACAAGGTTTGTGGACCCCCAGTATTTATGGATCCCTGGCTAGAAGATCTTTACATGTATTTATTGTATAATATTACAATACATACCAATAAATTAGTACATATACACAGATTTTGAAAGAAAACCCCTCCTTTTTTACACTATAGGGCTCTTTTATGAACCAAGCACAATATATCCATTGCAAACTTTAAATACAAATGTTTTTAACCATAAAGGCTTCCCCCTATTTTAGCAGGTGCCTGCGCAGTTGAAATGGTATTACAACCCCTTGTGCAACCCAGTACTTACATTCTGGGATTCAGCTGCAAGGGTACATGGTACATGTACATCATGTAGCCTAATGCTCAAAGGGGAATTCTGTGTGCATACACTATAACTTTCCCTTACTTAATTGTGTTTATATAATATTTTGCATGTGAGTTCCACTCTGCAGTATGCATTTCTATTGATATGAGCCAGTACTGGAAAAGGCAGATGCTCTTATCTAGACAGAGGCATGGCTGTACCTGCAGTTGCAACTAAGAAAGGTCTCACTTTTCCCATGGACTTTATCTTATATTCATATGCAAGAACATCTATACACACCTTGAAGGATTTTGACAAAGCACCTGATGGTGACAGGTGGCTATATAAACCAACAGCTGCCCTTATAACTTCTGCTACACTAGACCATATCCTTTATATCTTTCTTAATCCAGCTTTTGCTATCCTCCCACTTTGTATTAATTGTCCAGATTAGAACCCTTTCATAGCCCTGAAGAACTTTTCTAGTTAAAGTGGTAGATGGCATTAAGCTCACATTATCTCCCTGACTTGACTTGTTAAGCATAAGCACTTCTTAAACCTTATGCCCATTTATCTTGAAAGGACCTTGTGACTAATACTAAAGATTAGCTTTTTTTAGCAGATCTTCTGGCTCAAAGAAAGAGTATGGATTCCCCTAATTTTTACTATAGTTAATCTTCTTCATTAATAAAACTAATTAGTAATATATTATAATGTTGGGAAGTGTTGGATACAAACTGGCCTTAATAAGGTGCTTGTTCCAATCACACCCCTTTATAGGAAAACTACAGCTTATTTCTCGGAGCAGAATATTCTCACGTTATAATTTCCCTGTATATGTTATGTTCAGCAAGAGTAAATGGTTTTCTATATATATTTCCAATGTATTTGCATAATGATTGTTTCTAAAACCAAATTTGAACAAAATGTGTAGGTATCAACTGGTAATGCATTTCATATACTTATATATGGAACAACTGGTAATAAGTTCCTCACATGGTTATGTAGTAGTTGAGAATGGAAGAATACTTGTTAATCCAGTTCTACATTTTACATTATAATTCATAATGCGGAAAGATCAAGAAGTATGATTATGTCATGGTGTCTCTGGTCATTAGCAGCATAAAGTTGAGCAAAAAGTTGGAGACACTAGTTTAAAGGACATGTAAAGCCTACATTTTACTACAATGTATAGATGTTGGGCACCTCACCCCCACCCAAATGGCATAGTGTGTACTGCATATATCCTCTCTATTTGCCAGCACCATCACATTTTTCTCGAACAAATAGCAGCTTGCACCTGGTGGCCATTTTCCCCTGGACACCTGATCATTTACATTTCAATCTGCTTAATTAAGGAGATTGTAAGCTCTACGGGGTAGGGACCTCCTTCCTACTGTGTCTCATACCACATGGCACTTATTCCCTGTGCATTTATATATATTTATTGTATTTATTTATTATAACACTTGTCCTCCCTGTGTGTAATTTTGCAAAGTGGCTGTTCATTGAGGCAGAAGGGCAGAAGTGAAATTAGTCTTTAGTTATCAAGGAAAGTTTTATTAGAAGCGGATTTCTTATGTATTGGTGTGACAAAGGCATGTTTGAAGGAGAACAGAAATCTTCCAGTTGAAGAGGTGGTTGAGTTGAATATGTGAGTTTGCTTAAATAACTATTAACTAACAAGAAAATAAACAATGAAGCTGTTTCCAGCTATCCCTGGCTAAAAATGGAACCCCACTTATTCATGACCACTAAATCAGTCATTTCCCAGCTATGAGGATAAACCAAGTTCCAAAACACAATTAAACCTCCTACTCTGTTAGAAATGCATGTAATACATAATAATAATATATATCATTGCTAATAATCCAAGTTTGAACCTATAAGTGGTGTACAAGCACCCTCCCACAACAGAGGTAGAGCCTAGTAGTAAGCAAAGCAAATTATACATTTCTGTTTTTGGGGTAAGCCTATTCTGAATTAAGATTCCTGCCAGAATCTGAGGTGTGCATTATGTTTCTCCCAATAGCACAGTTTTAAATAAAGGGCACCACAGTCAGAGGCACCAACCTGAGCCCTGGACATTACCCAATTGTGATCCCAGCTCTGCCCAACACTGCCTGTTTAGAATAAAGCACAATTCCATTAAATGCAATAGCGTACAGTCAAAGACAGGGCCATGCATTACATTAGCACAGAATCAAATAATGCAACAGTATTGCAAAGACCACAATATCTGAATGTGCAGGAGCCCTGCCTGGATATACTGTAGGCCACTGAATTTCAAGTACACAAAGGACCCATGCAAGTCCAATAAAAGAACTTGTCTAGTACAGCTTAGAGTAGCCGCTCTGGCATTTGTATCCAGATTGAGAGTCCGGGCCTGACAGAAACAGACTAACAATGTTTTCTAGAAAAATATATTTAATCGTTTATAGAATAATTGCTTCAACCTGTGGGTGCCCACTGGTATTCACCATATGCAAAGACAAAGGTTAATTCTGCCTCTGGATTAATAGGCTCCTCACAGTAGTGACCTGAAGCTACACAAACACTCCCTTTGCCTCTGGAATAAAGGGCAACAGTACAACAAATCCCTGTTTTCATTGCCATGACCCCTTATAAATTATATGTCTATGAAGATTCTCATTCATCCAGGTCATGATATACAGTATCTAGTAGAATTAAGTCTAAAACAGTGCTGACGTTGCAAAGAGTGGTTGAATTCACAGAGCGGGCGCAACTTGCACAACATGCCAAGGGCAAGGAGAGGCAAATAAACAAATTCACCAGTTTATTATCACGTACCAACAACACCCAGCGAACAGACAAATCAACAGGGAGGAAGGAAGATGAAAACAAGACATGCCAGAACATCAAGGATCTGTGGGTAAAGAATTTATCAGACAGGGAACTCACAGAACCAGAGAAGGATGTCTTAGCCAAGGGACTGAACTTTGCAGTGGCCCCACGGTATGTACCAGTGGTAGACTTCATCACAGCCACAGAATCATCCATCCACAACAATAAGATACCAGTGGATGAGGCTGAAAACATCCGGTTAAAAGTATCAGCAGCCCTAGCTAATGCTAAAGCTCCCCCTTCCAATCTAAGTCTGCAAGAGAGGAGGGCTCTGACATCACTTGCCAAGGACTCAAGTGTCACCATCCTGCCAGCAGATAAAGGAAGGTGTACAGTGGTACTGAATACATCAGACTACCATGCCAAAGTGTCCACACTGCTCAACGATTCAGACACATATGAGCAACTCAAGAGAGATCCAACAAGCAACTAAAAGAAGAAGGTTATAGACTGCTTGCAGCACCTTGAGAAGGAAAAGGTCATCAGTCCAGCTTTGTACCGTCGCCTTTACCCAGGCGAAGCCACTCCATGCCTATATGGACTCCCAAAAATACACAAAGAAGGAGCCCCTTTGAGGCCAATTGTCAGCAGCATTAACTGTGTGACTTATAACATTGCTAAATACGTGGCCAACATCTTAGCCCCCTTAGTTGGAAACACAGTACACCACATTCAGAACTCCATGGACTTTGTCAAAAAAGTGAAGGAGTTAAAGCTGGAGATCGATGATACAATGGTGTCCTATGACGTAACATCTCTGTTCACATGCATACCCACTGCCGAGGCAATTGATACAGTGAGGAAACGGCTGAAACAAGACACCACCCTCAGCAGCAGAACAAAGCTGACCCCAGAACAAGTTTGTTCCTTACTGGACCTATGTCTCAATACCACTTATTTCAAGCACAAGGAAGTTTTCTATAGACAAAAACATGGCTGTGCCATGGGTTCGCCTGTGTCTCCAATTGTAGCGAACCTTTACATGGAAGAAGTGGAAAAGAAAGCCCTGGACACCTTCAAGGGAACAACACCAAGTCATTGGTTCAGATATGTGGATGACACCTGGGTCAAAATTAAAGAACGCGAGGTTCCAGCCTTCACCAAACACATAAACTCGGTGGACAAAAACATCACGTTCACAAGGGAAGATGTGAAAGACAGCAAACTGGCTTTTTTGGACTGTGCTATAGTTATCAAAGAGGGGAGGGACCTGGATATTGAAGTATACAGGAAACCCACCCACACAGACCAGTACTTGCTGTTTGATTCCCACCACCCTTTGGAACATAAACTGGGTGTAATTAGGACTCTACATCATCGGGCTGAAACTGTGGCATCCAATGCAGAGGCCAAGGAGAAAGAATATAAACATCTAAAAGGAGCTCTGAAAACTTGTGGGTACCCAGACTGGGCCTTCATCAAAACCAAATCGAAGACCAACAGAAAGACCAGACCTACAAACAGAAGGGAGGAACACAGCAGGCGAAACAACATAGTCATTCCATATGTTGCTGGAACATCAGAAAAACTTAGGAGAATTTTCAACAAACATCGCATTCCTGTGTTTTTCAAACCCAGCAACACCCTGAGACAGAAGCTGGTGCACCCGAAAGACCCAACACCCAAGCACATGAAAAGTAATGTGGTCTATGCTGTCCAGTGTAGTGAAGAGTGCTCAGACTTATACATTGGGGAGACAAAACAACCTCTCTGTAAGAGAATGGCCCAACATAGGCGGGCAAACTCCTCAGGACAAGACTCAGCGGTCTATCTACACCTCAAAGAAAAAGGTCACTCTTTTGAGGACAGTAACGTACATATTTTAGACCAAGAGGACAGATGGTTTGAAAGAGGTGTGAAAGAGGCCATTTATGCCAACCTGGAAAAACCATCCCTGAACAGAGGAGGGGGCCTGAGACACCGCTTGTCACCAACATACAATGGCGCGTTGACATCCTTACCCCGGCAGTTTCACAACAGTTCACACTTCCAGTCATGTACTTTGAAGGATTAACACCTTCATCAATGAGAATCTTGGTACCATTGTGATTGGATCATACCTTCTTACACCTGTCAGTTTCAGCTAACACCTAACTGAACAAGTTCAATGGAACCATTGTGATTGGATATCTGTGACTCTACTACCATCAAGAGTTTAAATACCGGGGAATTCCCTACCAGTCATTTGAACTGAAGAAGCCACTCGGATGAGTGGTGAAACGTTTTCAAGAAAAACTCAGAAAAGTCCAGTTGTTTTAGACTTAATTCTACTAGATACCTTATAAATTGTATTCCATTAAGTAAGAAGACCGCAAACGAAGCCTTTGCATTAACAGTAAAACAGGTCAGGACCATATAAGAACAGAGATAAACCGGTACCTCCCCCTGAACACTGAAGTAACTAACCAAATCATCATATTAACGTTTTTGTATAATTTCATATGTTTAGATGCGGATCACTGGCCAAACAAAGCACAAGGTTTTGCTCCTGTCTGAGTAACAGTGTTCCATTTAGAACTAGGAGGCTATTACAGATCCTAATGTAAAACTCAAGCAAGTCCCAAATCTTTCTGCAGTTTAATAAATTTACACCATTTAGCACAATTCTAACATGATTTACCAGTAATAATTAAGGACATTGCAAAGATGGTGTGGTCCCCAACCTTTCTGTTGGAGAACAACAATAGCATCATAAAAGTTCATGGAGGTGCCAAATAAGGGCTAAGATTGGCTATTAGGCAGCCTCTATGCACATTATCAGCTTACAGGAGGCTTTATTTGGTAGTAAATCTTGTTTTCAACCAAAACTTGCCCCCAAGTCAGGAATTCAAAAGTAACTACCTGGTTTGGGGGCACTAATAGTAACATCCAAGGGGTTGGAAAGCAACATGTTGCTCACGAGCCACTGGTTGGGGATCACTGGGTTAAAGCAAACCTTTAGTAAAAAGGTCCTAATTTTCCAGTGCAAGATGCATTATAACCAACTCAGCATTTGCTTTTATTAACTTAAAGGACAAGGAAAGGTAAAAGCACTGGGGGCTGTTAGGTTGTTAGGCACCACCAGTGATAAAAAAATAGATGCGGGCGACAAATAACACGTGGGCGCACAACAAATGCGTTTCGCAAATCACCGTTTTGCGAATTTTCTTGCCGTTTTGCGAATTTTATGGCAAAGCGAAACGGGACAGATTCGCTCATCACTAATTCTAGTCACAACTTTAACACTGGGATGGTGCTTCTCTTTCAAAAAATGCAACAGCATGGAGTACTGATTGCTAGATTCGTGCATGACCCACATTTTTACACAGGGGTGTATTTAGGTCTGGTGCTGCCCTAGGCAACAGACCTAGATACACCCCTATGTCGTGCGCATGACGTCACCCCTTCACCTTCAAACTCCATTGGCAGATACAGACATGCAACTTGACCCTTAGCTGTTGGCTGACCATACACTTCACACTATCTACAGTCAGATCTGTAGGAAGTTTTCCATGTCAACACTAGTTACTCATAAGAAAAATCAGCAGTCAGACACTTAATGGGATTTATATTGATTCAATGTTTTCTCAGATGTAAAAAACAACTCAGTAGTTTTTTTTAAAAAAATGCATTTGATTCATAAAGGAGTATGAGTAAGGGTTTTCTAAAGTCACAATGAAAATGGAATGGTTGCAGGCTTGGCATAGCTACACAATAGCTCAGAGAACAGTATGCTATTGTGTTAAGATATCTAGACTTGTTCATTGTTGTTTCATTTGGGGATTCAAGAGTCTGAATAATGTTGTATACCAATGAAGAAACGTGAACAGCAAATAACTGGAACAGGATTGGTACAGACAGAAATCAAGTTGTTGATTAGCCAGGAATTAAATCAGAAACAGGACATATTAATTCCAATACATAAGCGATATTATATCTTGAGTTGCTGTGCATATATATTTATTGTAAGTAGGTTATCAGCCACAGGGAGTGAAGCAGAAAGGCATGATTTGATTCTTCAAGTTGGGTAGAAAAAATCACATTTACCCTGCAGGACAAAAGGTTACTATAATAAAAATATGGCTAACCCAGACAGCTTACAATCTGCTGTAAACCTGCAGACGTCTGAGCCTATGAAAGGGCAGTACTATGAATTTCCATCAGCCCCATTTCAGCTGTATTCTCAACCAAGCTGTGGAAAAGTACTCGGAAGGCAGCCAATGAGGACGTGAAGAGAAGCCAACAATTTCACATTTACTTGCTGCCAAGACCACAAACACATATAACAAGTTTAACCTATTCAATGTTAAATTTCATGACTGATTCTTGAACCACTATTTTGGGAATAAGCATTTGTCATTCACCCCTAACAAATATCTTACCTTTCTGTATGTGTGTATGGCTTTTTTACTTAACATATTATTGTTTCAGTGTACAGAACCACATTCCCAATTTATTTTATGCAATCTGTGGCTGCCTTGCTCAGAGTGGGGACATCTATATAGTGTCTTGGAAGAACTCCTAAACACAACAAAAGACCTTATACGCACACCCTTAACTCTCCTCAAAAGTTTGTGCTCGGTGCTCACTGCAGGGGGATCGGCACCCTCCCAAAGAATCCAAATAGAAAAATGCAATGGCACTCAAGAGCTACAACTGGGACTAGCCCTTTAGATACTTTATTACGGAAGTGCAACGTTTCGGGGCAAAACAACCCCATGCTTGACAAAGGGGTTGTTTTGGCCCGAAACATTGCACTTCCGTAATAAAGTATCTAAAGGGCTAGTCCCAGTTGTAGCTCTTGAGTGCCATTGCATTTTTCTATTTGGAAGAACTCCTAAACATATTGCTCACACCTTTTACCTACAAGGAAATTCTTTGGATATTAAGATGACAGCAAAGGTTTTTAGATTCACGTACCATTGTTTCAGCATTTATATGTCAATGTGCACTAGGTACACAGGGCAGTGAATGGGTCTGAAACAAAAGTAAATTTGGTGTGTGCACTGATGCCATAAATGTTGTATATCTGCACAAGCACTAAGTTTAAAGTTAGTGGCATAATTAAAAAGGAAGCAGACCCCATTGGATCAGCTACCTCTGTAGCATAAAAAATCCCCCTTTTTAGACGCTCTTCTTTCAATACTCGAGCACAATCATGCAAGCATGCAGAGGAGTGGTGCAGGTAGAAGCTGCTGCCCGCGCCAGGGCACTCCTAAGATCTTCTTACGCCACTTCTTTAAAGGGAACATTAAGCATTTCATGCAGAATAGATTATTACAGGGAGTACAGAATTTTTGTTAGGTCTGGAACATTTTCTTTTTAGTTTAGTTTGCTGAAAGATATCTAGTATAAGTAAATGTATAGCAACTGGACTTGCTGAGTAATCATTAAAGGCGTTTCACTACTCATTCGAGCCGCTTCTTCAGTTCAACTCTTCAGAGAGGTGACACCTAAAACTCAGAGCAATGAATGTTGTGGGGTTAATGTAAATTGCACGATACTTGGTAATCCCACCACTCTAACCCCTCAGCATTCACACCTCTGAGTTTCACCTCTCAGGTGAGAAGGTGAGAAGAACCCGAAGAAGCTGCTCGGATGAATAAGAAGCGTCTTCAATTATGTGCCATTGTGATTGGATTAGTGGAAGAGTTTATATGCTGAGGACATTCCATACAGTAAAACTGAAGAAGCTGCTCGGATGATTAGTGAAACATCGTCAATTAGAGCAAGTCCAGTTGCTCTAGATTTACTTATACTAGATAATAAAATCTTCATAGTCAAATCTGCTTAAAGATGGAAACAATCTCTAGTATTCTTTAGTATGTTATAGAATGTCCTATGACCAGGACATCATCAAGGCATATGGTCATCCAGACCCTTTAGTGAACCCATACCACTTAGCTTTTCCCTATTCACTCCAAGAAAATACACACAATATACAGCCCAGAATGGATGTGAAAAGGCCACTGCTTTATTAACCATGTAATCAAGTTAACAAGTTACAGGTGCGTGGTGTGCTGTTCTCCACACTGACAGTCGTGCACCCACTAAATTCAGCTGCGGTCTCCTGGCAACCCAAGGTAGTCATTGCCCCATCTCCCCTCTATGACCTCAGTCTGACCCTTCTGCCTTCCTAGCCCTGTCATGGCTACCCTTCTTTAATCCCTTTGGGTATGGGTAGCTCCATTATTAGCAACTTTTCAATTGGTTTTCATTCTGCATAGTTTTTTAATTATTTGCTTTCCTCTTCTGCTTCTTTCCAGCTTTTGAAATGGGGGTCACTGACCCCAGAAGCCAAAAAAACATTGGCCCCAAGACTACCCCAATGTAATTATTTTTACTAATCTTTCTGTCAAGGCCCTGTCTTTTTCCTTTTTCCAGTCTCACATTTAAAGCACTGGCTGGGTGCTACGGTTAATAAGTCCTTAACAACTAGATAACTGCTACACTATAAGTGAAGAGCTGTTAGAAGAAAAAAAACAATTGCAAAAAATTGTCATTGACATAAATATCATGTCAAACTCAAGGTAGCTAAAATAAACTGCCCCTTCAGCTCTATGCTTAGGGAAATGTTGATAGAGGCAGGCTGTTAACTGTGGACAACTACCTAATGAACTTCCCATAACTCTACCTGACAATGTACCAATAATACATTTTGTTTAAAAGGATCTGTAAGGGAATCCTTGATTTATAAGGGTTGCTAAGGTACCACCAGTTCAGACACAGTCAGAAAATGATAATATGTGGCATCTAGCAGTAGGTGGGAATAGTCAAAACAAGGCACATTCAAAACTCTTCATAAAGTAAGGCCTAGTGCAGATGGGCAATTAAGCAAATATGGTTTATGGGTCCATGGTGCAAAACCTCTCTACAACAGGGTCCTACCTAACATTTTGTTAGCAAATGACCAAATGTTACAGCACATTTAACAGCTTATATATTTTATTCATGGTGCACATGGCACTCTAAGCTAGCAGCTACAAAGTTTTTTTGTAATTTCTGAACTTCAGAGCAGGCCTTTACACATTCGTTAGGGCCTCAAAGCTGCCTTGTGCCTGATAAGTCACACTCAAAGGGCTGCACATTCAACTTGTGTGTGGTGCAGAATGACGGCAACCCCTGGCATGTTTTCTGTAGTTCATAAATTAGCCCCATGATATTGTAGTTGTGTGAAGGTGGCCATACAGGGTGAGGTCACCAAACAAGCAAATCTTTCCCCCAATATGCCCACCTTTGGTGGGCAATATCATGCTAATGAGATCATTTGGCCCTAGGGTCAGATCGCATCGAAGGGATTAGGAAAAGTCGGAACAAGGACCACATCATGAGCCATTGCGGTCCCTAATCCGATGAAAAATCAAGCCTGTCTGATTGACATCTACCCAATTTTTGGAGGCCTGTCGGAGGGCACCATAACAGGGCAGATAAGCTGCGGAGTCGGTCTTAAGGATAGGGCAAGGAAAAGCCATTACCAGATATCTCCTAGTATACTTAATTTTCCATTTACCATATAAATTTATGTAACTGTAGATTTTAATGTTACATCTTTTGTTTTATCATTTTATCAAATTGTTTCATAATTTGTGATAGTAATTAAATTCTGGTAGACTCACTTATTGTGAGTAGACTTTCCTCCATTTATTTCTCTTAAAAGTGCTAAATTGCCTACTGTGCAGGTGAAAAAAAGTCCAAAAATACCTTTGCATTGAAGTAAATCTGAATTGCCACCAACAAAACAACCATTTCACCATTATATAAGTAAACTAAATTACCACTGGCAATTCTGATTACCTACAATACAAAAGGTATTTTTGGTTTGATTTTTGATTTGTCGTCTGGAGACAATTGCTTCATAATGTCAGTTATCATGGTATGGTTTCTGTTTACTTTTTAATAATGGCACTTTATCTGCCACTTGCTCTTTTATTTGTTTAATCTTAACAAGGCACTACTGATACAGAACCAAATGAAGGTCTATGAAGGTCAAGGGCAGCTGTACTGAAATGTAACCTCATTGCAATGTGTTGAATGCAAACAGCTGAATGAATGCAACAGCCGTAGGCTATATGGCTACTCAGGGTTTGCAGGTACATTTGATAACAAGCATTGTTCCCCATGGTAAATATATAATACCTTATATAGTTTTGCATTTATTATTAAATGAGGATAAATTAGAGTTTTATATTTTTATATGTTTGCTGCCTGCTGTTCTTCTTAACTATGGCAGTATTATTAGTTGGATAATATGACAGCACTGTTAATTTGAGTAGCTATCATAGGAAATAAGGAAGATTTATTTCCTTTTTTGCCAATGCACCAGCCACCCACGAAAAAGGGGCATTTGCCAAGACCATTTTCAGGTTGGACAAACTGCACAGGATAGCCTGTCAAAACTGCTCCTAAACTGCTAGATGTCGGGGCATAATTAATACCAAAAACGTATCTGATGATATGATAAAATGTGCAAGCCGGGTTTACAATATGCATTTAAAGCTGTATTAACTCAGTGCCAGCAGAACTATGCATTTTATTTACACTATGGGGCTGATTTACTAAGACACGATTTCGAATCCGAATTGGAAAAATTCCGATTGGAAACGAACAATTTGCTACTTTTTCGTATTTTTTGCGATTTTTTCAGCGTCTTTACGATTTTTGCGTAAAGACGCGAGTTTTTCGGCGTCTTTACGATTTTTGCGTAAAAACGCGAGTTTTTCGGCGTCTTTACGAAAGTTGCGCAAAGTCGCGATTTTTTCGTAGCGTTAACACTTGCGCGCAACAAGTTACGCAACTTTCGTAAAGACGCCGAAAAACTCGCGTTTTTATGCAAAAATCGCAAAGACGCCGAAAAATCGCGTTTTTACGCAAAAATCGTACAGACGCCGAAAAACTTTCGTTTTTACGCAAAAAACGTAAAGACGCCGAAAAAAATCGCAAAATTACCGATCATTACGAAAAAAACGCAATTGGACGCATTCGGCACGTTCGTGGGTTAGTAAATGTGCCCCTAAGTGCCAGACATTTTTTGAAAATTTTGTGCTCTCTCACTTCACAGGGGCATTTCCTGCGGGGGAGGCGGATTTTTAAGTTTAGGTAAGCTATGCATCATTTTTTTCCAGGAGAACCTGAGCTTTTTAAATCTGCTTGAGTTTGTCTATTTCCCCTTCATGAAATAGGGATTTATACCAAAAAAATATATTTTATTGTATGGACAAAAATTCAGCGGATTCAGAAAGCCTCATGCCTCTCGAACGTGCCAATACTAGATATGTATAGTTATAGTTGTATAGTTATATGCCTTAGTTGGCCATTACTTATGAAGTGAAGCCTCCAATTTGACCAGGTGCCCAGCTTCCAATATTATAAATGGCATAGTATTCTTACTGTTTAGATGAAACAATCCTGATTCACATATATAGAAAAGTCTGGGGCTTACCATAGCAGGGTTTGGGCCCAATTGAGCACATACCTGTAGCTGGGTGTAACAGGGAACACCCTAAGGAGATTATGTGGCTTCAAATAAATGTAAAATTGGAGTGTAAGCAGGCTTGGTGCACATTTTCATTTGGCAGCACACAGATGACCTTAAGTTTTGAGGCATTAGAGGAACATCTGAAAATAAGTCACCCCTTTAAGTGAAAGGGAAGCAGCAATGGTATATTATTTTAGACATTTCAGCGCATCCTGAAAAAAAACTGGTGGTGAATACACAGACAATGTACATTCAGGTAGAACTTTATAGGTCAAAGCTTCCAATTCAAAACAACTGTAAACACCTATGCTGGATGCCCATAGTGACATCTAGAAATTGTGTATCACATATGGTCAGGGCCGCCATCAGAAATCGCGGGGCCCCTCACAACAAAACTTTCTGGGCCCCACCCTCCCACGCCACAAATGGCCCCTCCCATCAATACAAGGGACACACAGGCATTGGTAGCGAGGGCCCCCTAAAACATTGGTAGCCAGGGCCCCCCTAAAACATTTGTGGCCTTGCCCCAGGCCCTCCCCAAGCATCCCCCACCTTGCCCCAGCCCCCCCCCAAGCATCCCCCACCTTGCCCCAGGGCCCCCCCAAGCATCCTCCACCTTGCCCCAGGCCCCCCCCAAGCATCCCCCAGGGCCCCCCCAAGCATCCTCCAGTCCTCTCCCCGCGCCGCCGCCGCCAGAATTTTTCTGCATCCTCCGGCTCCTCTTCCCCTGCATCAACTCTGTGAGTTGTCCCGGGCCCAGGCGTTTAAAGGCCGGGCTCTGTCACTGTTATCGCTGGTGTCCGCTGTTATATACCGAACTCCCCGCTACATGTGCGCTTTTATAGGGTTGCGCCCCGTGCGTGTGACGTCAGTACACACAGGGCGCAACCTTATAAAAGCGCACATGCAGCGGGGAGTTCGGGACATAACAGCGGACACCAGCGATAACGGTAACAGAGTCTGGCCGGGCCCCCTTTAAACGCCCGGGCCCGGGACAACTGTACCCCCTGTGCCCCCCTGATGACGGCCCTGCATATGGTAAACCCAAACCCAAAAAGGGGTGACTGGACTCTGATCTAAGCATGCTTTTCTGCCTATAACAGCCACCAGCCATAGCCCTCAGCTACTTTGGTGCTGTAAGGTCTCATCTCACTGTTATCGCTGGTGTCCGCTGTTATATACCGAACTCCCCGCTACATGTGCGCTTTTATAGGGTTGCGCCCCGTGCGTGTGACGTCAGTACGCACAGGGCGCAACCTTATAAAAGCGCACATGCAGCGGGGAGTTCGGGACATAACAGCGGACACCAGCGATAACGGTAACAGAGTCTGGCCGGGCCCCCTTTAAACGCCTGGGCCCGGGACAACTGTACCCCCTGTGCCCCCCTGATGACGGCCCTGCATATGGTAAACCCAAACCCAAAAAGGGGTGACTGGACTCTGATCTAAGCATGCTTTTCTGCCTATAACAGCCACCAGCCATAGCCCTCAGCTACTTTGGTGCTGTAAGGTCTCATCTCATGAGAATCCAGGCACTGCCACAGGGGCAGGCAAGGGAGCCAAAAGTTTACTGCAAAAAAGGAGCCAGTAAGGACATAACTAGGCATAGTCAGAAAGGCCGGGTCAGTAACAGAAAGCAGCAGCAGAATTGTGAGGCAACTGAAGTTAGAAACAAGAAGAAGTCAGAATCAAAAAGTCTCACAGAGAAGCAGGAAACGGAACACCTGATGCAGGAATCAGAGTACCAAGTAACAAGCAAGTGTAGGGACCCCCGGATTTGGGCCCCTTAGACAGTGTTCCCCTTTAGACAGGCATACCAGTGGGTGGCCTTGTGGGATATGGAAACCTAAGGGTGGTCCTAATTGTGTGTGTACTATAATTATTCTTTCCAGGTTAAAGAGAGTTTCCCCTGCATCTCAGCCGTGACCACTAGGTGGGGGTGTTCTACAATATTCTAGGGACCCATAGGGTTAAAGCTTCCTATGGTCTTAGCCCTACACTTAATTCTCTGCTGTTACTGAGCAGAATGTAATGTTTCAACTTTTGCTATCTGCATCTATGCACTTATTGGCCCTTAGTTAGGATGACCACTTCCTGCACACTGTAATATAGTGTTTTGCAGGGTGTGGGCACTTCCTCTTTGGCATTCCTATCATCCAGAGAAGGTTGCACATTGAGCCTGGGACCTCAACTAGGCCCTGAAGCCTGTGCCCTAGAGGAAGACAAATCCATCTAGAGATTCTAAGTCGGGGATCAGGGACCCCGTGAATGAGGTGAAGTTATTTGCAGGATTAGACTCTGTCATAGCACACTCTAGAAGTGTGACTTAGTTCAGGGCTATTTAGCAAGAGCAGCTGTTTGCTCCAACAAAGGAGAATTTAGTGGGTTTAGCATACCCAAGGCTCTGCTGCCTTACTGTAGGGACCACAGTTCAGACACAGATATCAGGCTAGTCTTAACCCCTGAACCACCGTTGGCTGTAGGGATCTGGCCCAGTAAAGGTAGCCACCCTTGGGACTTCTGTCTATTATCCCACATCTATCTCCACCGTGGTGCTATAGTGTTCTGTTACCTTGCAACTGCATTCAACATCTGTGCCATTCTACCTCAATGCTGTGAGTATTAACCCTGCAAATGCTGTGTACCATCAATAAACCGAGTTCTAGTTCATTCAATTCAAAAGAACCTCTGGCGTCCATAACTATTATAACTACTATATACCATCTATGGCAGTGGAGAGTTGTAGTTCCGCAACATCTCATAAGTGCAAACCTTCCACTTTGTGAAGGCCCCGCCTGTGTGTTAAAGTCACATGTGCCTGTGCTCATACCTTCAAGCCGGAATTGGCAATTACTAGCCAAGATAGGGTTACAATATGAAAGGGGATGACTCACAAGTCATGAGGTCTTTCTTCCTGGGACTTGCCTTCTCTAAGAGGTTAGCTAGAGGAGTCAGTTTAGATAGTTCAGTTAGATATTTTATAGTCACTCTAGGAGTGAAAGGATAGATATTGTTATTTAGTTGGGCAGCTTAAGGCCATTGCGAGGAGATCAGTGAGGTTATCACCTCCCGGCATTACTGGCCCTAGTTCAGGTACATTCAGTGGCAAGCTCAGGTCATAGCATAGCATTCTGGGTCATTTTACAAGTTTTATAATCACATTAAATAGCCTTAAGGTGGCCATACATGGGCTGATTTCAGCTGCCGATAACAGTCCTTTAGACCGATTGAGCAACTTATCTGCCCTTGTAAGGGCACCAATGACTGGACTCTCTGACTGAAATCTGGCCTGAAATCAGCCAGGTCACATCACAAAGCATTACTTGGGCAATGCAACAATTATACCCTCATTTATTATAGTGTGTAAGCCAACATCATTGGTGATGTTGCTCATAGCAACCAATCAGATCTTTGCTTTAGTTTTGTAAAGGTGGCCATACACATTCAGTTTTTAGTCTTTTTCCAATGAACGTTTGGATATTGATTGTACGTTTAATTGCAATGATCAAAAACTAACGTTCAGACTGAAATTGTATGATAATAAACACATTGGAGGAGGATGTTCTGTACATAAAATAGTTGGCAGACAACAATCGCATGGAAGCGACATCCCGGAAATGCACAGATTTTATTGTTATCCTACTGAAATTTTCTAAGCTGTCCGATCGACTAAACAACCAGTTGCCATGGTACAAAAATTATTGGGACGATCATTTGAAACCTACACACGGTATGTTTCGTACAATTATATTGGTGCATGTATGACCAGCTTCACTTGTAGGTGACTGTTAAAATCTAATTGTTTATTGGTTGCCTTATTACCCCCTTAATGTGATTATGTGCTATCAACTCAGTGGTCCCTTATGTATTTTTTATGTATTGATAATTCCCTTGATGGGACTGATCATCCTGCAGCAGCTCTAGCCTTTTCTGAGTGGTCCCATACTTAATGAAAATGTGGGTTCAGCCCAGTGTTCCCTTCAAAATAGTAAATTTGTAAAATTGCACCGCAGTTCAGTCAGCAGCAAAATGACACGTGGGGGAATCTACTTCAGAAAAGAAGATATATTTTAGCAATTAGGTTAGGTTCAGTATATTTTTATATTTTAAGGAGAAAAATGCAGTAACCATCTGGTAAAATTGTGATTTGAAAAAATTCACTATGCAATGTGTTTTAGAATTATTTCTAAAATATCTGTGAATATCTGTAAAAAGAGCGCCCTCATCTGGTCATTTATGGTCAGAACAACCAAACTATTACTCTTCATCCCTAGCAATAATAAGAACTTGATATAATAATAAGAACTGTATCAAGTTAAAAGCATTTTAAAACCCAATGCCTTCCTTGTGCTTTATTAAGAGCTTAGACAAGAAGCTGCTGGGAGGCTGTGATCCTAAATTATATGGGAGAGGAATGGTTTACTGATAAAGAGGGGTGTTACTATAGAGAAAGCAGACCCTGTGGTTGCATGGGGGCCCAGGAGTGTAAAGGCCAAGTAAGCGCCTAATTGTAGAGAAATTCTATATATCTTGATACAATAGGTTAACTATAGCAGCCCCAAACTGAATTTGCTGTGGTGCCTAGTTACCTCTAGTTATGTCACTGCTGATAAAGCCGAACCAAGCACTACTGGAAAACCTTGTGTTTTAAAGGAACAGTAACACTAAAAAATGAAAGAGCTTTAAAGTAATAAAAATATAATGCACTGTTGCCCTGCACTGGTAAAACTGGTGTGTTTGCTACAGTAACACTACTATAATTGATATAATAAGCTGCTGTGTAGCCATGGGCGCAGCCATTCAAGCTAGAAAAAAGGAGAAAAGGCACAGGTTACATAGCAGATAACAGATAAGCTCTGTAGAATACAATAGTGTTTTATCTGTTATCTGCTATGTGCCTGTGCCTTTTCTCCTTTGAATGGCTGCCTCCATGGCTACATAGCAGCTTATTTATATAAATTATAGTAGACTTTCTGAAGTAAACACACAACTTTTACCAGTGCAGGGCAGCAGCACATTATATTTTAGTTACTTTTATACACTTTCATTTTTTGGTGTTACTGTTCCTTTAAGAGGTTAGTAGCCAATTGTAAAATATTATTGTATACATTGAATTCTTTATTAAGAAATAATAATACATGGAAATTGTCCTTGCTGGAACTACATGCTTGTGTGGGTTTCCTCCCAAACTTCATAAGCATAAAACTGAGTAGTCTCCTAATATAATTGACTATAGCATGTCTGAATGTGATGTATGTCAGCACTATAACAGTAAAGGATAATAATAATACATGTATGGGATCCCTTATCCGGAAACCCATTATCCAGAAAGCTCCGAATTACAGAAAGCCTGTCTCCCATAGACTCCATTTTAATCAAATAATTCAGAATTTTAAAACTGATTTCCTTTTTCCCTGTTGTAATAAAACAGTACCTTGTAATTGATCCCAACTAAGATATAAATAATCCTTATTGGATGCAAAACAATCCTATTGGGTTTAATTAATGTTTTATTGATTTTTTAGTATACTTAAGGTATGGAGATCCAAATTACAGAAAGACCCCTTATCCGGAATACCCTTGGTCCCGTGCATTCTGTATAAAGGGTCCTATACCTGTACTAAGAATAATATTCAGAATTGAAAGAAATGCAAAAACTTAATATCCTGCTCCCTCTACTGGCAGCTTCTGTTAATACAGTTTAGTTCTTAGGTTCTTTACATTCATTTGCAACTGAGGACCAGCTTCAAGATCAGAACTGACCAATCCACAAATATTCTGGGATATGCCATTGCAAATAATGAATTATGTAAAATAATATCGAACAAACTGCTTGATCAGGTATTGGTATTGCTATCAAAGTAACAAAGAAAAAAAATTACATTGACTATAGCCTTCAATGAGCTTCATTTAAAAAGCATACTGCCCAATAGTCCTCCTATTGTTTAGTAAAAACGCCACACTTTTGGCTCACCTAATCACATATTTACTCACACTTACTTCACATTTTCTAGAACAGGCAGCCATCTCTGAAAAGGTATTCTCCCTTCCTTTCCCTCCTTCCTTCATACTGCACATGTGTTTCATTCCCTCCCCCCCCCTCCCCTCTACCAGATCCGTTTCTGATTGGCTTGTGGGCATGTGTAGCTCAGAACAGGAGACAGGATCAAGTTACACACATGCTCAGAGAATAGGAAGGCTGCCGCTGGAACCTACAGGAAGGGGAGAGAGATTTCAGTGATGTCACTGTAGTCTTCACACTGCTGTAGGCTGCCAGCACCATATCTCAGAAAAGCAAGCAGGGATCTGGGAATTTATATATGCAGTAAGTACTTAAAAAGAATGCCTTTAGACTTACTTTTAATTTATATAAACCTTTCATTGTCCTTTAATGGAAAGTTAAAGTAACTGCCTGGCCCACCTTTGTGCCTGAGGCATAAAGGCACGGCAGGTAATATATGATCGACAGCTTAGATTTTTAAATACCTTCATAACAGGTATGGGTGTTTTAATAAAAAAAAATTGTGTGTTCACGTTTAATTTGAAAAGGACTGCTTTTGTCTGGGTGACAGGTCCCCTTTAAAGACTGCTTAACGTGGATAGTGAATGTGAGCATCCCTCTGCAGAAGCTCATTTTAGGATTAAAGGAGCAGTGTAAAAATGAAAATGGGCAAAACAGAGAGACTGCACAAAATAAAAAATGTTTTCAATATAGTTAGTTAGGCAAAAATGTAATCTATAAATGCTGGAGTGAGCAGATGTCTAATGGACAGAACTCTACTTCCTGCTTTCAGCTCTCTAAGCTGCTAGCAGTCAGTAGCCAATCAGTGACTTGAGGGGGGGCATGGGGGCATATGGGACACTGTTCAGTTAGTTTGCATTTAAATCTGACCTGGGTGCTCACAAACTAACATGTTATGTCTCATGTGCCCCCCCTAAAGTCACTGACTAACTAATAGGTTAGAGAGCTAAGTTAAGTAATTTAACTGCATAAATAGCAGATACTGTCCAATATAGAGAATAAGTTCCCGAAGGCCACCAACAAAATTAAAGTTGCTTACATCTCATGTTTGATGGGTAATGTAATCAGTAACCTGATGAAGGGTTTAGTAAGCTGAAACATGTAAATATTTGGTAAAGAGGTAAGCATATTTTAATGCTTTGGTGGCCTTCTGAACATGTTTCTCTGTACTGGATTTGTTAATAACTCAAAAATACATGTATAAAGCTGTAATTCTTCACAGTACAGATTCCCCATTTAAAACAGGCCCTTGGACTCTAAATGCTTCATTCTAGCACATGACATTTGAGCAATTTTTGGAACTTTGCACCTTCTTAAGAAATAAGCCCTTACATGTACAAAACAACAGGTGGCCAGGATAAAAAGTAAGTGGCCTTCATAAGCGAGACCTGTGCTCCACATAAGCCAGTAAACCAGCAATAATGATTTGTTTAATACAAGTGAAGGGTGTAAGGCTCTGCTGGATTTAAAATCAGGAACCTTCCTGTTTCAGACTGCTCCATCTTAGCAACCAAGAGAGCAGCCAGCTGGGGGCGTGGTTACCAGCTTATGTGAGCAGACGTGTGTTGGTCAAGCTCAGCTCCAGAGGACCCTTTGTGATAACTAATTGCAAAAGAAAATCTGCCAGCATTGGATCCCAAAGTCTCTAACAAGCAACTACTGCCACAAAGAACCCTAACCCTAATGGGGCTAAACAAGGCTCAGTGAAGAGCAGCAGAAGCCGCAGCAAAACTAGAAAGATATGCCCGGGAAGAGAAACAAGATGGCGGTGAGGCCCAGCAAGACAACCCAACCACCTCAGCGGACCCTCCTCATCCCTCATCTGAACCAACACTTATGGACTTACTTGCTGAAATCAGGAATACCAGGGAAGTGTGCACCGGGCTTCCAGACTCAGATACGGGAACTTCAAACAGCAGTCCAGGCTTGGAAAAGCAAGGCAGATGACCTCGAGAACAGGCTGCGACGCAACAACATCAGGCTGTTGGGCTTCCCAGAGAGAGTAGAAAGTTCCCTGAGAACTTTGTACAGCAATGGCTACTAGCAACGTCTGGGGCAGATGCATTTCAACCACCTTCTCAGTTGAACGCATCCATTGCATCCCTCTGTGCCCTCCACCACCCCCGGCCCAAGCACTAATTGCTAGATTATTAAATGAATGCAAGAGACAGAGACAAAATTCTCTCTGTAGCTCACATCAAAAAGCAACTTCCATGTAAAAAAACACAAATATCACCATTTACCCTGACAAGTTCAAAGACAGTGCTTCAAATTTAGTGAGATTAAAAAGAAATTAGAAATGAAAAATTTGCATATGTCATGTTGTATCCTGCCAAACTATAACTGTGGATGGGAAAGCACATTTCTTTATATCCCCGCAAGCAGCAGACGTAAGGCTGGGAAGCCATAAACCACAACATGCACAAAATGGAAATTAAGGCCAGAGGTGTTTTACAACAGGCTAACATCCAACAGATGTATATATGTATATCTTTATTTATAAAGCGCTACTTATGTACGCAGCGCTGTACAGTAGAATATATTAATACAAACAGTGGGTTATTAAGATAATAATAGATAAATACAAAGTATAAAAATAAATACAAATAAATACAAGATACAGTTAAGTTAAGAGTCAAAGACACAAGAGGCTGGAGGCCCCTGTCCCATAGAGCTTACAATCTAGATTCCAGTGACATCTGGTTTTTACCAAAGCAGAAAAGGAAGGAAGGGAGAGATGAGAAAATGTTGATATTACAGCATGATATGTCTATAATAACTCTACACTTTGCATATGGGCTCGGGACAGTAAATAGTTGAGATAATGTAATTTCCATTTACAAATGGAGGGCTGTGGCTTCAATTTCCGCTCTCTTCTTTTTGAGATGCTTGAGGTTGTGAACTCAGTTCCAGGTTTGGCACTATCTCTTTGGGATACTTTTGTTAGAGTGATTTTGCTTCACCGTGAAGAGCCACCAGCCAACAAATTTACAAAGATGAGCACATGTCACCGGCAGTCTAGAGGATGCTTGTGAAGGACCATCTGCCACCGAATTTGCCAACCTAAGGGTAGGGCATGAGCCACTGGTGGAAAAGACTAGCATGGATTGACAGGGTGGCATAGATTGCATGTTCCAAGAAAATGCCCCCCTGTCCACTTCTTCCATAGCTTCGACCCTTTCTTCCAAACCTGTGCATATACTGGAAAGCACCAGGTCTCTCACTCAAACCCATGTACCCATGGTGGTCCATTGCCATTCTTGGTTGCTCCATGCCTATATGCGGGTGAGTTTTTTCCCTGTTCTTGCAGAGGGGTTGCATGCCTTCTCTGTCATCATCACACAGGTTGTAGTTGATGTCATCCACTGCATGCATGCCTTCATTTTCCATTCACGTGTGCCAGGCTTTCTTCCTTTGGTGTCATTTGCTTGGGTTTGACTTGATGCATGCCCTCTTCCATGTGCATTTCCTTGGTCTGCCATGGACCGTGGGACTGCAGCTTGTGGGATGCTTTTGTTAGAGTGATTTTGCTTCATCGTGAAGCGCCACTGGCCAACAAATTTACAAAGATGAGCACATGTCACCGGCAGTCTAGAGGATGCTTGTGAAGGACCATCTGCCACCGAATTTGCCAACCTAAGGGTAGGGCATGAGCCACTGGTGGAAAAGACTAGCATGGATTGACAGGGTGGCATAGATTGCATGTTCCAAGAAAATGCCCCCCTGTCCACTTCTTCCATAGCTTCGACCCTTTCTTCCAAACCTGTGCATATACTGGAAAGCACCAGGTCTCTCACTCAAACCCATGTACCCATGGTGGTCCATTGCCATTCTTGGTTGCTCCATGCCTATATGCGGGTGAGTTTTTTCCCTGTTCTTGCAGAGGGGTTGCATGCCTTCTCTGTCATCATCACACAGGTTGTAGTTGATGTCATCCACTGCATGCATGCCTTCATTTTCCATTCACGTGTGCCAGGCTTTCTTCCTTTGGTGTCATTTGCTTGGGTTTGACTTGATGCATGCCCTCTTCCATGTGCATTTCCTTGATCTGCCATGGACCTTGGGACTGCAGCTTGTGGGATGCTTTTGTTAGAGTGATTTTGCTTCATCGTGAAGCGCCACTGGCCAACAAATTTACAAAGATGAGCGCACGTCTAGAGGATGCTTGTGAAGGACCATCTGCCACCAAATTTGCCAACCCTAGTGTAGGGCTTTAGCAATGTGATGACCAGCCAGGCTGTTTTATAAGAAGAAGGTTGTGAGTTAAATTCCAGAGTCTTCCCACATCTGTCTTTTTAGGATGGTTTCCTTACAATTGCCTTGGTTCTTCATGAAGGACCTTTTGCCACAAAATGTGCCCAGCCAATTGTGAGTCTTCAACGGCGTAGTGGCTTGAGTGGCTGCTTTGCATAAAGTGGGCAGCAGGAGGCATCAGCCACTGGTGGAATAGACTAGCATGGATTGACAGGGTGGCAAAGATTGCATGTTCCAAAAAAATGTCCCCCCTGTTCCACCCAATTTAATGGGTGGAAATGGATTGGCTGTTGGTGGCTCCACCCACTTGTTCTAACCCTGAATATGTAGTCAGCCAGTGACTGATTGTGCAACGTTTGGGAACCCTGACATAAACAGTGTGAGAAAGGCAGCATTTATATTTAAACCAAAAATCAATAGGTGAAGTCTGATTGGCTGTTGGTGGCTCCACCCACTTTTTAAAACCTAAATATGCAGTCCCCTAGTGACCCTGGTGTTAATACTGTGAGAATGGCAGCAGGCTGAATTTAAACATATGAAATCTATAGGTAAAATCTGATTAGCTGTTGTTGGCTTCGCCCACTTTTCTAAACTTGTAACATAGTCACCCAGTGAAAATTTGTGCAAAGTTTGGGGACCCTGACATTAAACATGTGAGAATGTCAGCAGTTAAAATTTCCCCACTGAAAACAATGAAAGAAATGTGATTGGCTTTTGGCAGCCCCACCCACCCACTTTTTCTAACCTTGAGTACTAAGTCACCCAATGACTGACTATGCAAAGTTTGGGAACCCTGGCATCAAACCAATAAAATTCAATAGGTGAAATTTGATTGGCTGTTGGTGGCTCCGTCCACTCTTTCAAAACTAAATCTGCAGTCCCCTAGTGACCAACTGTGAAAAGTTTGGGTACCCTGGGGCTAATACTGTGAGAATTGCAGAAGGTTGAATTTCCACATTAAAAGTCAATAGGTAAACTCTGATTGGCTGTTGGTGGCTCCGGCTCCTTTTTCTAACCTTGAACTGCAGTTACCTAGTGCCTGGTGTTATTACTGTGAGAATGGCAGCAGGTTGGATTTCCACCAAGTCAATAGGTAAAATCTCATTGGCTGTTGACAGCCCCGCCCACTTGTGGGCATCCAGCAATCATCATATTTTCATTCAGGCTGACCCCATGACTATGTGATTTAAGTTTGAGGAGTGTAGCCTCAAAGCTGTAAGATTGGCAGCAGTTTCCATTTCCCCATTAAAGGCAATGGGTGAAATCTGATTGGCTGTTGTTCGCCCCTCCCACTTTGGGGTCATCCAACAAATGTTGCTGTATGTTCGGGGTGACCCCTTGACTATGTTATTCAAGTTCAGGGGGTGTAGCTTCAAAGCTGTAAGTGTGGCAGCAGTTTGAATTTCTTCCCTGTCAAAGTCAATGGAAAAATTGTGGGGTTCCGAGTGGAGCCACAAAAAAAAGGGGGGTGGAATCAATAAAAAAGCACAAGCAACCTGCTCCGCTATAGGGCAAAGAAGTGTGGAGAGTTTGGGTGTTGTACCCCTAAAACTATAGGAGAAGTAACGTTTATAAAATGGGGGGCGCTAGGAATAAAAATAAGAAGAAGAAGCGGAAGAATAAGCTGAAGTCGAAGAACAGTAGGTTGGGGTTTTGCAGAAATACAAGAATTCTTCCAGTTTAATGAGGAGACTGCCAATCTCTTAATTATTTGGGATGCATTTAAAGCTTATGTCAGGGGAACCTGGGAAATTACTGCAAATTACTGAAATACAACACTAATAGAGGAAGAACTAGCACAAAAAGTAACAGCATTTGAAACTGAGGCAGTACTTAACCCTTCACCCCAGAAACTCCAAAATCTCCAAACCACACAAACTGACTACTCTACCCATTTAAAAAGCCAAATGCAAACTTCAGTTTACCAAGGCCTCATACTTTGAGCAAGGAGAGCGGGCAGGAAAACTTTTAGCATATACAGTATATCTAAAGCAAACCACTCTCCCCCAGTAATAACTGAATTAATTGACCAACAAGGTTTAAACTATACCCATCCCACAGAAATTGCAGCACTCCTATCTAGATATTATGCTGATATTTATAGTTCCCTAACCCTAACCTCAGCTGCTAAAATAGATAGTTTATTATTGCCCCTTAACCTCCCTCACCTAAGGAGGAACAAAAAGAGAGCCTTGAAGCCGACTTAACCTTAGCTGAACTCTATGAAGCTATTGATATGTTCCCCACAAAGAAATTACCTGGTCCCGATGGACTACCTATAGAGGTCTATAAAAGATTTAAAGAGGTAAGTGCCCCATATATCCTGCAAATGTTGAATTATGCTATAACAACTGGATCACTCCCGCAGTCCTTCTATGAGGCTTCACCACGATTTCCCCGAAATCACGGAGGTTGCCTTGAGATATACATACTTGCCGGTGGGATGGTATTTCGGGGAGATTAGTCGCGGGCAACTAGTCTCCCTGTCTGCCACAGCCCTAAATGACACGCTAAATTTCATAGCAAGCCTCTTGATACCCTTAGGGAATAATGGTAAAGTTAGATAGTTCAACTTGATAAGGAATGGGATCAGATGTTGGAATCCCCTTTAATAGTGTCACCATGTTACAGTGATCACATGATTCAATTATACTTTTTGCATAGAGCTTACTATTATCCGTCCAAACTAAACAAACTATTTCTGGCATCCCCTTCTGAGTGCCCCAGATGCCATGTGCAACAAGCTACCTTTATCCATATGCTATGGGAATGTGCTGTCTTAATGTCCCCATACACGCTGAGATCCGCTCGCCTATGGGTGGGGGCCAAATGATCGAATTATACTGGCGGCAAGGGGCCCTGGGGCCAAACGATCGAATTATACTGGCGGCAACGAGCCAATGCGGTCCCCATCCGACTGAATTTTCTAACCTGGCCGATCGAGATCTGGCCAATTTCAGGCCAGATATTGGTCAGCCAGGCCCCTCGTTTCTGCCCCTACACAGGCAGATAAGCTGCCGAATTGGTCCAAGGGACTGATATCGGCAGCTACAATCTGCCCGTGTATTGGGACCTTTAGTGTCATATTGGAAGGAAGTTTTTGACACCCTAGATACTGTTTTGAAAACACAACTCCCGAGAAACCCGGGGATATCATTATTTGGTATAGGAATACAAGACTCATATACAGGTATAGTACCTGTTATCCAGAATGTTCGGGACCAAGGGTATTCCGGATAAGGGGTCTTTCCGTAATTTGGATCTCCATACCTTAAATCTACTACAAAATTAATAAAACATTAATTAAACCCTATAGGGTTGTTTTGCATTCGATAAGGATTATTTATATCTTAGTTGGGATCAATTACAAGGTTCTGTTTTATTACTACAGAGAAAAAGGAAATCAGATTCAAAATTCTGAATTATTTGATTAAAATGGAGTCTATGGGAGACAGGCTTTCCGTAATTCGGAGCTTTCTGGATAACGGGTTTCTGGATAAGGGATCCCATACCTGTACACAGTATAAAAGTATCTTTATTAATGAAACATTATTTTTAGCAAAGAAACCATATTACAAGGAAATGGAAGCAGTCCATACCTCCCAACCCCTCCCAATGGATTTCAGAAACTAAGGGGGAGATTTACTAATCCACGAGCGGTCCGAAGGCGTCCGAATGCGTTTTTTCGTAATGATTGTTATTTTTGCGACTTTTTTGTCGCCGTCGCGACTTTTTCGTATGTCCCGTGATTTTTTTCGTCGCCAGCGCAACTTTTTCATATCATTTCCGCGACTTTTTCGTCATCCTCGCAAAAAAATTGGATTGGTTTTCTGCCGTTTACTATCGCTCAATACGGAAAAATCGCGGCAACGGCGAAAAAGTTTCGCAAAATATGATAAAGTCGTGACGGCGACGAAAAAGTCACAAAATTTTCATTTCCAATACGATTTTTTCCCTTTCGGGATTCGGATTCGTGGATTAGTAAATCTGCCCCTAAGTGTATATGTATATGAAAAAAAGGGGAAGCACCAAAAAATATAAACAAATATGAGATAAATGGCTGGACTGGGCTACATAAAATGCGCAAGTTTCACCAAAAATCCGGCACTATACCATGTATAAATACTTAAGTTACTGTTGTTAAGCACCTAATAATGCAATATAATCTGTGACTATATCCCAATCACTATTTATACTGATGTTGAAAAATTTAAATGCCTAATAAACACCTGAAGTAAAAAGAACCAGCGGCCAGCTGGTTCTTGACAAATCAGTTTTTCTTTGCTTGGCTTTCACATCCCAGCAGCCTTATTAGTCATGTAGGATAAGCCAATTACAGCTGCCTGTGCCCGATTTAAACTTATCACCAACATATTTTCTGAGCCTGAGCATTAGTGTTATAGCTTGAGCACTGCAGTTTACCCCTAGCCCCTTCTCCTCACACTCAACCCTCAGTCCTGTCCAGTCCTGCCTTGGTTCTTTTCCTACCAGTGTGTCCAGAGGGGCCTCTGCCTTGCTCAGCATCCCTATGAGAGGAGCCTCAGCCTTTCCTTGTTTTCCTGAAGAAAGAAGCTCTCCAAGCAATTGTTTTTTGGAGGGATCCCTCAAAATACTGGGCACCCACAAGAGTGGTTCTTTCCACAGTTCTGCCTGAAGTCTGGTCACCCACTGGCTCTGGCACAGCACAGCATGAATGCTACCCAACCCCTCTAGGGTTGGGAATTACTCTGTCTATCCCTATAACCTGTAGAAATGATGGGGATCTATTAGAACACTCATGGAAATGTTTAGCAACAGTTGTATGGCTGTTAACATTGGTAATATTCAACACATGTTCTCTTATCCTGTCTTTTAGTTTTCTGCCAGTTTGGCCAACATATTGCTTCATGCATTTGGTACAAGTGAGGAGATATATAACATGATATATAAAATGTGTTCTAATAGATCCCCATCATTTCTACAGGTTATAGGGATAGACAGAGTAATTCCCAACCCTAGAGGGGGCAATATTTCTTCAATTCTAATTAGAAAGGAAACAAAATGGATTTTCTTCTTAAAAACTCGACAACCATACGGCCTAAACTTTGACTATGATGTTACTTGCTATGTTTGAACTGATCTAGCCTTTTGTATTTATACTGTTATCCAAAATTAAATGTATACAGTGCTTAATGTATCCTTATGTAAATCAGTGACTTTTTATTCACTATCCCTAGCCACAAGACCTGTTGGTCTGATTGGTTAATTGTAAAACCTTTTCTATTGGTCAATTTGCCTTTAAATAATGTGTACTGTGCATAATGTATTCAGCCTATGATTAAGTACCCTAGGGTACGAAACGCGTAAAGGCTTCTTGTTTTTACATATGGATCAAATAAAATTTATACATTTTTAATGTAAACTATCCCTTTGGCTGCCTTTTCTCTACATTGTGAAAAAATCCGGAGTGCCTGCCTATAAATAAAAGCTTATAAGACATATACTGTATAAACATAATCCACAGTTTTCTCCACCCAACTGCTGCTAAGTGGTAGAAGTATAAAATATATTTATAGAATAAACAGGCTTTATATTTTTATAATATACCTGAAAAGCAAAGCCTTGTGCACCGATGTCCAAATCTACTGGGAGAGGGTGGGGCCACTACTGTTGTGACTGCACCTGGAACCACTGCATCGTTCACTGCATGCTGAAATCCGCACTTGGGCCAATACACTGGCTCCTCTTGCAGTTACAACTATAGGGGCTGGTCTCCAGCCTGCGTTTATCTGTGGTCCAAGAATCAACCTGTTGTGACAGTAGCCTAAGATTTAATTTGTTAAATAATGGGTTTAAGCTCTAACAAAGGCACTATTTCTAGCTAGAAGGCATAGCACACTGAACTTCAAGAACCCCACCCAACTAGATTAAGAGAGGTCATTCACTCCTACAATGGGAAAGCTGGTATTTATGACTTATTACCCTTCCTACAGACCAGAAGTGAGCATTGATCATTGTCAAATTAACTCATAACATGGTTACAGATATAGAAATGTTTCCTTTTCACACTACAAACAGGTTAATTGGCTCCTGGTTTCTCATTTTTTAGTGTGTGCTTGTGTACATTTGCACAGTTTACTTGTATAATTAAGAAATGCACTAAATAAGGAATATAATAATTTTTAAATAATCAGATTCATGCTAAGAATCATAGGGGGAGATTTACCAAGACCCGAACGCTTGGAGCGTTCATGCGAACACTCTGAGCGTATTCTTGCTGATTTTTTCGCGCTCACGCGATTTTTGCGAGCGCCCGTGCGAAAAATTCAGAATGGCTCTGCTGCTGTTTACAATGGTTCGCTACGAAAATTCCGTGACTTTCGGATCGCCAATACGATATTATCGTGACTAATATGATTTTTTCATAAGCATTTTCGGGATATTTGCGATCTTCAGAAATTTTCGTTTTCAATCTGAATTTTTCCCCATTCGGGATTCAAGCTCGTGTTTTCATAAATGTGCCCCCTAGGGAGCCATTCCTAATTTTTCGCGTGGCCGCATGAAAACGTCGCGTGAGCGTGAAAAAATCGGCGAGAGTACGCTCGGAGCGTTCGTGTAAATCTCCCCCATAGTGTTAATTATGTCTGCCCTGTCGCAACTGAAAAAATTAAAGGGTTTGTCTGCACATGAGAACAAACTGGTAGTCAGCAGACACCTCTAATCTTCTCTTTTCTTACGAATGTTTCATACATTCATTTCTATTACATATGAAATCAGGGTAGGACTGGCCCACCAATGTATCAGGAGAAAACCTGGTGGGCCCCAGTCCTGTTGGGACTCACCAGCCTGAGCACACTGGCAGGCTGCGTGATGCAGTACTGGAGAGCTATGGAGCCAGAATACATCATGTGATATTTATCTGCACTGGTGCCAGTACTTATGGGGAGTGGTAGGCCCTTATCTGGGGGATGAAGCCGGAGTGGTGGGGCCATTCCTTGAGTTTTTCAGGGGTGGGTCCCATCTCCCCCAGTCTAATGCTGTATGAAACACTTATAACTACTTTGTTCTGCTAAAGCTCTCCAGGTTGGCATCTGATTTCTATCTGAATAAAGGCAAAATAAAAGTAATACAAAGATCACAAAATGAAGGTATATATTTCTGTGTACAATATAGTAGACAGATAGTAACAGAACTGCCTTTGGACTTTCCAGATAAGAAAAGGCCAATCCCTATGAGTTTCCAGCTCAGCGTCTCTGCCTCCACCCTCACCCCACTGGTCAGATTGAATAGCCGTGTTCTCTCTTCTATTTCAAAACTTCCTGGTACATTCCAGTCTCTCTGTGCTGTTCACTATGGCTTTGCTCAAAGCACTTGTAGTGTTTACTGGAATCTTTCTGGCGGTTTACTTTTATTCAGCAGGAGATGTGTTTGAACCAGGCGAGTACTATTATTTTCTTTTTTGTGTAGCTGCAGCACTAAAATATCTTCAAAAGATTCAGTGCAGAATCTTTTAAACACAGTATATTCAATGAATGCAATGTGTAATACTGAAAAGCCAGTACATAGCTGACAGCAACTTTGTACAATTGATTGAGATCTCTTTGCTTCTTTATCTTGCTTTCTATATACAGTATATGCAAATATAAATGGATTGATTGCTATGTTTTATTTGTATTAGAGTTACATAAATAAAGGTATAGTATCTATTATGCAGAATGCTTGGGACCTGGGGTTTTCTGCATCTGTTATTTGGCTCACCATTCCTAAGGTCTCCTAAAAATCATTTAAAAGTAAAGTAAATGCAATAGGATGGCTTTACCACCAATATGGATTCATGCAGCTTAGGATGAAGTACAAGGCACTTTTTTATTATTACAGAAAAAAAATATTTTAAAAATTAGAATTAGAATTATTTTCTTCAAATGGATTCTATCCAGAGCTGTCTGGATAACAGGTTTCAGGATAAGGCATCATATACCTGTATAAACTGTAAATGCCAAGACCTGCAGTGGTATGAAAAAAATACAAAGCGTTCAGTTGTTATTCCAGATATATAACATATCAGACTGGTGCTCCCAATATTATACACAGAGATAAGATTTATTATCCAGAATTTTGGGGTTTTTCTGGGTAAGGGATCTTTCTCTAATTTGAATCACCAAATTTGTAATTTGAAATCCAATAACAATTCATATAAAACAGAAAGGAAAGTAGAGCAGTTAAAAAAAGGTAAATAAAGGTAAAATTCTTTTGAGTGTGGCCAGCACACATTCACTGCCTGCAGGGCCTAATGCCATTCAGTACAGGTATGCCAGGGCATGTCAAGGGGCATCTAAAAGGGCATAGAGATGGGTTTTTTAAATGATGGAGAGACCTTTGTCATAGCTGTAAGATAAAATCAAAAGAGATGATGTGGTTTTTCTACAGTACGGCATTGTTGCTAAGATGGTAGGGGAGAGCTATGGCTCTAAAAAGTCTCAGAATGATACTGTGTGGATCCTGAAACTGTTGTACAGCAATGTCCCAGTGTCCCAGTCTGATAGAAATCATGTGTCTATTCTGCTTTATCTTAACCAAACCTATCTATTATGATTTAAACTTATGTCCTCCTTTTCTCATAACAATGCCAAAGAAGCACTTACATTTTACTAGGGAAATTCTACTTTTGCCTTTCACAAGCTTTTTATACACCGTGCATGAACTACAAATTTTCAATTTACACTGTCCTGTAAAAGTCTATAGTCCCTTATATGTAATAAAAGTCACAACATTTAAAAGCTTGTCAGGTTTATTACATAACTGCATCACATGCAAGTGCTCTTGCAGTGCAAAAAAAAAAACTGCCATTCACCATATTATTTTTTATTTAAATGGCTTTTATATGTAACTTAATCATAAAAGGCAACAAATGTGCTGTGGGGTATACTGAACATATCAACTAGGCGTGGATTTGAGGTGAGGCCACATAGGCCCGGGCCTAGGGCGGCAAAAATTTTGGGGTGGCATGCTGCCCAAACGCACTTAAATTTCCCCACATATGGAGCACTGGGGATGGGACACACAGAACACTTTAGTCCTGTCCCCAGAGCTCCTTATGCGCAGTGGAAGGATGCGCATGTGTGCAATCCTGAGGGGGCCAAGAATGGGGGCAGCCTTTGGGCACCTGAAAGACAAATACGGCACTGATACCTACTATAAAAAGTGTGCAGTTCAATTTCCAATTTCAATTTAAGGGTTAATATTAATCCAAGTGCCTGTACAGCCAAAGCAACCAAATCCAAATCCTGGTGCAAATGCTCAACCTTATGCCAAATCTGGAATTCAGTGCATGTCTGTTTTTTTTTTTTTTTTATATAATTTTTTTTACATGTCATCAAATGTCTGTAATAAAGCAAAGAGAGACTTTGGGTAGTGACATTTTTAGGACCCACCGATTATCAATACATAGGACATTAAGACATCACTGCACTTCCCTGCAGTGCAATATTCATACACAATACTTTTAGCACTGTCACCTCTAACACAATCACTGATATACTTTTGGCCTACTTTTGTTCACCTTGAAACTTGTGAGCGTTAGCAGAGAATATTTGCATTGTTAGTGTTTTTTTTACATTGCTAGTTGGTTATTAACATGAACAGATTCTCTGCAAACTGAACACTCTGCAAGACACTGGCAAATGTTGCAATTGTGTTTATATTAAAAATGTTTTTAATTTATAATCTCTAAATCTAGAGTGCCTTTTGTGCACAGGTTATGTGTAAAAATATATGAAGCTACAATAATAAAATATACAGCACAATTTGCTAACTTTTAAAATACTGGGGCCCCTAGTGACATTTATAGTTTCAAACAATTATACACATCACTCTACTCAGAGGGGTGCATTTGTTAATGCACTTCCAGAATGTATAGTGTCTTACAGAGAAAAAGCTACTGTGCCTCTTTTACAAGATCAGGGATGATGTGCAATTTGCACTTTTCCTTGTGGTTCCCCCCTGAGGCCCTCACTTCATGAGAAATGCCCCCTAGCGTGCACATCATTTAGACCTGCCAGTAAGGGGGCACCAGGTGGCACAGTGATGCAACCAAAACTATGGATTTTAATTTAGTGCAAGGCACAGAGCACACCACATGCTGATATAGGTTCCAGTGCTACGTGGATGGGCTCTAAGGGAGAGAGTCGTAACTGACTCTCGGCCTGCAGATAAATGCTGTGCCTGATCCTGATCCATTGCATCAGGTACAGGCACATGAAGCGGATTTCAATGCCGAAATGCATACTCAAAATTTTATGGTTGAAATCTGCTCAGTGTGCCTGCACCCAGGCACTGCCAGCATAGGGGTAGATTCTTGGCCTGCATTAATCTGCATTGGGTATTAGGATGCATTTGCTTAAGGTATGCAATAATACAGTGCAGAAAGGACCTGAGGCTAACTCATTGCATAAGTGGTATGGCCACTTTAACACCTGACTTGTAAGTTTCTTGAAAAGATATTTTATATATTCACTGACCACTTCTGCACCTTTTTAGCTATGCTTAAGGGCAAGAGAGTAATAGTCACAGGAGCAAGTTCGGGAATTGGAGAGCAGATGGCGTATCACCTGGCCAAGATGGGGTCTCATATCCTTATCACTGCAAGGACAGAAGAGAAACTTAAGAAGGTAAATGTACTATATATTTGCATACCACTAAAGTAACTTGCACTACCGTTTGGAAATTAATGATGTCTTTTGTGTGCAAGATGTATCAATAAAAGCTCTGCTGTTACAAACAAGGAGAGTATGCAGTATGGTTTGCATTTACAGTTACCTGAAATTATACAGTTTCCTAGATATTATCATAAGAAAGATAATAATTTGCATGTTTCATAAATTTAAATGTAGGCAAACCAAATGTTCCGCATCTATAAAGTTGGTAAAGATCATCTTACAGTGAAAAGCACATGAAGCAGCTGATAAAAGCACTTTAACTAAAAAGTATGTTGTGTTAGCATAAATTAGTTGGATTATCATTAGTTGCATATATCATTCTCTGATAGTAACAAGATACATACATGTCCCTGCCTACCCCATTCAAAGGCAAAGGTTCAGGCTATTACGACTTTCTGCAAAAGTAGTTATTGTAAAAGTGTTAGATTTGGTCTGTGTGTCACTTGCCTACCTGTCTTTCTATATTAGTTCTCTATGTATTCAATTTTAGGTGGTTGCGCAGTGCACACATCTGGGAGCTGCCTCTGCTCATTACATTGCCGGCAGCATGGATACCATGACATTTGCAAAGCTGGTAGTGCACAAAGCTGAGAATCTATTTGGTAAGTAATAGTGTGAACATACTAACAAGTGCTAACAAGTAAATAAAGAAAATACAAAAAAAGCACTCACTAAAAGAGCAAGTTACCCTTGCATGAACTGGAATGTTCCATCAGCTGCTTTATTACATATTTCCATACCATAACATATCTCATTTTGATTACGACTACATACAAAAACCATCCCACCCAGGGGCCACAAGCAGACAGAGACTGGGTCTAATTATTTCCTTATATACATATATAGATAGGCGCATAAATAATTGCATATTAATATTGATAGTTTTTCAGCTTTTAACCAAAAATAGTGGGGTTGGGCTGAAAATGCAGACTGCCATCTTTAACATTCCATCCAAATTGGTTGAATTGTTTAGGAATTACAACACCTTTTATGTAGTCACCTGCTTTTCAAGGGTCTAAAAGTAATTGAGCAATTAACTGACAAGCTGGTCTATGGCATGGAAAGCACTCACATTATTTCATTAGTTATTCTGGACTGGATTCCATGTATGTAATTTGAATTTGGAAGCCTGTACCTGAATGTGAGATCCAAAACAGTATCAAGTAAATCTGGACATGATTAGGCTTTGAAGAAAACAAAACAAACCATCAGAGAAATAGCAGAAACATTAGGAGTGTTCAAATCAACAATATGGTGAATGATTTAAAAGACGTCATGCATCAGTGAGCTGGGAAACCAGGGAAGACAACAGTACTGGATGATTGCAGAATTCTTTTTATATTACGAAAGACCCCTTCACAACAAAAAAAAAATTCAACAAAATAAATAACCTTATTTTTCAACTTTTTCTTCAAAGTCATATTTTTGTTTGAGACCATGCCCAGATTGAAATTTAAAATAAGCCCTGGCATTTCAACTACATAGAGGTCCAAACCGGCCCTCACAGGACCGTTAAATTCTGACTGTCTATGGCATCTTACAAGAGCCACTCTGATTTGCCAGATTCCACAGATTGTCAGTCCAGCACTGTTTAAGTCAAGTATTAATGTATTTTAACTTGTTTTCTTTATAGGTGGGTTGGATATGCTTATCCTGAATCATATTGGTCACACATACTTTGGTTACTTTGATGGCAACATTGACCATGTAAGAGATCTATTAGAGATCAATGTCTTGAGTTACGCTACCATGACAGTAGCAGCTCTTCCGATGCTGAAAAAAAGCAATGGGAACGTTGTGGTTGTCTCATCAGTTGCAGGTGAACTAAAACTTTCCTTTCTTAAATTATTTTTGGGAATTCTGTTGTTGAGTAAATGTTCACTTATTTTGGCTGGAGTTGTCAAATTGTCCATAAGTTGGTAACATAGATGAACCACCAACAGTTATTCATACTCTTGCTCAGTTCTTCATTATTTCTGTTGCTGTTAGTGTACCTGTTCAGAGGCCTGATAGTTTGTTATAGTATTAGAGAAAGTCTGTGGCTCACATCTGTGGATGTTTTGTACTGCACATGCACTCTGCCAGGGTGGGGCAGGGGGTGCAAAACTGAAAGAAGATGGTGGAAAGAAGAAAAGAGAAGCGCAGACCCAAGGTAGCAGGTTAGAATTATGGGGGGCTACCTAATTCGCACCCCCAGTGAATTTATTTGAACTTTTCATTTAAACTGCAATAAAAATTACTGTGCCCAAAATTGTCATGAAACATCAGAGACCTTGCTTTTTGAAAACTATTATCATATGACTATCTTCATCCCATCAATTATCTTGGTGGAGTAAGGTAGTATGATTTGCATTTACAGTTATCTGAAATTATACAGTTTCCTAGATATTATCAAAAGAAAGATAATAATTTGCATGTTTCATAAATTTAAATGTAGTCAAAACAAATGTTCCTCATCTATAAAGTTGGTAAAGATCATCTTACAGTGAAAGGCACATGAAGCAGCTGATAAAAGCACTTTAACTAAAAAGTATGTTGTGTTAGCATAAATTAGTTGGATTATCATTAGTTGGATATATCATTCTCTGATAGTAACATGATACATACATGTTCCTGCCTACCCAATTCAAAGGCAAAGGTTCAGGCTATTATGACTTGTAAAAGTGAATTGTAAAAGTGTTAGAATTGGTCTGTGTGTCACTTGCCCAGTGAATTTATTTGAACTTTTCATTTAAACTGTAATAAAAATGACTGCGCCCAAAGTTTTCATGAAGCATCAGAGACCTTGCTTTTTGAAAACTATTATCATATGACTATCTTCATCCCATCAATTATCTTGGTGGCCCTAAGTACAATCCCACTCAATGCACCCCAAAAAGCAGCTAAACCACCCATACAATTATGCTTTGGGTTGTATGTATGGATATAGGGACCTTTATGTGTTAATACTCTACATTATTTTATCCAGGTAAAATTGGACTCCCTCTAACTGTGCCATACTCCACTACTAAATTTGCACTGGATGGATTTTTCAGCTCATTGCGAATGGAGTTTATCCAGCAAAACATTGATGTTTCCATTACACTATGTATAATCAGCTATATAGACACAGGTAAGACAAGCTATAGATTAAAATAAGAAACAAAGTTTAAAACACTGCTGGGCACCTCAGTGAGTCAAATATTTAAGTTTGTGGACAGGGACAATGGGCCTCTGCCATAAAAATTGCATAGGACTGTTGACTTCTGGGGTGCCATATACCCATGTGTGATCCCTTTTTCAAGTATCCCTTATGCTGCCTTTGGCAGGCAAATGTGCAGCATAATCAGCTTGGCAAGTGCCCGTTTACAGGAGACTTGTGTGTAGATCTATCACTGTAATATACAAGTACTTTATTTTTACAATTGATCTTCTTTCTTGGTGAATGAATGGTGGTCCAGTTAATCACCCCATATGGTAAGCTCCTTCTTATCTGCAAACCTGATAAAAAGGAAGCACCTGAGGAACTAAGGCCCCATATATACAGAGCCCATTATCTTTTTCTGAGGGAAGGTGGGTGAGATACTAGGGGTTAGAATAAAACAACAACCAATTAGCACATTGTAAAGGATAAAATGAAAATGTGGAATTGTTTTAAATAAAATATTTTCAATATATGCAGTATTTCTTTGGCTCAAATTGAATACAGGTGTATGTTGTAAAGGAGTGGTTCACCTTCAGGTTACCTTTTAGCATGTTATAGAATGGCCTATTCTTAGAAACTCTTAACTTTTAATATTTTCTTCGAATTATTTACCTTTTCTGCCTCTTTCCAGCTTTTTACAATATGCTACTGTATTATTTATCTTTCTATTTAGGCCCTCCTCTATTCATAGTCCTGTCTCACATTGAAACCACTACCTGGTTAGTAGGTTAAAGTGGACCCTAGCAACCAGATAGCTGCTCCAAACTGGAGAACTGCTAAAGAAAGAGATAATAAAAAAACTGCAATTAATAAAATAAAATCAAAATTAATTGCAAATTGTCTTAGAATATTACTATCTACATCATACTAAAAGTTAACTCAAAGGTGAACAACCTCTTTAAAACATAGCACTATGTGCTTGCAAAATAGAAAATCACATTTTACTAGAATTGATTTTATGATGTTCATCACCCTTGCCTTACAGACAGTGCTCTAAAAACTGTGTCAGGTGTAATCCAGCAACCAGCAGCTCCCAAAGAAGAGTGTGCACTGGAAATCATAAAAGGGGGAGCTCTGCGAAAAAGAGAAGTCTACTATCAATATCATGCTACCAAGATCCCGCTTCTTCTTAGAGATTGGGCCCCAGAATTATTACAGTCTCTTCTCCTTAAGAATTATAACATGGACAACTTTCAGAGGAAAGAAGTTTAGTTCATGCACAAAAAAGTAACTCACACACTGGAAATGTGGAAAAGATCTGTTAGGACACATAGCGCACCGGCACTGATTTACCAAGAGGTTTAAAAAAATCAAGCAAGAAGCAAACACTATGGGCTGATTAAACATGCATAGGTGATAAATTGCACTAGTGCAGTTGCATAAAGCAACCACTGTTTAGCAATGCAGAACAAACACAGAGGAACTGAGGCACTGTGTGAAACACTAAAGAGCATTGCATCTTTTCTATGGACATTGTCTCTCTTTAGTAAATGGTTGTTAAATTGTATAATCTCGTGAGCACTGTCAAACCCATGTACCTCTTTATCTCCTGTGTCCCATTGAGACTTTCTATCCCACTGTTTCTTTTCTTTTTAACCTTCACATAAGTGGGTGCATCTGAGCCCACACTAAGGTGGGGAACCAGCCTATAGCAGTTAGTAACTGTCAGCAAATCAGCCCTGTCAACCACATTGTTATATAACTATGTTCTAAATAAAAATGTATCCAACTTAATTTATCTTACCAGAATGATTTATATGCAACAATTGATAATTTTGTTTTTACCTTGACCCATCATTTTGTGATGTGTTTTCAAGCTATTAAGTGTGTGTCCCACCCCCAAGTATAACATCACAACTCTAATAGCCAGTTTCAGATTTTTCACACTACTCCACGCATAAATGTTTTTTTTTACACTACAAAAGGTTGGAGTAACAGTGTCTCTTTGCAATTTGTACTCCATTATTTATTAGTTTACTATTATTTTGTTCTGACAGAATGTGTGTGATTATAACACTGGTGTCCATAATTATGGTTTTTAACATTAAAGTGTACAAAAACACTTGAAATATGAAACTGAAGTGAGGCATGTGGGAATTTTTTTCTCACACTTTTACTACCGAAAGATTTCCTTGGGCCAATGGCACACAGATTACAAGGCTTGGGCACATCAATTTCTGTCTGTTAATAAGATAAAGCTCTCAGGAGAATTTTAAGAAATCCTAAATTTCATGTGTAGCTGTTAAATACTGTGTAGTACAATGTTCCAATCTTACTACAAGGTGTTATATTAAATGTTTACCACTAGGTGCTGCTATAGAAACACTGTACCTTCTCCGAGGAGCACATTTATAAAAGTGTGTAGACCATGCAATTACAATTTCAGTTGTCACATTTACCCACTGTACATTTTGTATAATAAAAGAGGATAGGAATTTTTTTTCCCCAAAATATGACAACTCCAGCCACACAACTGATTTATGATCCACATAATAAGATCAGTAAATAATCAGTAAATAATTAAGCAGGCTGGAAGTTACTAAATGTAACAAATCAGTTGTCATCAGTTTTTATATGTGTTTACACACACACATATACATGCAATTGGTCATTAATTTGGAACAATGGGCAAAATGTGTCTTGCAGTGTAGAGCATGCAGAGCAGTGTTTCAGCATGATGTATAGAATAAATCTTTCAATAATAAGGTCACAGGACAATCTTAAACATCAAGGTGACTTCTAATAGATTCTGGGGTTCCTGCAGCCATAATGCCTGGTGTATACATTATTTAGTTCAGGACAGTCTTACCGCAGGCATACATGGACCCTACCACACTGAGTGCATTTTGTTCAATGGAACATATTCATGACCTACCTTAAAAAGCTAATAGTATACAAGCCCATTGTTTTTCAGCTGCAAGAAAAGGAGCCAAATCTGCCCATGCTGCCAGCCATCAGCTGGAATGGAAACTGCTAATGATAGGTAGTGCTTGGACTGAACACATATTGCAATTTGGGGTTGAAAATGGCCTGTTACCAACAGTGACAACCACAGGAGATTTATCAATGTTTGAATTTGAATTTTTTCACAATTCGAGTTTTTTAGTGCTAAATTTTTCACAATTTGAATTATGGTTCAAAAACTTGAATGTCTGGTATTTATTAAGTGCAAAAAAAACCCCAAAAACTTGAATGTAAAACTTCAGCATCTAAAAGCTTATGGGCCCGATTCACTAAAGTGCGATAAAACATGCGCTATTTATAGCGTGCGTTAAAAATGTTATCGCGTTAATTTTGGCGACTTTTCGAACAATTCACTATAAGCATACTTGCGCTTTTTTACGCGCGGTATTTTATGCGATAGGTTTGTCGCGATAAATAGCATGCGCGGTATTTTCCGCATGCATGCTATTTATCGCATGCGCTAATTGTCGCGACATTACGCAAGCGACAACCGGCAGCATAAAACTGGCGACATTTTGCCCTGGGAGAGCACAGAGTGCTAGAGAGGTGCTGTATAAATGTTTATTTGCAAAAAAAAGCCCAAAAACCAATAAAAATATATATTGGCGTGTATGGCTAACATGGCGTGCGTTCATTTGCGCGACTATTTATATGCAGCTACAAGTGATGAAATGTTTCGCCAGGCAGGGATTTGCAGTGAATTTTTGGACGTGTGGCGAATTTTTCTGCAGCAAATTTTTTCATGCGTTTCGCAAAACCATCCGCTAATGGCAAAACGCATAAAAAAAATTTGCCACGTGAAAATTCCCCGCACATCCAAAAATTCGCTGCGAATCCATGCCTGGCGAAACATTTCATCACTTGTAGCCGCATATAAATAGTCGCGCAAATGAAGGCACGCCATGTTAGCCATACACGCCAATACTTTCGTAAAATTACTGTATTAAAAATGACCATTTCCCTGCAAACTGGCGGCTGCGTCACTCTAGGGGAAACACATACTTGAATAAATAGCACTGCAAAGTCCATATTTTATTGGCAAAAGCTCATTTACTGTACTTTTCTATAATTATTATACTAGTAATGTATTTTGTGCGACTAAAGATTTACCTTTATAGTACTGTATATTTTGGCGACAACATATTCACCGCTATAGTACTGTATATATTTGCGACAAAATATCCACCGCTATAGTACTGTATAATTTTGCGACTAAATTTTTACCACTATTGTACTGTATATTTTGGCGACTAAATTTTTACCGCTATAGGATTGTATAATAGTAGCGAAATTCCATACATGCCAAGACTTTAGTAAAATTGAGTAAAAAGACACATACTTGAATAAATAACACTGTAAGTTCATATTTTATTGCCAAAAACTCATTTACTGTACTTTTCTATAATTTTTCGCCTGCCTGAAGTAGGAGTTAATTTTCGCATAGCAGAATGCGATATTTAGCGCTCCAAAGTTATAGTGAATCATGCGATCGTATTCTTTTCAGCGCGGAAATTATCGCATGCGTTAAAACTAGCGCATGCGGTCGCGCGACAAATAACGCATGCGATATGGCGACTTATCACACGTGATAATACAATGGTGAATCGCGTGCTAATTATCGCGACAAATTTAACGCAAAAAAGTGTGCGATAATTTTTATCGCGCTTTAGTGAATCAGGCCCTATGAGTTTATATAAAAGTCCATGGGATTTGTCGATGGCAAAGTCAAGCCATATTTTAAATTCAAGATATTTAAGTTTTTTAAATGTTATTAGAGTTTGTAAACTTGAAAATTTGAGGTATTCAAGTTTTTTATTTACCATATTAAAAAATAAGCAAGCATTAGAGTTTTTTTAATGCTAATTTTTTTGAATTATAAAAACTCTTGAATTCACAAACTTGAAAATTAATAAATAAGTTCATAGGTATACCAGCATCAGGGAAGTATATATAGAGGGGAAGGCTGGGTAAAGCCCCAATGTAACAGGGGGCCTGCAAAGGGGGCGTCGTAGGAAGAGTTGCCATCTTTTTAAACAAAGTCTACTGGCTGTGGGGGCGGGAACAAAAGGGGCGGGCAATGGCATAAAAAGGGTGGGGCTGTGATGAACAACGGTCAGAGGACAGGATATGGAGCGATCTGGAAAGATAAAAAAAGGAAAGTTTGGGGTAGATTGAGTGCAGGCCAGGTGCAATTACATTGGCAGTAAAACTGTAATACCGGCCCTGGCAGGTGTTTTACCGACCACAACAAATATCTTAATACATGCTTGTGGTGTGGCTTGGCAGTGTTAAGGTTACCAGGTCTCAACTGGGACTAAAAATAGGCCCTGGCATTTTAAGTACTCAGAAGACCAAAGAGCCCCTCACAGGCTTTCTAAATAGTTACTGTCAATAGCATCTTACAGCAGCCTCTCTGGCATTTGACAAAATACAAAGATTGCCAGTCTGGGCCTGAAGTCTTGGTCTGTGGCAGTGACATAACTATACAGGAAGCAGTCCTGCTTCCTAAGGTTTGCTTCTTCTATAGCCACTCTCAAATTTGCAAGGGAGGCCTCAAATCTGGCTGTGAAAAAAACCCCAAATATACTGGCTGAGGTGTGCCTCCAATTCTCCAGTATGGAGAGCTCTTCCAAAAGATGGGCGGCCTGCTCACCAGAAATAAACAACTACAAGGGCGAGAACATTAACCTGAAAGATAAACTACAGGAATATTGGCAGCCATTCCTCCTGTTGCCGCACTTGAGGGGCTATAGCAACAGGTGTGGCACCATTGGGGGGGTCAAGAGGGCAACTCTACACCTTCATGTTTATGGGATTAATATGCCACAGTTATAGTCTCCCAACATGTGGAATACTGTAGGCAAGATGCATACTTACCTATCTGAAAGCATCTAATGGGCTTCAGCGCTGGTACTAGTGTTATTTTTTTTTCTTAGGGCTGTTTGGGTCTCAACTGTCTGTTCACGTTTCAGCCTTGTGAAACACGAATAATAACATGGCCAATAACCACCTAAAATGTTACAGCCCTGCCCCCATAAGGAAGAAACATGCACAAATGTCATTACCCCACCCTTATATGTTATTGCTCTGCCCTCAATGTCATCATTCCAACCTTTTGTCCAAAGGTAGCAACCCTCGCTGGTATCACTTCCCCTCAGAAATTACCTGCAGTGATAGCCCAACCTGAGGCTGCAGTGACAGTATATAGGATTTAATTCATAACATGTATATGGAGACAGTGTATGGCATGTTACTCTTCCATAAAAATGATTGCTCTTGGGGCTTGTTACACAAAAATAGAGCAAATAATTACATAATACTGCTGCTGAGTTTATGACACATGGACTTTGTGACAGTCACCACATCACTGGCTGAACTATTTTGTTTTGCAAATGTACCCCAGTGTAACTAGGGTTGCCACCGTTTAATATCTACAATTGGCTGGGCAGGAGGGCTGACACAAAAGTGGGCAAATTGCGACACAGTTGGGCAGAGTTATGATGTCACAGGGGTGGAACAACAATGTCAAGGCAACTGAGTCAGATCATCAATCTTGGATTTGGTGAGTATAAACGCTAGAAAGGAGAGGGCTGGCGGTGGATCGGAGGTAGATTGGGGCCAAACTAGTTATTACAAACTTATCAACCTTTCTTTTCTCCTATTTTACTGGTTAGAGCGGTAATATACCAGAAATTATTATTATTACAAAATATAAGATTGTGAAAAAAATTCTGTGACTTTTCTTCTCGAAAAAAAAAGACACGCAGGAAAATTTACCAATTTCGTAGATGGGAAATACAAATAAGCACAACAAAACTTTGTTTTGTTTTTGTGTGCAACTTTAGAAAAAAACGGGATAGAGTATTCCCATATGCTGGCGAAAATGAGTCTAAAAAATGCTAAGGTTTTAATAAACTGGGAAAATAAATAAAGTTGTTACAGCTTTTACTTGCAGAGTTTGGCAACTATTTGTGGTTTTTAAGAAGTATATTTACTTTTGCATTTTTCGCTTGGCCAACTATTTGCAACTAAGGGATGAGAAACCATACATTTAGGGGCTGATTTACTAATCCACGAATCTGAATCCGAATGGGAAAAATTCGGATTGGAAAACGAACATTTCGCGACTTTTTCGTAGCCGTTACGATTTGCTCGTATATTGTCGTGACTTTTTCGCATTGCGTGCTCGTAAACAGCGGGCAAAACTTTCAGACTTTGCATGATTTTGGAAGCCTCCCATAGGACTCAATGGCACTCTGCAGCTCCAACCTGGCCCAAGGAATGTCTCCCATAGGACTCAATGGCACTCTGCAGCTCCAACCTGGCCCAAGGAAAGTCACGATACTGAAGCTTGAATGAATCCGAAACTTTCGTACTCGGCGCGATGGCTACGAAAAAGTAGCGACAATTAGCGCAAATCGTAATGGCTACGAAAAAGTCGCGACAATTTACGAAAAAGTCATAACGGCTACGAAAAAGTCGCAAGAATTTACGAAAAAATCGCGAAATACCGATCATTACGGAAAAAACGCATTCGGACGCCTTCGGAGCGTTCGTGGATTAGTAAATGTGCCCCTTAGGGTGCACTACACATGCTGATGGACAGTTTGCGTGCAGAATAAGTGGCACTGCCAGTGGCACAGATTTATATGTGTAACCCTGGTGGTAATATATATATTTACAGTAGTGTGCCCTTGTTAAGTAACAGCAGACCTCAGCCTCTACTTATTATGGGAAAAGGGAATGCTCTGTAGCGCTGGTGCCCCCACTCTGTATGGCACTGTGCATCACAGTTATCCTGCAGGTGAAGTGTAACTGTGTAACAGTCTGCAGGTGAAGTGTAACTGTGATTAGCAGGGGAGTCAGGACAAATATTTTCCATTAGGTAAACTTCACAGTTGTAACATAAGTTAGTAAAGTCCTTTGTGGAACAACTAGGGTTAACAGTCTGCAACCTGCAATACCAGAGAGCACACATCACCCAGTAATCACTTGCACTTCCTACTTCCTTGTCTCCTGGGAGGAGTTCTTCTATCCTGCCCTGAATGAGAGCAGCACAGTTATGACCTCACTGTGCCAGACCAGCAGCCATCTTAGGGAAGGCACACTAACTCCTGCAGGCTAAACAGGTTAGGTCCTCACATATGTTATGTATTGTATGTAAACAGATACCAGCTACATGATGTGGGGAAATGTAGTGACCTAGCAACCAGAAGTGAATAGGCATTTCTGTACACATTTCCTCCTATTGTAACCAAAACTGAATAGGTACCTGTGTAAATTACACTGTGCTGTGTTGTGTTAAAATACATGCCAAGTAGTGTTTTTTGGCAAATAATATTTCTTTTGCATATACAGACATGTTTTTTCTCGCAGCATGTCTGCTGCCAGTATTTAACTAGCCTCACTGGTAAAAATGCTGCTTGATTTCAATTATATTAATAGGGCGGCAAGTAGAGTTGCCACCTGCCCAGCATTTTACCAGCTTGGAACATCTGCCAAGGCCTGGGTAGGTATTACAATTTTCCTGCAATGTAGTTGCTTGTATATTTATAAGACATATCCTATAAAAATTATGAATGTACCAGTGAATTATACTCCTCTAAATATAGAAGAATTGTGCTTAAAAAAGTTTCGGACTGATTTATTAAGAAATTCCACCAAAACCCTACTAGTCCCGCCCATCTATTCCACTTCCTGCTGGCTGAATTCTTTGGATGTGCAGGGGGACCAGCAGCTCTCAGCACACTGCGCTGTAGGATAGGAACCAATTAGCAGCTAGGCTGACCTGATAGGGAACTGAAGCCTGTCTTTGCTTGTGTGCCTGCAGGGCTGTGATTGGCTATCCCTCTCCTGCTGTGCTTTTGGTAGGGACTGTTAGGACACGCCCACCCTTCATTTGAAACATGGACAGAGAACTGATAGTATCTATAGCAGGATTGGCCAGACTTTTTTTCTTTGCGGTCGACTGACGACTGGGGAATGCGGAAATGCAGCGTTAATGCATGCGTATGCGACGCAGCATATGTATGCATTCACGCAGCACTTCCGCATCCCCAGCTTCATCGCGGTACCTCTTTTGATGTTCCTGATGAATCCAGTTTTAAATAAGAAACTTTATATAATCAGTTACTCCTTAGTTACCCTCTATTATCCTCCTTTCAGCTAAATTACTCTGCCGCCTGAGGCAAATTTCTCAGCTCGCCTCATGGTAGCAACACCCCTGACTCAGGGATTCTAACTCTCTGTTTAATTGTGTACGTACTTACTTTTGTCACATTTGGTGTTGCCAGATTTTACAGGCTATTTTGCATCCATTTTTTTGCTGAAGTAGGATGCAACTGACTAAACTGTTCAGTATTCCATTCACTCTAGCCTTTATAGATTACATTTACTCAGTTTTATTCTCACACTGAACTGTTCCTTTAAGTGCTTGAGTTCATGTCTAAAGCAAAAGCACCAGAAGTGTAGGGTGATACTATAGGGAATATAAAGTGAAAAAAAAAGCAGACTGTAGTGTTTTGCAGCAAACATGAAATTGACATTATGTAATGTATTTAGCATAGCTGTTTATTTACATTTATTTACACATTGACAACTAGGAATACAATGTGTACAGTGCAATAAATGGATGCAATCCACACCACCATTATCTTGCACTTTGGTCACTGCCTTCCACTCTACACTATGTTTTTTCAAAGTTGCCTTGTAAGGAAATGTTGGGCGACTTTGGGGAACAAAAGTGGCAAGTATGTTGCATTTTTGGGAGATTTGTTGTCCGCAGTAGAGCTGTAGAGCATACTTATTGTAACATATGCTATGGCTCTTAGTGCTTTTGTTGTGTTCAGGGTCTACGCCTCAAATGTACATTAATAAACAAAATATTTTTTTACATGCATCAGAGAGTTTATGATATGGCTGCAAGCAGGTACAGCCTGTTATGTCTTTGTGAAAAATCAATTTAAAAAATCGTACCGATATATATTTCTCAAAAGCATACATTTAAACCAGTGAGAGGTTATCAGTACATTTAGCATTCTTTGTTTTTGCTAAAGGGTTAAACCCGCTAAAAATTGCCACTGTCCCAGTATCAGGCAGCTCAGAGAGGCACAGAGCAAGTGTGAGGAGGCGGAAAGGCTGAGTATTGTGGCTTTCTTAATTTCCTGTTTTAAAAAAAGGGTAAAAAAAAAAGGCACACTACGAAGTTACAAGGAACGTTAAAATGTGTCACCACTAAATTCTTTTTATGCGGAGCTGTAGAAGATACGTGTTGGAGGCAATCAATCATACTTTTAACTCAGATTTGAACTTTACAGGTAACCCTGCTGTCTATGGAAAGTTAAGCACCTCTGCAGTATATTTCTTTGTATACATTTATTGTGATGGATGTTGTTGTGTAACATTTGAGCTTTTAATAATGGCTAATCTAATGTCCATCGCTCTGAATCTGGTTAGGCCAGTAGTACATGTGTATTTTTTCATGTTTTGTGGTACAAAAGTAGGTAGCAGGTGAACTAGCCACTTGGGCAAAAAAGAAGTCAAACCACCATTTCCGGTTTCTTTAGAGGACAATATTTCCGTGTTTTGTGAACAGATAAAGCACACAGTATTTTATTTTTAAACATTCAGGTCCATTCATTATTATACATGAATTATTATGATTATTACAGCTTTTATTAATGCTGCAAACAAAAGTATCTCAATTCAGTCAGATATACTGTGCTTCTATTTCACAGACCTTACAATCTAAATTCAGAAACAAAAACAAGTAAGCAGGTTTTTAATTCTGCAGTATTGATTTGCGTACCCACACCTGTTCTCATGATGTTTCAGTTCATTGTAGAACCCCTTTATCTCTGTTTAAAGGATGAGGTGTCACTGTCACATCTCAATATGTGTGCCATGTTACATTATGGGGGGTTTTGTAATGCTTGCTGTGAGTGTGTTGTTTTTTCGTTAACTGAATAAAATGACACAATCTCCTTCTGAGCCTGGGTAGCTGTTACATCAATTGTCAATTGATTATGCAGAGGTAGGACAAGCAGTATGGTAGCACTTGCAAATATGTAGCAACTGAGATATCCAAAGAGGAAATGTTTAGAGGCAAGAAACTTGATCCCAATACATCTCTCTGTATATAGTGTCTTTGGTGTAGTATTGTATTTTTAAAACTAGTGACGCAACTTATGATATTTACTCTGTCAGTAGTTTTGGATCCTTGAGGTGTGAGTGAGGTCTGTAAATGATGACAACCTTTCAAAAACATGTATAGATATGTTTCTTGGACTTGTTTCAAATGAAAATTACTTTAAGAACTCAAGGCCAGAAGTCTTCAAACTTACTGGCAGATCGTATCCCCGCACACCAGGACAAAGATGCAAGTAATAAAGGAATATAAGAGAGGTAGGCGGTCTCAGAACCCAGCTGTATTCAATATGTGATAAAAGCATAACAGCTTTTTAGAGGATGGGAAGCAAGTGCCTTCATTTCTCACTGTGCCTGAAGAAGAAAGGCCTAAAAAAAGGATTTTATTTAATGTTTAAGAGCCTCCATGTGGTAATCGTTTGAATCCACTTTCTTTACCTTTAGAAATAGTGAGCAACTCTAATCATACAGAACTGCAGAGGGGGGTTAAAAGAGTGTGTAAATATCTTCTAGTTTTCATATACTTCAAACTTTAAGTCATCAAAATGCTTTAAAATGTGCCAACTCATATTAATAGCTATTTAGGTGCCTGTGAGGTCTGCTGGGAACAGATAAGGAGACTCTAGGAGAACATTAAAGATATCTTTGTAACTCCTGCCACACACAGTCTCACTTCTTCATCTCCCATTCATCTCTCCGCCTGGGTGGTGAGTATTTCATGTTGTTTGTTAACTTTGATAAATAACAGGGTTAATTGTTTCTTATGGGTAGTGTCTATTCAGTATTATACTGTTTCAGAATTTTAGATTGAGGCATTAAAGGGTGTTGTATAACTCTACAGGGTGTTGCAATGGTTTATTATTTAAAAGAACGGTAATCTGCTGCATACTCTTCATCCCTAGCAACATGCACATGCAAATTGTTATGCTTGTACAGTTTTGCTTCTACCTGTACATTGATAGCCACATTACTATGTGTTCTAGATTTCCTGGTGAACCAGTACATGTGCTGTTCTTTTTTGGCTATGGTGAAATTGTGCCATAGCATGATCATTAAAACGCTGCTAAAGGGCCCATACGAAAAGCCATTTCTATACCTAATCAATTCCCTAATTGTCATTCATTGAAATCCATTAATAAGGGTACTAAAATTTACAGCTCTAAAGTATGCTTGAAAATTCTGTATTTCTGTGCTTCTCTGCTCACTTCTGTTGGGCTTTATTTACCTCCCAATTAGATAAGCAACATTTAGGGTAAGAACCCATGGAGTGGTTCAGTCGCCAATTCGTGCAATTTCAGATTACTGAGGAGATGCAAAGGGCTTGCCACTGGCGATTCTTATTATTGTTATTGTTGTGGTGGACAGCCTTTTCAGAGTGGTTTGTTGTCTGCGATAGCACAGATCTTTTGTGGGCTACAGAACTGCTACATGGGTTCTTACCCTTAAGGGTGAAGACACACGGAGCTACCAGTAGCAGCTACTTGTCACAGCTACAAAAAGAGACAATGCTGATTATTTACTGATATCTGTCTCTATGGGGGAGATTTACAAAGACCTGAACGCTCGGAGCGTTCATGTGAACGCTCCAAGTGTATTCTCGCCGATGTTTTCGCGCGGCCGCGCAATTTTTCCGAGCGCGTGCGCGAAAAATTCGGAAAGGCCCTGCCGCTGTTTGCAATGGTTCCGTATGAAAATTCCGTGACTTTCGGATCGGCAATACAATATTATCGTGACTAATACGTTTTTTTCGTAATCATTTTCGTGATATTTGCGATCTTCAGAAATTTTCGTTTCCAATCCGAATTTTTCCCATTTGGGATTCGAACTCGTGTTTTGATAAATCTGCCCCTATGTGTTCTTTAGCAGAGGCAATTCTCAGTATTTTCTATGGCAGGATATTTTCTGGCGTTTAGTAGCCGTGACAAGTAGCTGCTACTTAGTAGTGCCTTCCTCCTTAATGTCTTTCTTGCAGCCCCTAAAACAATTATCATAGCTTTTAAATAAGAGTGGTCTCTGCCATATTAGGTGGCCATGAAAAAGTTTAAATAAATGGAACTGTATACCTGTTAAATTGGCTTTATCAGCCATTAGTCTGCCCAGCAGTAACAAAGGCATGTGTTTGGATGAAAATGGAAGTCTCCTAAGAGTACAGTTTGGTAAAATAGGTCCCAGCACCTTTATCAACTACAGGCTTCATCTTCTGCTTCTCAGGTATCGGTCAATGTTTACTTTTTATACTTTCTTAAGCAGCATAGCCGTTAAGGTGTTGCCTATTTCTATACTTCCGATCCTGAATGTCTATGTTTTCTTGTAGCTGTTAATGATTTAGACCCAAGCATTCCTTACAACAAATGTTTGACCTGGCCCTGGCCTGGCCCTGCATGCTTTTAGCTTCACTCTTGGGTTGGGCTTGAAAGCCACTTACTAAACAGACATTATAAAAAGCCCAGTTTAAATCTTCACATGTATGCATATAATGTATACAGATATCAAAATATGTATAGTCATAACAAGCCCCTAGCTGTATTGCCTGCTTTTTAAACCTTTACTTGCTGGTTAGTGGTGGTTCTTGTTGTTGTGTTGCATCTGTTTTCATTGCTTAGTAAACCCTATCCAGTCAGCAGCTGTTCACTGTGCTGTTATTTGATAGTAGACATGAGAAATAACATTTATGAAATGGTATACAATAAACAATTTGTTTAGGCAAAATTTGTGAATCCATATAGTATATAAAATATCCTGAAATATATTTCTTAATATGTCTGACCAACACATTCTTATTAGTGACTGGGTTTTGCTGATTCAGCACTGCTTGAAACTATAGCCTTATGTATTTGACCTGGAAGGTTGTGGCACTGCTGCTCTATTTTTTTCAGCCAGACCGGGTTGCTGAGGATTCAATTGCACACCTAGATGAGGTTTTCGTTACACCTTGCTCTTATTTACAATGCTACTGAAATACTTCCCAAGGTTTTCCAGCAAACTTTTTTATATTTTGTATTATTAGTTTTCTAATGTTTATAGGTGAAGTATACAATTGCAATAAATTTTAGTGTGTTGTAGATAAACCTGTTGTAATCAAATTTTCAGTTGGTATTTTAGTGTGTTGTAGATAAACCTGTTGTAATCAAATTTTCAGTTGGTCTTTATTATTTATTTCCTGTGGGTTTTGATGTTTTAGCTTCTTGCCTATTTTAATGCTGCAAATGAAAATGCTGTCTGGTTGTCAGTCACTGACCCCAAACAAAAACAGATTGACTTTGCTGCTTCACCTTTATTGTTATTTTTTATTGCTTATTTATTTTTAGGCTATTTGCATTTCAGCTTTTATTTTGGTTCAACAACTGATGCATGGTTGCTAGGGTAATTAACTCTTAGCAACCAGATAATAAGCCTATGAGCTGCAGAGTAAAAAACATAGTAACATAGCATAGTAAGTTGGGTTGAAAAAAGACAAACGTCCATCACGTTTAACCATAATGCCTATATCTAACCTGCCTAACTACTAGTTGATCCAGAGGAAGGCAAAAACCCCATCTGAAGCCTCTCTAATTTGCCGCAGAGGGGAAAAAATTCCTTCCTGGCTCCAAGATGGCAATCGGACCAGTCCCTGGATCAACTTGTACTAAGAGCTATCTCCCATAACCCTGTATTCCCTCACTTGTACTGAGAGCTATCTCCCATAACCCTGTATTCCCTCACCTGCTAAGAATCCATCCAGCCCCTTCTTAAAGTTATATAATGTATCAGCCAGCACGATTGATTCGGGGAGGGAATTCCAGAACTTCACAGCTCTCACAGTAAAAAATCCTTTCCGAATATTTAAATGGAACCTCCCTTCTTCTAAACGGAGTGGGTGCCCTTGTGTCTGTTGGAAGGACCTACTGGTAAATAAAACATTAGAGAGGTTATTATATGATCCCCTTATATATTTATACATAGTTATCATGTCACCTCTTAAGCGACTCTTCTCCAGTGTAAACAGACCCAACTTGGCCAGTCTTTCTTCATAACTGAGACTTTCCATACCCTTTGCCAACTTAGTTGCCCTTCTCTGGACCCTCTCTAACTCAATAATGTCACATGAAACATATTGCAGAGCCGTGCTAAGTACAGGTATGGGACCTCAGGGGCGGGCCAAGCTGACCGGGCGCCCTAGGCAACCTGGTCGGCCACCTCGCCCCTGCACCTTCCTCATTCGCCCCCACCCGCCTTTGGCGCGCATGCGCAGTTGGCGGGGTTCGCGTAAGGACAAGCGGCGGGGGCAATGACTAAAGAACGCGGACTAGGGGTAGGCAGGAGAGGCTGCCTGGCGCCCCCCAATCGTTGCGCCCTAGGCAGCTGCCTCTTCTTCCTACCCCTAGTTCCGGCCCTGTGGGACCTGTTATCCATAATGCTCAGGACCAGGGGTTCTCCGCATAAGGGATCTTTCCGTAGTTTGGATCTCCATAACATATGTCTGCCAAAAATCATTTAAATATTAAATAAACCCAATAGACTTGTTTTGTCTTCAATAAAGATTAATTACATATTATCTGGGATTGAGTACAAGGTACTGTTTTATTATTACAGAGAACAATTAAATCCTTTCTAAAAATTTGAATTATTTGCTTATAATGGAGTCTATGGGAGACAGCCTTTCCGTGATTCGGAACTTTCTGGATAACGGGTTTCCGGATAAGGGATCCCATACCTATACTACTTGGCACTACTTTTGTTTTCACAAATGGCAGTGAGATGCACCTTGCACACAAATATTTGTCTGCATAAGCATGGCCACTATGTGTGGTCGTTGTGCACAAATATAGCATTGGCAGTAATTTGGGGAATATAAGTTCCGGTTTGCAGAAACTGTTTATCTAGTATTTTTTCCACTTCAAATTTGTTGTGTAACTCAGAGAGTGCAGAGTGTGCGCATTAGTATATAAAATTTGCGATTATGCTATGTTTATAAAGCTCTAAAGGACAACTGCAGTGTGAATAAAAATATGCAGTAGTGTTTGCACAATGAATACACCAATTTTGTTCAGCTTTATAAATATCAACATGCACAGAGCAAATTAGTTCACTGTGCAAATAATTCCACGCTGCGCAAAGCTTTTAAATGAGGCCCATTAAATGCTAAACTTGTATAAAACCTTGTTAAAAAAAAGTAGCAAAAGTAAATTTCTGTTCTCAGTTTGTATAGGAACTGCCTATTTCAAATAGGTTATTCATTATATAGTTGCATTCTTTAAGATTGTAAACTCTAATGAGCAGGTTCCTGTTTACCTCTTTGGTCAGTAGGGTTCGATGTAAGTTTGTAAATGAGTGTGTTGTAAAGAACTTGGCTGCAAAGATTGAGTGAGGTTCATAAAGGTACCTGTGTCCATGCATGGTTTATTTGCCATTTGAGGTGATTTATCAGTTTTTTTTTGTCAGCTTTTTGAAGAATTACATGCAAGCCCTCGTATTAACATAAAGGAACACTGAAATTACTGTCACCCTTGACCTGGAGGTAATTCAAGGGGTTCCCATAGCAGGTTGCATCAGTAGCAACTGTCTTACAACAAATGTATCAGATGCTAATGCTGCCACACTGCAAAGGTGACACCATTTAAACACATGGGTAAAAATGTGCAAGAGTACTAGGCTTCACAGACAGGGCTGAATTGGGCCATTGAGGCATCACACTCATGTTATGAGGAAAAAAAATGCTCATTGTGCTGTGTTTATAATCCCCCCTAATATTTGTATGTGCTCCTTATGATTAATATATACATGTTTCTACCATACAACACTTGTGAAATATTTTGGCTCTGTATTAGAGATGCACTCAATTCAGGATTAGGTTCGGGATTTAGCCTTTTTCATCAGGATTCGGATTTGGATGATTTCATGTGCCTGGCCGATCTGAATCCTTTAAATCACATGACTCTTTGTCACATAAACATGGAAGGTGAGAATTTTTCACCACGTGCTTTGCCCTTCCCATTAACCCTTCCATGGCCTTTTTTGCATATGCAAATTAGGATTTGGATTTGGTTTGGTATTCAGCTGAAACTTTCATGAAAGATTTGGGGTTCCGCCAAATACAAAAATTGTGGATTCAGTGCTCCCCACTTTTTTTAAATCTGGGTTAATAATTTCTGTTTTTGAAGAGATTATGCTAGTTTGAATGGATTTAAAATGGACTGGGTTTACTGGATCGATCAGTTCCTTGTTAAAGGTTTGGTCACATATTGGGATTGCTAAATGGTGGCCTGATGGAAGTGCAGGAATGTGACTCCATACTTTTCATTGGCCCCATTAACATGAAAAGGGGGTCATAAGCAAAATGTTCCTTTGGGGAACCCTCACAGAGTCTCAAGGTCATAAAAATCATCAGTACAGTAATGTAATGTAGGGTATGCCGGGCCCTCCTGCAAAAAAAATCTTTGGGGAGCCTGGCGCACAACTCTCCCTACTGTGGGACCCCTATCCACTCACTACCTGCCCTCAGCTGGAGTCTCATGACTGCCTACTACCCGCTCCTGACTGGCGTATCCCATCCACCACTTCCCCCCTCCCTGGCTGTAGATAGGAAAGCGCATGTGAAGGAGGGATTTCTTCACTGCTATAGAGGAAGCAGCCCCCGCAGTCCAGGACCCCCCGCGCACAACTGCAGGGTCTGCGCCATCTGTAGTTATGCTGCTGGCTGAAATTAAGTTTTAGTATAATGTATTCTAGGGAGATTTGTATTGTTGTTTATTTGTGTTTAAACCTAATTAAGCTTTTGTTTAGCAAGCCTGCCTGGTTACTAGGTTCACTATGTTGGGCATCTAAATGAAAAGGATGTTGCATATATGTGAATTAAAAATTTCAACGGTCTTAATGTTTGTAAATGTAATCGCTATTGAAAACAGTATCTGTGTTGCATGTTATATTCTTTGTTGGTTCTGATTTCTAAAAGCAAAAGATAGCTGATCTGCGGGAAATTTGTATCAAGTTATTTTTTTTGAGTGTGTGTGTTTTGATTTAATTAACCTTTCTTCTGGCAAGTCTGGTTGCAGGGATTTTGCACAATTAAACAAAACACAAGTCTATGCATCTTTACGTTATACATTAATTCATATTTTCAGTGCTTTTACTGATGTTAGGAAATTTTACTGAAATCATATTTTTTGATCTGTTGGTTCTAATACCTAATAGCAAAAGCTAGCTAATTAGCAGATATAGAGAAGTAAGTTCTACAACATTGTTTTAAAAAGCAAGAACCAGGTGTTTTTTTGTACGTACCAGGGGCCCCTCAAGAGCACTGGCTGCAGCATCTTCCTTTCCAAGCTTGTGAGAAGTTAAAAATATCAAGACAAAAGGGCCTTGGTATTTGAATCTAAACATGCAGGGGATCCAGCAAAGCTTGCTTTATGGCAGCTAGGCATCGTACCTATGCATCAGGCAATGGAATACTCATGTTGGTATCACATCCATTACATTAGCATGAACCCCACTATGAAGTACACCTTTAGTGCACAACACTGCCATTATTGCAGTGGAGATGGAGGAGGATTGAAGAAATCTTGTGTAGGAATCATAAGTAGTATCAATATCCCAAAAAAGATCAAAATGGAGAAGCAGAACTGAACCAAAAATTTCTCTGTTGATTTTTATAGGATTTTGCCAGGTCAGCTGGCGAATAATTCACTTTTCAAGAACTTACAGGACAGTAACAACAGTAATAACAAAGTCCTTAAAAGTCCTATAAGTCCTGCCAGTAATAATTATTGTATTTTGACTCCAATGTTTCAGTTGGTATCTGTCTAAATGCACTTTTGAGATGTGTCTAATACCCATGTATAATGCTCTAAATACTATGCACACTTCGCACACTCAGGGGCTGATTTACTAACCCACGAATCCGACCCAAATTGGAAAAGTTCCGACTTGAAAACGAACATTTTGCGACTTTTTCGTATGTTTTGCGATTTTTTCGGATTCTGTACGAATTTTTCATTACCAATACGATTTTTGCGTAAAAACGCGAGTTTTTCGTATCCATTACGAAAGTTGCGTAAAAAGTTGCGCATTTTCGTAAAGAAAATTCCCATAATGTCACACTCCTGCACCAAGACCAAGACCCCTGTACATGTGCAGTTTGTAAGACTGTGGGGCACATTTACTAATCCACGAACGTCCGAAAAGCGCCCGAATGCGTTTTTTTTCGTAATGATCGGTATTTTGCGATATTTTCGTAAATTGTCGCAACTTTTTCGTAGCCATTATGACTTTTTCGTAAATTGTCGGGACTTTTTCGTAGCCGTTACGACTTTTTCGTAAATTGTCGCGACTTTTTCATAGCCATTACGACTTGCGCGAATTGTCGCGACTTTTTCGTAGCCGTCGCGCCGAGTACGAAAGTTTTGGATTCATTAAAGCTTCAGTATCGTGACTTTCCTTGGGCCAGGTTGGAGCTGCAGAGTGCCATTGAGTCCTATGGGAGACTTTCCTTGGGCCAGGTTGGAGCTGCAGAGTGCCATTGAGTCCTATGGGAGACTTTCCTTGGGCCAGGTTGGAGCTGCAGAGTGCCATTGAGCCCTATGGGAGACTTTCCTTGGGCCAGGTTGGAGCTGCAGAGTAACATTGAGCCCTATGGGAGACTTTCCTTGGGCCAGGTTGGAGCTGCAGAGTGCCATTGAGTCCTATGGGAGGCTTCCAAAATCATGCAAAGTCTGAAAGGTTTGCCCGCCGTTTACGAGCGCTCAATAAGAAAAAGTCGCAACAATATACGAGCAAGTCGTAATGGCTACGAAAAAGTCACGACAATTCGTGCAAGTCGTAACGGCTACGAAAAAGTTGCGACAATTTCCGAAAAAGTCATGACGCCGACGAAAAAAACGCAAAACATACGAAAAAGTTGCAAAATGTTAGTTTCCAATCCGTTTTTTTCCCATTCGGGATTCGGATTTGAATCAGCCCCTATGAGTCAGCTTCCTGCTGATTGGTTCAGATCACACATTCCTAAGGGGGGGAGTGAGTTCTTAGCATTCTTGAGGGAGGGGGGAGCAGGAGGGGGAAGAGAGGAGAGAGCTGTGCAGACTATGGCACAGGTAAAAAAAGATACAAGAAATCCTGTTTCTTTTGAAAGAGGTCAGTGCAGCGTTTCTGTGAGTGCTTATGGCTGTATTTACATAGACCTTTTTGATAAAGCTTACTTAGTTTTTACCTTTCTTTCTCCTTTAAGCAGAAATTATAAGCTCTGTATAAACAAACCTCCTCCCTTCCCTCCTTCCCTCAACCAGGAAGTTGCATAATGAAAGTTATCTCATTGTAACTGCTGGTTAGTGCAAAAAGAAGCATTGAACTTAGGTTGCACAAAAAAGTATACTGCCCATTTAAAGAGAGGTTAGTTTTTTCACGATTCTTATTTTTTTTCACAAAAATACAATTTTGTCACTAAAAAGAAATTGATTTTGTTTGCCATTGATTATGCAACAAAACTGCGACAAATCGGAAAGAAAAAAATATTCCATCTAAAAGCTGACACAATCATGTAGAAGTCAATGGCGGGTGTCATTTTTACCACTGGAAGATCTTTCTATGCTTCTTTGTGTAAAAATATGATTTGTTTGAGAAAAAAAACTTGATTTTTTTTTTTACCATTTATTATGCGACAAAGCTGCAACGAGCTGTTGAGATCATATAGAAGTCAATAGCAGGTGTCTTTTTTACAACTGGAAGATGTTTCTTTGCTTCATGGTTTTAGAGGTTTTTAGGTCAATATGAAAAGTTGTGTTTTTTCTGCATCTTGTTTCATTTGTGCTTTTTCAGTTCAGATCTTTTAATAAAAAATCATGGCTTTTGTGGAAATGAGTTTAGTTTTGGTTTAGAAAAAACTCTAAAACACAAAAATCCAAATGTTAATTAATCTACCCCCTAATCTTTGTAAGCAGGATTCGTGATTTACAGGATCTTGATGCTGTCTAAGAAATGAGAAGCTAAAGATCTGTATCTGACTAAACAAGCCTCAGAAATGTTTATTACGTTTTTAATTATGTCACATCATGTGTGACTGTGGCTTTATATGCAGTAAATGTTAGTGAATGATCTGTATACATAAATAAAAATGAGAAATTAACAGCTATCTTTATTAATTGCCACCAATTCTTAAATCCTGCAGTTTCTCAGTCGGTACTGTTTGCTGATTGCTGCAAGTAGTAGATATTTATTATGTGGTGCTTTTCCTGTAACAATTTTCCATTTTCTTTAATGCTATATAAAGGGACCTTAACACCTACTGTGTATATGCCTTTTCTAATACAAGCAGAAATAGTAGAACTAGCGCTTTCAAATGTAAATGTTTCCAATTTGTATATGGTTTTAACTTATTTGTAAATAAAAATGAGACATTTTTACATACTCCCAGATTTACAGCTTCTTCACCATTCTTCTAGCCACTTATAAGGTCCATTTATTTTATTGACCCCTCTATTATTAGTTCTGCCAGATGTTTTTTGGTACTTTACGGCAAAGTTTTGTGTGTGAATAGCTGACAGCAATTAAATAGATGTGATCTTTTTGAGTGTCAGAGGGCTCTGCTTATCAGGACCATGCATTCCAAACCTTTAATACAACATATGACATGCTGTAATTTTTACCAAAATCAATTAGGTTCTAATGTAAGAAAATGTATTGTTAGTTTATCTAAGTAGATTAAAATAGGGCAATATGTCCCTAAACACAGCTTTGCAAACTTTATTTGCTTGTTGCTAACATCTAATTGGCATTCAGTTATTTGTAGGCATTTTTTTGTCTTTCTGTTGTCTCTTCTCTTGGTGTTTCTGTTACACAAACAAAAAGCAGCTACTGGAAATCCTGGTACTTTTTGAATGACACATTTACATAATCTATATAAAACATGCTAGGGAGACTTTCACATTTTAATGTAAATTTTTATTACAAATGTGGAATCTGGTGGAAACTTTTTTTTTTAAATGTTATTAGTTTTTTATTAATGTAATAATAAGATAAAATAGGTATGGGGTTCCTTATCCTGAAACCCGTGATCCCAAAACCAGTCATCTCCCATATAGCTTGTTTTCATCAATTATTTTTTTTCTGTAATAATAAAACAGTACCTTGTACTTATTCTAACTAAACTGTATAAATCCAGATTGGTGGCAAAACAATCCTGTTGTTTATTTAATGATTAAATGATTTTTTATCAGACTTAAAGTATGCCGATCCAAAACCCTAGTCCTAAACCAGGGGTGGGCAAACTACGGCCCGCGGGCCACATCCGGCCCGTTGGCCTTTTTAATCCGGCCCGCCGACTCCGGGTCCCTTTAAATAATTTCTGGGCCCTGATTGGTTGCGCTTCGTGCGTGCTCGTGATGTCAATACGCAGGGGGCGCAACCATAAAAAAGGATGCAGGGAGCCGGGGAACAGACGCAGCGGAACGATGGAGGGAGCTGCAGGTCGGAGAGGTGGAGGATGCTGGTGGAGGGGGAGCTGGTGGGAGGACGTTGGCCCGGCCTGGCCCGCCTGTGAGTAAATGTGGCCCCCGAGCCAAAAACTTTGCCCACCCCTGTCCTAAACAGTACAGATCTTATACCTGTACCTAAAAGATAACATAAATGTAACATAAATCCATGCAGATGTCAAACCAGTCTGTATTTTTAACAGTTACTTGGGTTTTAATAACCTTTAGGCACAGTGCACCGTGGTATGATTGTATGATCTCCTATTTATAAAACCTCTGGCCCCAAGAATTCCAGATAACTGAAACCATACCACCCGCATTCATGTAGCTTAAAGTTTTATTTCTAAGAATACAAAACTAACAAGTAAGTGCTGACACTTACCACTTGTTTACATGGCCACACTAATGCATTGGATGACTCCAATCAGGTATGGATTTATTATTCCTTTGGCCCCAGGCTGTACTCCGGCTCCACCCAAATCCACCCCCGGCACCACCCTTGATCCGCCCTGAACCCTGTTTCACCCTAGCCCCGTCACCTATTGCTGGCACTAGTTCCCCTTGGAATTAACTAATGTGAACACCTGCCTGAATTACCCCATGCAAATCTGCCACTGACTCCAGGATTTTATATATTCTATCCATGCAAGTGACTGCATATGCTGTGTGCTTTATATTTCGTCATTCTAATAATTATGATGAGAGATTATATTATTTGTGGGATGCAGCATTTTCACATCCTGCATATGGAACATTTTAACTTAGAGCATGAATTGTTCTCTCTTTCTCTTTTGTAAGGACAAATAAGAAGACAGATGCATAATTGTACGAATGGTTTAAGACTATACTAATGCTCTCTAAAGGTGATAGCCATGTTCATGGAGCCTTCAAAATCCCCTACAGCCCAAAAACAGGAAAGGTTTGAGGACAAACTTGAGAGGAGACTGGAATGTCATGAAATCCTGCGAAGCCGCTACAACATCACTTCCTGTCGCCAGGACACTCCCAGCTGGGGAAGAGAACAGGATAACCAGGGACAGTCCCTACGTCAGCAGGAGTTCTTTAAGAGGAGACATCTGTGGGCCGAGGGTTTGGAAGGCAGGCGAATACGGTCTCCCCCAAAATTCCAAAAATATATTAGATATTCTTCATTGAAGCACAGCACACATTTACAGTCTATAAATACTGATCATGGCTTATCAGAAAACAACAAGGTAAATGTTAATGATGTGGTTGTATGTATGAATCATTATCACATAAATATACCATCTTGATATCTAATTTTTACATAATTACTTGTAAAAATTAATTTGTTTAGTATCTTGATGCTAATAACAGAAAAATTAACATTACATAACATAAAAAGTTCTTTCAGGGTAGGGTGAATGAGGCAGTCACCTTAGGCCCCAAATTCAGAGGGGGCCCACCTAACTGACCCCACTGTCTAAAACTGTCTTTGTGCTGTTGGGTTTCTTTGTACACATGGCCATCTTTAATCGTTTTTGTTCAGTGGTGTGATAAATAGACTAATGGCATGGGGGAGTCTGGGAGAGAAGGAAACCTTGTAGTACTCTGTGCAAATATGGGGGAGGCAATGTTTAAATCAATTTTCTGGAGTGATGTTGGTGGCATGTATGAGGTTAATGCAATAATCTGAATCCATCATCTTCAGTGATCTTACTGGTATATCTGGAGTCAATGCACTCTTCTCTGTCTATTTTTATAATTGGCATGTCAGGATCATTATGACATATAGGTTGTATGGTAAAGAGTGTGTGCAAGGTGTGTGTTTTTTTTGGCCTGGCTGGAAACAAAGAGTAATGCGTGTGGTGCAAAAATGCATATTGTATTTATTAATATTTCCCCCATTTTCCCCTGTGTTTTGCCTTATTAGGGTAAAAACCTCACTCATAAAGGTGGCTAGGTGTCTGGGCTTTGTAATTCTCAATTTGTGTACTTATGAGATGAAGTGTAATATCATTATTTCTTAGAGCAAAGATTTCATAATTGTATTGGGCTAGCCAACTTTATAAAATGAAACACTTGTTTTTAATCTTGTTTAAACTAAAGCTTTGAGTAGCATATTTGATGCCTGAAAAAAGATGAATAAAATACATAAAGTCTTGTATATTGTAAGCAAAATAAAAAGAAGTAGAAAGGATTGTAAAGATTAAAGTGTTTTGAGGGCAGCATTTGATGGCATCTCAGATGTTTGTAGGGGCACGGCATGAATGCAACAACTGCTGTATGATTCACAAATGAGAACCATCTTTTGGAGGCTATTATGAACTGAACATTTCTGAGTATGAAATGGACCAGGGGTTCTAGCATCATTTAATTTCTAAACTCTTCATATGGAGATAAAAAAAAGAATAGCTACATAACTACATAATTTTTATTTTATATCAATGCAGACAACTATGTAAGTCTCACTTAGAAATAAGTCCAAGAGGGTAATGTAATAAAAGTTGCAAAGTTAGCTCTTAAATCACCCTAATAGTGCTGGCATAGATAACATAAGCCTTGAAGTACTGCTTCTTGAATTAATTTTTCAATAATAAATAACTATGTGTTGAGATGGTACAATGGTACAATAAATAGTTCTATCATTGTTTAAGGCTATTTGCACCTGTCATTCTGTTGGTCACTGCGCTTGAGTGGAAAACAGCGGTGGTCACAGCCCCCAATAATGGCTGTCACTAATTTCCATAGTGTTCTCTGAGGTGTGCTCTGCCTATGGCAAATCTTGTGGTAACAGCCAGACCACTGCTGAGAAACACTCATTTCGATGCGCCTGTTTTGATGCACAGTGTTTCCTATTAAAGGGCAGTGTTCACAAGTGCTGTTTTTCATCTGAGAGTATTAGCCTAATAAGTTTTAATAGCAAATGATCCTTTTCTTTTCTACTTTTAAAAGACACACCAAATCTAGGGGTACTTTTCTGTTGATGGCGCCACCACTATCTTCTTCCCTGCTCCATTATATTCATGTTTCCCTGGGCAGATGCATACTTAGTGCACGTACAAGACTTCTTTGCAGATTACTGTTTTGTAAATGTGCCCAAATATTGTTTCAAATATTATCAGTACCTGACTAGTATCTTTCCCCTCTGTGCACAGGGTTCTGCTTAGACTTGTTTTTTTATATTCACACAAGGGATCATTGGGAACTGCATAATAAATTACTAGGAAGCAGGGGCTTTTTAAAAATCCTTTGGGGCTGATAGCAGTAGTTTATTCTTACTTAGTTTCATTATTTTTTCTTACATCTTATACATTCAGCTTTCTGTTATAAAACTGGTATATTGTATTTTTTTGTAAATTGTCAGGCCTAATTATATAATTTAGTATAAATCAAAAAATTTTTTGTAATCATTGGATGTTTCCACATTGCAGCTTTCCAGGAAACATAATCACTCTAAGACTTACCCATTTGACTATAAAGGTTTGAACCTGGATACACTAAACAAAGGTTCTCAATGGGATTCTGCACACGACCTAATCAACAGGAATAAAATGTCCACGAGAGAAAAAGGTAAAGCAGTTTGGTTATATTTAGCGCTGCATATTTGTGGCAGAAAGTTATGTGACACAGGTATGGGATCTGTTATAGATTGTGTAGAATCTGAGTTTTTCCAGAGAGAAATAAATAAATAACACAAATTGGAATAATTTGTAATAAAGTAAGGTAATTGTAATAAAGTTATTATTATTAAGATTATTAATATGGCTTACAGCTTAAAGCCATATGTTAAATAAATATACATATGCGTGTGAATTTATATTATGAGAATATAATAATTTATTTTATAATATTTTTACATAAAAACTTTTAAACTCACATTTGAATCCATTTACAGGATAGCAAAATAATACTGTGTAATAATCCAAAGACCTGCATTCTAGGTCTTCTAGTAGTTGCTTACTTTATTCCAAAATTTGAAAGGGGGTAGGATAAAGTGTTGAAGCTTTTAGGTTTTTATTGCTGCTGTTTTTTCATCTTGTTTCATGTTTTTGCTAATTTGGCATCTGTCAGTTTTGATTTAGATGAGGTTATGCTGTCAGTCATGCCAATATATTACGATGTGGTAAATAACATATACTGATACAGGTATTGGATCTGTTATCTGGAAACCAAAAAGCTCTGAATTACAGGCAGGCCATCTCCCATATAGTCCATATAATGAAATAATTAAAGGAGAAGGAAAGGTAAAAACAAAGTAAGTTTTATTAGAAAGGTTCATGTAAATACATCCATTTACATAATCTTCAGTGAAAAGAAACACCACATTTCTTTTATTTTTGTATGCATGATCTTCTGTGTCAGACTTCCTGCTCTCAGTAAAATTCTTCAGGGCACAGTACGAGTCTGCTCAGTTTGCTCCTCTTTGCTCTCCTCCCCCTCCCTTCTCCCCCCCCCCATCTCATCTCTCTTCCCCTCCCCTCTCTGCTGTGTAATCTGAAATTAGAGCTGGTCTAGGAGCAGTGTGCAGGCAGGGAAATGAAGTCAGACTGAGCTAAAATGGCAGCTTCTGTCTTAAACAAACAGAGGGAGCTTCTATGGCTGTGTACTCAGGTGTGATAAAGCATTCTGCAGAATAAATATAGTGTTCAAGCTTGCCTTATTGTGACTAATCTATTGGCAAAAAAAGCAAAAATGCCTTTCCTTTTCCTTTAAAGTTTTTAAAAATGATTTCCTTTTTCTCTATAGTAATAAAACAGAACCTTGTACATAATCTCAACTAAGATATTGTAAGTCCTTATTAGGGGCTAAACTATTCTATTGGGTTTAATGTTACATGCTTTTTAATAGATATATAGTATGGAGATCCAAATGATGGAATACCCTGGGTCCTAAGCATTCTGGATAACATGTTCCATACCTGTATGTGTTACGACAAATGAATTGCATGTAAAATTAATTAATGTTTCTGTTACAGGAGTTCAGACAAGTCAGAGTTTAACAGGTTTAACAAGTATCTGTATAAAAAGAGACTCAAGCCAACAAACAGAGTAAGTATTATATTACTAACACACAAGTCATGTACTGTAACTAGGCAAATAATGATAGGGATAAGGAAAAACATGTAAAGGTTGTCTTTACAAAATGCAAGCATAATTGCAAGGTTTTGTCTGTTTTGGTTCTATTGACAAAGGTACTTGCATCTATACACACACCTTGACTTGTGCAAAAATGCTGGGTCTGTAGATGAAAAGCAGCCCTGTAATTTACACCTGACTTGAGATGGTATTACTACTACAAATATACATTTGGCACATCCACAAGCAACTGACTTGTAACTCATTTTGCACATCCACAAGCAACTGACTTGTAACTAATAAAGCATGAATTGCACACTAATACTGTTTCTGGTGCCACATGCATCAAAGCCTTGAAAATTATGCAGTTCACTCTAGAATTGATACAAGAATGCAGCCTGCATAGTGCTGTGCTTACAAGGCATTTCATGGAAATCTGCCGATACATGATAAATGTTGTGAGGCAGTTGTGTGTGAAAGTGGACAAAAGACCCATGTGATTGATACATTTAATTTAGAAATGAAAAAATAGTGCCTTTTACTAGTGAAGTGAGGGATATGAGGGAAAGACGTTTAGCATATTGTGTAGCCTGTGCATGGGCATCAGGTGCCCCATTCTGGCGTATAAGCAATATTTTGGAATGAGGTAAAGCTTGTCTTAATAACATACAGAGGTAACCTTTACATTGAATGTGAAGAAATATTGCAGATTTATATTATAAAGCTTCCCACTCCTCCTGTTTGTGACGATAAACCTTGAGATGATGAGTGTAGAAAGGAAAGTTTAGCAGCTTGCACTCTGAGGTAGATCATTCGATATTTAGATATGTTAGTTATGCCTATGAGTTTACAATCTTAATTAATGTTTCAACATTTTATCATTTACAGCTGTGCTACATCAGTTTTAAATGGGGTGAGTATATTATGTGCATAATAGCAGTGCTTCAGTAACTGTATACATATTTACATACTGAGTTATCTGAATCATTAGTTACTTTTATTAAAATATTTTTTATATATGCCTAATATATTTAATTGTAGTGCTTAAAGCACTGCAGTTTCAATAAAAAAAAAACCCATATTTGTTTGGAAAGCCCATATTTTAAAGTGAATGCTATAGGGTTTAATAAGCAGGAGCACTAAGTGGATCACAGCAGCATGGGTTAACACAGCAGTACTATAATTAAGAGGTCATGCCATATTGTGCTTGCATTTTTGTATGCAGAATGTTTTGCAGTGGTGAGACTGCTGGGCACATACTGGCAAACCCATTGTATATTTTAAATTATTTCTTTGGCATTTCAGCCACCTCAGCCAGATTATCAGGGGATAGTTCTTCACTCAGCCTGCCAATTAGAAGTTCTTAAAGGAGAAGGAAAGGCTAATAAAGAGTTAATCTCAAACTGCAGGCATACCTTTAGTTCTCTCAATAGTGCCCTTAAGTCTCCCCATATTTGACCTGTTCAGATGATCAGAAGCCAAACAGGAAGAAAAAACACTGAGCTGTGTAAAGACTGTTCCCATAATGCCTCACTCCTGCACCGAGACCAAGACCAAGGGGGATATTTATCATGCTGTGTAAAAAGTGGAGTGAAGCATTACCAGTATGTATGTATATCTTTATTTATAAAGCGCTACTTATGTACGCAGTGCTGTACAGTAGAATACATTAATACCAACATGGGGGTTATTAAGATAGATAAATACAAAGTATTACAATAAACACAAATAAATAAAAGATACAGTTACAATATGATAAGAGTCAAAGACACAAGAGGATGGAGGTCCCTGCCCTATAGAGCTTACAATCTATACGGGAGGGTAACTTACAGACACAAGTAGGAAAATATAAGTGCTGTAGGTCACAGTGGGTGCTCCAAAAGGTAGTCTTTAAGTTGGTGATGTTTCCTAGGGCAACCAATCAGCAATTAGATTTCAACAGTTAGAAAACCACCTGAAAAGCACCTGATTGGCTGCTATGAGCAACATCACCGGAAATGTTTTACTCCACTTTTTACACGGCATGATAAATATACCCCCAAGTGTACATGCACAGTGTGTAAGACTATGGGGGAGATTTACTAATCCACGAATCCGAATCCCGAAAGGGAAAAAATCGTATTGGAAACGAAAATTTTGTGACTTTTTTGTCGCCGTCGTGATTTTTTCTTATTTGTCACGACTTTTTCGTTGCCACCGCGACTTTATCGTATTTTGCGCGACTAATTCGTCGCCGTCGCGATTTTTTCGTATTGAGCGGTTGTAAACGGCGGAAAAACCAATCCGATTTTTTCGCGACGGCAACGAAAAAGTTGCGGAACATACGAAAAAGTCGCAAAAATAGCGATCATTGCGAAAAACACATTCGGACCGTTCGTGGATTAGTAAATCTCCCCCATGAGTCAGCTTCCTGCTGATAGGCTCAGATCCACATTCCTAAGGGGGGGGGAGTGAGTTCTTAGTATTCTTGAGGGGGGGGGAGCAGGAGAGAGCAGAGAGCTGCGTGTCTCTGGCACATGAATTACAGACACAACAATAGTAATGTAATGTAGTAATGTTGTGGATGAATAATTTTTTTAATGTTTCGTGGTTGCCTGAATACACTGCAGTCCTTCCAAAAATTCAGTGAGAATATATACTAAACTCAGGGGGTAATGCTTCTAAAAACACTGGAAAAACTCATAAATATAGGAGCCTGGGGGGAAATGTTCTCTCTGTTTTCCTTTTGGTTGCGTGCATACAAATATCTGTTGTTCTAGTTTATATGTTCATAGTAGACTTTGCATTTACATGTATAATTTGTGAAATGTTTTATTTTTCAGGAGTTGTTGGAACTTTCTGAATACCTTGTGGTAAGCATGATAAAGTTTAGCAATTATATTGTGCAATTTCTAATCTCTTTTTTTTCTAGGGATGCACCAAATCCATTATTTTGGGATCTGGTTAAACCACAGATCCTTTGTGAAAGATTTGGGCAAATGCTGAACCGAATTTGAATCCTAATTTGCATATCCAAATTAGGCCATGGAGGGGTCAGATAGAACTGCCCGCAAAGTGTGCGGTGAAAACTTTTTCGCTTCCGTGTTTGTGACAAAAAGTCTAGAGAATTTAAGGATTCAGAATCAGCCCAGCAAGAATCTGAATCCAAATCCTGCTAAAAAAGATGAATCTTGGCCGAATCCCTAAATGAATCCTGGATTTGGTGCATCCCTGTTTTTTTTTTAAATTCACATATTAAAGGGCAGACACAATCAGAAGAGGGCCCTATGTAGAAAAGTATAAAGCCCCCCTGACAGCAGTGCTTAGTACAGTACCACTCATCCTAGTATGGCCACAGTAGTCCTCCGGATGTCTCTATCATCAACCCATTCAAAATTCTGCCCACCTGCAAGATCTGCCTTTCTATGTGTAAAGCATTAGGGAGATGACAGGGAGTGGTAGGAAGGCACATTGACACCACCCTCTCTCTGGGGTGGATAGGGAGCATCCCTCAGGCAAACGGAAACAAAAATTATTTGTGAGAGTTGCTGGGGCACTGTTCAAGTGTATGAGGTATATGTGAGCCCTTACAGCCAACCGCAAGGACTAAGTATCACCTTTGCATAAAAAATGACAGTGTTATTTATCATCAGCAGCATTTATAATTTTTGTGTGACTTAGAGAAATTTCACTAAATAACCATATAAAGACACAAGGCAACAGGCTTCTTTAATACAGGTTACTGACCATGTAAATGAGGAATTTAGAAGTTAACTTAGAGCCTCATAACCTCTACAGGAGCACTCAGCTTAGGCCTCATGCATTTATACGTCCACAGAAAATACATTATTTTACATTAAGGGGGTACATTATATCTGATATTAATGTCACTTATTTTTCTGACTTCTGCAGGAAGCTCTCCATAGAGAGAGGAAACTGAAAAAGAAATTGTGCTCCTTGCAGGAGTTGTTTCGAACACTCTTACAGACATCTGAAAAGTCATTCAAGGTAGATTCTGTTTGATAAACCATGGGAATTCTGAAACAGGGTTATTCTGATTTGTTGGTTAAAAAGAACTATGGTTGCTTGTTTATTTACTGCTTTGGTGCCCTAAAAAATATGGTCATATTGGTCAAAATGAAGAATAAATATTTGTGGCCAGAGATAAACTTTTCCTTGGGAACCACCAGTTTAGATGTTTCCTGCTGTGTGACACTCTGACTTGAATGCTGTATAATCTCTGTAATACGCTGTGTAATGCCACAAGTACAGGTATGGAAACTATTGTCCAGAATGCTTGGGACCTAGGGTGTACCGGATGGAGAAAGATCTTTCCATAATTTGGATTTTCATGCTTAATTTGGATCTCTGTACTATAAGTCTATTAAAAAAATATTTTGACATTAAATAAACCCAATAAGGACTTCTTATATCTTAATTGGGATCATGTACAAGGTTCTGTTTTATTATTACAGAGAAAAAGGAAATCATTTTGAAAACCTTTATTTGATTATAATGGACGCTGTGGGATATGGCCTTTCTGTTATTCAGATCTTTCTGGATAAAGGGTTTTCAGATAATTTATCCTATACCTCTGTTATGTGCAGCATCGCCTGCTTTAAGTAGCACTGCCTACAGCAGGGTGGCACATGGGTGTCCCATGGTACAGCATGCCATCATTGGATCTCCATTTCTAGACTGGGCTGTTTCTGCTTTTTTCATTAGAAATGGTTGTGCACCCACAGTGCCCCTGAAGTATATTTATTGTTTCAAAGATTTAAGTTCAGCTTCATATGAATTTAAAAAGATGAATATAAACTTTTTGGAATGGATGATTTAGATTAAGATTTTAATGGCACTGTTAATTTATTATTTTCAATTTTATTTAAAGCGCATTCCTATATATTACTTTAAATTACAAAATAGTGCTGCATAACAAAAACACATAAAAATGCATACAAAGGTCCAGTTTCAAATCACTGAAAGAAAAATGGATCCAACAGTAGAATACCATGGTGTAGAATGCCATGGTGCTTTGCTTCCTGAATGTTGAAATAAGTTGAAAATGTTGAAATAGTAGTGTGAGTCCTAATAGCTGAGTCCTAATAGAATTCATCATAGCATGTGTGAATGTGATAGAGACCTTAGATTGTATGCTTCACTCTGGGAAGTACTGATGTGAATGATGTATATCTGTAAGTGCTGTGGAACATGCATGTGCTATATCAATAAAGATAAAAGTATTCATAGTGCAAGTGGTTCTTGCTCGCTTCTCATTGTTACTGGGGTGCATTTCACAAAAGTGGAGATAGTATTTTTGGAGTAAAATTAGAAGGAATACACAAAAGGGGTACAATTTAAGACAAAATAACAGTAGAGATAGATTTGTTGAATTTTCCACCATATTCATACACCTCTATAAGCCAAATTGCACACACAATTTGGCTTATAGACTATGACATAGAAGGAACTGGTTAGAAACTTTAAAAATAATGAATTCAAAATAATTAGTAAGAAGGGAAATTCTGACGGTAAGATAACTAGTTTTAGCAACTCTTCATAAGCTTTGATGTGGTTTGCTGATGCTTCCTCTATATGCATGCAGGAAAAAAAGCATTTCTTATTGCTTACAGACAGGAAATGTATCTTCGTTTCAAGAGAACTACAACTACAGAGCAGGTGTTCCCAACACAGGTTTCTTTTAGTGGGTTATTTTGCAGTAAAACGCTAGAAAATCCAGAACTATAATATATATGGGCAATGAGTTGTAGTCTATGTATCTTAAAAATAGAGAAGATCTTTGTTGCAGAGTGAAGAGAGAATGCACACATTCATTTAATCAATTTATTTTTGGTGAAGCATGTGATGCATTTAATCAATATGGGAAACAATCAAAGGGAATTATTTTTGTACTTTATTCATGCTCTTATTTGAATTAGAATGTTGTGTCTTGCAGGCTCAAGTTAATGAAGACAAGCTCAAATGCAAAGTAGCTGTCCTAGAAAAACAGCTTTTCATATATTCTCAGGTAATATTGTTCCATTTACAAGTCTTAAAGACTTAAGGGGAAATTTAACTGAACTTATTTAGAATGTGATTGATACTTTTTAACACATTATCGTAATTGTTTAGATTTTTGCTATCATGATTTATATTGGCTACTTTTCTAATTAGGCATTACCTATCTATTATTAAGGATGCATACAGGCTGACCAATCACAATCCTTAATGCCGCTTCCTATCAAACTACACACCTGCTATGATGGTTTGGTTCTCTGCTCATGACTTCAACTGCTGTAATCACTTGTGTGAGGCCACATGATGGTGACTTTCCGGTCCACCTAGTGAGCATATTAGCATGCATGCAGATTACAATTATAGAGGAGCAGCTGTTTATATAATTTACAATATACATGTGTCATTTGCAAATCAAATGCTATCTTTGTGTCAAAGATATCAGATCCAACTCTATAAGCCACTGTGAAATCACAAAAATTTGGGAAACCAGTGGTGGCATGTGTTAACCACTGAATATAAGGTTTGAAGTTTGCTTGATTTTTTTTATTTTCTTTTAACTAATACAAAGCTTGTCCATGTTATAAGTAAGAATGTATAATTTGGGTTTAAAAATAACCACGTTTGAGCCTAGAAGTGAGTTGTGCCTGGCATCCTAACTCTGGCCTTGCTGCTGTGGCTACAGTAACAATATGAAGAACTCTATTGTAAAACATTGCAGTGGTGATACCTTAACAGTAACTGCTAGGAATTCAATGTTGGATCCCTCTTGTAGTTTCTGTTAAAGCGGACCTGTCACCCTAATAAATAAGTCCAAATTATTTTCTATATTGTTAGTTGAGCAAAATAAACTTTACTTACTCTATATAAACAATATAAACCTTGTTTCCTTCCGTCTTGGAATTACTCAGTCAAAGCAAGCAGGCAGGCACCATTTTGTGGACACTGTTATTAAGACAAGCTTTGTATCATGCCAAAATCTTGTTTATGTGCCAGAATGGGGGACCAGATGCCCAGGCCCATGCACTGGCTACACAGTTAGATGAGGAGGAGGGAGGGGAAATGTGAGATGTGCAGTGACATCTAGGAAGTGCTGAATGGAAAGCTAAAGTTATTGTCTGCCCCGCCTCTATGCCTAAGGCATAGAGGCAGGGCAAGCAATATATGATTGACAGCTGGGATTTTTAAATGCCTTTATAATGGATTTGGATGTGTTAATATAAAAATTAATTTGGGTTTCATGTTTAATTTGAACAGGACTTTTATTATACAGATTTTCATGTCTGGGTGACAGGTCCACTTTAAGGAATCATCACTACAGTGTTTTGCAACTAGATGACAGTATCCATTGAACTTTTCATGTTTTAGAAGAGACACACAAGTTCATTCGTTTTACCATTATATACATACAGCATAACAAAAGTGTATGTTTTACAGAATTTTCCAAAGACAAGTGTGAAAAAAGTCTTGTTAGAGATGGAGGAAGAGAAGCAGAGGTATGAAGAAAAGGCCAAAGAGTCTCTCCAGAAATTAACAGAAGACAAATTCTCTGCAGAAAAAAATCTTGAGAATACTAAGGTTGGTAGACTGTAAATCCAAAAGTAGCAAATTATTATAAAAAAACACTATATTTGATTTAATGAGATCAGTACTTTCTGTGATCAGATTATAGCGCAATTTGTTTCTGAAAATGTGATCCTCACTGTGACTGTAGCTGCAGGATTCCAACAATCGGCTGTGTCAATATACGCAGCATACTTGTGCCTAAAAAAAATCACAAACGTCATTTAGTTGCTGATAGCGAGAGATGGTTTAATCCCGATGAAATTTTAGTGTATCTGCTTTCATTTGCATTAAAGCTCAATTGCAAATGCATGCATTCTGTTGCACTGGCCCAGACTGTATCAGACAGTCTGGTTGCAATTACGCATGGATTCTAGGAAGACAACTGCATTGTGGGTAAAAACATATCAACTTACATCCAAAATTGCACTTTACACACTGCATTTACACTCGTAAATGAACCTTCATAACTTCATGTATGCAAATGTAAAAAATATTTCAATGGCTCCTGAGACAAAAAATATGAGACCTGACTTTTAACACCTTGTCCACTGGAACAAAAGACTCCTCTTTGGCAGAAAAAATAAACCAGGTTTGTTGATTATACAGTCTGGCAGCATTTTAAATACTGAACTTACTACACCAAAGGTTCACCATCTCTATAGCAGTAATGATCCAGGCCTTCACAGGAGCTCCCAATCTTGGATTTTGTTAGGAGTGTCAGTCACACTCGTATGCTCAGTATGCTCTGGGCAGCTATTGCGAAGCTTAGCTTAGGGCCATCACAAATCATCAAGCAGAAAATGAGGTTTGTCTGTCATAGAAGCTGATGCTACATTGCTGACTACTACAATATTATTCAGAATGAATTGGTTTTACATTGGTCTCCCTGTGCTGCTATACATATGTTTTTAGACAATATTTATATACTTATGTCCTACACTGCAGGTGTCACTAGCGGTGACTTCAGGAGAGTGTGACATATGGAAGGAGGAATATGAGAAGCTGAAAATGGATTGGAGTGAACTGACAAACAAACACAGTGAACTAAAGAATGAGTTGTTTGTACTCCAAAGCAAACTACAGGTACCAGATCCTACCTATATTAAGAACATTGCTTATTGCATATAAATGATATACACTATACTAGGACACAATCCAAACCATGGTAGGAATTTACTTGTTCTTTTAAACAGTGGTTTCTTTTCAGTGATTAAAAAAAGTTTTCCCTACACTGTTTCTACATCTGAAGCTTACATTTAGGGACATAGCAATTGGGGAAGAACACCCCACAGCTGTGCAGGAATATGTGCAGTCCTGTGTGGTATACAATTTCAATCTAGGATATTTTAGGTTATTGGCACACAGTGATATTTCTGGAAAAAGCTGTGTGGCATAATGTAAGGAAAACTTTATGGATAATTTTCCATTGTAGTCAGCCAAAAGGACCACAGGGCTCATTTATTTGCAGCAACCTGTGGCAACCAATCAAACGTTTGTGTTCATCGTTCTATCTACAGCTGGCTTGGCTTAAAAAAAGCTAATCACCAATTTGTTGCTATAAGTTACTGCCCAGGTGCCTATTTGCCCAGTGTTCTCATAGTAGGTCTCTGTGTCATCTACTAGGAGGAAGAATAAAATATGACTCACTGTACTTAATTTAATTTCTATTTCCAGTGGATAGAAACAAAAGACTTGCAAATGCAGCAGCTTTACAGTCACCTGCAAAGTTTGGAGAGAGAAAAGACTGAACTGGAAGCACTGAATGAACAACTGCAAGAGGACAATGAACAAAAAAAGGAAAGGCTTTATTCTATGGAAGGTGTGCATCAGAACATCATAAACTTACAGTTGTAAATGTACTTGCGGTTAACAGCAGCAAAGCTGTATCTCCCTCCGGTGCTGTTCTTGGCATTAGAGCAGAAAGGACCACCCTTTGGCTATCAGCATATATGCAGTAGAGTTTCAATACAGACAAACTTTGCTTATTAACTTGTCATGCATATGCTGCCAGATGCACAGTACATTGAAGTCTATGGGCTTTTTTTTGCAGCACAACCTGGCAAAAAACTTGGCTTATTGCTAATCTCCATACTATAAATGAAAAAATCGTGTTAGCATTAGATAAACCCAATAGGATTTTTTGCCACCATGGTTGCTTAGCTACCATCCATCAGGTTCAAGGTACTGTTTTTTTATTACAGAGAAAAAGGAAGTCATTAGCGATGAGCACATTTTCTTCGCCAGGCATGAATTTGTGGCAAAATTACAATATTTGCTATCTGCTATTTTTTTTCTTAAAACTGTGGCAAAATTCAGCACGTCAAAAATTGTATTTCTATGTATAAGAGCATTTGTAATATGTATTTTTTCAAAGATGTAAAAATAAATCTCTTTCCTTTAATTTTAGTTAGGCTGAGAAATGCAGAGGTTTTAAAGCTGGAGATGGAGATAAAGATGAATGATCTTCAAAGTAAGTTGCTAGAGAACACATCTAACATATTTTATACCGTTAACTGTCAGCAGTGTATTGGACTTTTATGGTGCTAAAACAACAGCATGCTCAACCAGTGCATGAAAAGCGGAGGTATACTGAGGTGTGTGATGAGCTAAAAATAGGCCTCACCCACAATCATTAGCCACACACACCGTTGTAATAAGCCTCACCTCCCAACACTTTCTTGGTTTTGCCCACTTTAAAACAAAGCCATTTTGCTATCTCCATGTTTATTAAAAATGTTTTCTTTAAGGGCTTTAAACAGATATTGTAAGAAATGTATTCAGCTGTGGAGATGAAGATGCTCGGAACAGTACATGCACATGCACTAACAGTGATTCCACAGGTTCCACTAATGCAAATGCATGGACACATTCCGGAGCTTCTCTGCTGAGGAAAACTGACCATCGTTTGCAGCATTGTACTGTGAAGAGATATTAGGGCAAGAGCACACTAAGCTGATTGACCACTTTTCTTCAGAGATGTTTTTATAGACGCAAAGGAAAGCGGATTTGCTGTTGTTCGCAGGCCCCGATAGCTCCATTGACAGGCCATGCGTTAGCTTTTGTGGAGCTACACAAAGCGGATATCAGCACAAAAATTAATACATTTGTGTTCTAGTGCTGATATGTGTTCCATGTAACTCCACACAGGCCAACGCCGGGCCTGTCAATGAGCTTCGGGGGTGTGTGCATAACAGCGGACTTGCTTTCCTCCACATCTATGAAAACCACCTGCAGAAGAAAGTGGACTGTGCCCTTACCCTTGGGTTGTCCGTTGTAACAACCATATGATTGCTATTGAGAGTACTGAGCTAGAACTAGCTTATCTCTTTAATGTGTGCAAATAATGGCTGTATATTAATGTAGTAGCTGGTCACTCCAGGGTATAGGTTAGTCTGAACATTAAAAAAAAACAGCATTTGGTCAATCATACAGCATTGGTTATATTTAAAATGTCTTTTTCAGCTTATATTTACTACCAGTTTAAATCTGTTCTTCTTTCTTGTTTTATTTTCCTAGATGAAGGTTTAGCCATGAATCTGATTAAATCTTCAATGGTAACTCATAATATAGGGACCTTAAACATCGAAAGAGCACCAACTCAGCAACTGCAAGAAGACACAGTAAAGCTGCTAACTGAGAAGCTAACTGCAAAGGAGAAAGAGGTGCATATTTTTTCACTACTAATAAAGGAGGGTAATAACTATTAAAATACTGGTGCTTTTCTTTGCTTGATTGCAAAAATAAGTAGGAAGTCACTGGTGCAAACCATAAAACACAGAGCCTTTTTTTTACTGTTGGATCAGTCTCTAAATACATTTAGCGCTAAACAAAAATTGTTTGCAACAGGAATCTTTATTTTTTGTTAATTACTTTTATTCATGCCCCTATACATAGCATATGCTGTCTTTTCTATACCAATGGTTTCTTAAAAATCATTAGAAACAGCCCATGTATAGTTTTGTAGAGCCCATGTCTAGAATTCACCCCCAGATACAGAAAGAAGACGCTTTAGTGGCTTCTCATTTGGATTAAGCTCCAGTAAAAAGGGCAGGACATCTTTAAAGTTGCAGTAAAAATGTGAACTTGATTTTCTTTGATGAACCAGATGGCATAAGAAATTACCTAGTTTAGCAGAGTGTTGGACTCTTTGATGGATTGCCAAGGTGGTAGCAGATAATCCCATTTATGGTAGAACCAGTTTTGTGCTAGAATTCAGAGGTGACCCCCCCCCCTCCATTCCTGGCAGGTATAAACAACTTGAACATTTTAAAAATATATTTATAAATGTTTAGATAACTTGTTTTTCATATATGAAGCAATGGCAAAGTCACTGCAGTTGCTTATCCTGTAAGCAATGTTTATCATCATGTTTGTACTATTACTGTAAAAATGTAAAGCTCTTTGTACACAGTAGCACTAAACAGATAAATATATCCTTACATACATATAAGCATTGAGAACAGAGTTTGTACGTTTCTGGAATTAGTTGAATTGTAATACAGGTTGTAAAAATGTATGATTATTTTAAAGATTAATCTATGTTTGCCAGTGTGAATATCTACAGACAGAAATGGACTCGCTGACAGAGGAGTTTCAGTCGTGCCAAAGAAAGTTAAGGCAATGCAGAGAGGAACTTAGGGGAACTCATAACCAAAAACCAAAGGTAACAGTTTTTGCAATGTCATGCTACACTAAATTTTTTGCTGTAATTGTTGTTTTCTCTAGGCTTTAATCAGAGGTGCCTAATTGCTCCCTAAACAGAAAGATTCTGTTGCACTAATCTGAATCAGAGACATTGCAAAGCCTTATTTACAAATGCAACTCAAGTGCAAATTTCAGAGAACATTAATTTATTTAATTCTGGAGGGCAAGGAGCAAAATAAAGGCACACAGCACATCTCTTAGAAGCAATTTGCACATTGCCTCTGAGATATACAGTATATGAGTTATATCTTGCTCCCAAATGCAAAACTCTTACAAAATAGAGGTGCGTGTTTTTTCAATGCAATGTTAGCAGCACTTGTTAGTGACAGGTATATTATATATATATATATATATATATGGTCAGGTGCAGTAACCCATAGGAACCAATAAGATGTTTGCTTTTAAACAGGTGACCAGTAAATCCTACCTGCTGATAGGTTGCTATAGGTTAATGCACCTGGGCAGATTTAGTGCCTTTTATTACATTACCCCCTAAGAGGCGTTATTTTGTATTGTTTAGCGTTCGTGCACCTGCATCTGGCCCAGTAGTAAACAAGTCCACATATCTGAAAAAATCAGGATTTCAGCTCTAAAAAGATCATTATTTTTACTTTATGCACCACGTTAAAAGTTTTTGAGAGTTTATAAGATTTTTACTTATTTTACAAGACTCATGGTCATTCTCTTTTTTCTCTCCACAGAGAAAATGCTCTTTCTGGACCCCACTATTGGTACTGATATTTGCTGTAGTAACAATGTTCCTTTTCTCAGCAAACATGGAATATTTTATACAGTGAAGATAAAGCTACACTTTTATTTTAACTGACATTTTTTTTGCTGATATAGAAGGTGTTAAAACAGTGTTCGATGTATCTTATCTTAAAGTGTTATTTGTATTCCAAATTAAAGAAATGCTTCTGACTTTAATCTAGTGAGTGAGTATATTTAATTGTATTGACAAAGAAACTTTGGGGGCCATTTACTAATGCTCCAATTTGTTTTTTTTTCTATATGATTTTGTGTCAGAACTCGAAAAATTTCAACTTTTTGAATTGCAACTTTTTCGAGATTTACTATGTGTCAGAATACACATTTATAAATGTCGGATTTTTGATGCTGGTTATTTGTGCGACAATTCGACTTTTTCAGTTCAGACTTTTTAGTAAATGTCAGATATTTGTGGTAATTGTGGGGTCAGGAGCAGACAATTGCGACCCACTTGCCTGCAGCCGCCCTCTTCGCTTCACTAGCTCTGATTACTGACTGCACAAATCTTTAGATGGCACTGGCAGCATTACTACATAACCATCAGCTCTGCCCTGGACTGTAGAAAAACAGCTAATATGGTTGTTTCCAAGCAAAGGCATGAAACAACCCCGTTCGCTACTGCCCCACCATTCAGAACTCAGATCCGAGCCAATGGTTTCACTATAGTCCAGCTGGTGGCTGCCTAAGGATTTGTGCGATCAGTAATCAATCAGAACTAGTGGCGCGCTGCTACTATGAGCAACACGGTGCTCACAAACCACTGGTTGGGGATCGCTGATGTACAGTATATTGTGAATTGGTCCCTAAGCTCAGTAACTGACACAGAGCATGGACAGGGAATCAGCAGAAAAGAAGGTGGGGAGCTACATGGGGCATCTTTTGAGGCACAGATCATCCCTGGTAAAGGGCTGTGGTTGCCTTAATCTGTACAGGAGCCTAAAACTGTAGCCTCACAGAGCAATAGCATTTTGGCTGCTGGGGTCAGTGACACCCATTTAAAAACTGCAAAGAGTTGGAAGAAGGCAAATCATTCACAAACTACAACAGATAATGAAAACCAATGAAAAGTTGCTTGACCATTCTAAACATACTAAAAGTTAACTTAAAGGTGAACCACCCCTTTAAGTGATGCAGGGGATTTACTGTTATCTAGGTGTCTTAGAATTAGAAACATATCATTGGATTGGATTAAAAATGTGTGCATGTCTTGTGAACACATGTTATAAACATTCACATTTTTAGTCTGGTTATTGGCAGCCAGGATATTGAAGATTTACTTTCTTTGTTTCCAAAAAGCACAACATTTTTTATGCCTTTACAACACCTTTAATCCTTAAAGGAGGCAATACAATCCTATTGGGTTTAATTAATGTTTAAATGATTGTTTATTAGACTTAAAGGTATGGTGATCCAAATTATGGAAAGGTCACTTATCCAGAAAACCCCATGTCCTGAACATTCTGGATAACAGGACAAAGTAATAACATTCAATAAGAAAAAAATATTTTGAATAAATACAAATAAATCAATAAAAATGGCATTACTAAACACAATCAGAGAGCAACAGATGGCAGACTTACGGTATTTGTAATTATTTCAAGGTCTGTGAAATAAATTTGTTCATTAAATGCCTGTTTTAGACTTTTGCTCCAGTCCTCCAAATGCACTTGCGTGGCTTGGTAAACACACTCAGGAACAGTAAAGGAATATATTTGTACACTCTGGTGGCCTATTCTTGAACAGTTGGCTTGAACAGTGAAGAGCCTCAAGGGTGTAAATGACAAGCAGTTTTCAAAGCCTTTTTGTGTGTCAAACCAATAAGTTGAAGGAAACTGAAGAAGAAAACCAAACATGGTGCAAAGATTCCACTCTGGCGACTGGATACCCCCTACAGATACTGAGGCTGGCTGCCCGCTCTGGTAAGGTTTTATATGACCAAGTAACTCAGCAAGTTGAGCATGTATCTGAGGGACTTGATTTGAGCTGACCAACTCTGGCTGACTGAGATAATTAGAAACATCAATTAGATGTAAATCTTGGCTGTGCAGCAATGTTTCTAAGTAAGACACTGCCTTTGTTACATTAATGATAAGGATAGTTTCTTCAATATTGAGTATATGCAGATGGCCCACAATTAAGCCTAGATTCTGAAGTTCCTTGAGGTAACTACAGATCTGCTGCACTCCTGATGTGGTATAGTCATAAAGAAAGCAAGGCTTCAGGCCGCAGTCCACGGCCAGAATTTCAGCAGCAAGATTAAGAGCAACCATCATTGACATTCTCTTTGTCTCCTTAAGGTGGTATCTAGCTGCTGAAAGCAAGTGTTTGTGGAGGGATGAGGCCATTATTGAGAAAGATGTCTCAATGGCTGATGTTCAGTGTTTTTTTCTGTAAATTTTCTCCCTGAAAGCAAAAAGACCTTATTGAATTGACACAGATTCTAAAATATTAGGTTCTTATCCCCTGAAAAACTGGGATTAAAATAACATGTAAAAATGTGCAAACGTGACGCTTATCTTTGTGATGGTGCTTTTTTATACAGTCATGTATAAATTGTTGGCACCCCAGAAATGTTTCCAGAAAATCAAATATTTCTCATAGAAAAGTATTGCAGTAACACATGTTTTGCTATACACATGTTTATTCCCTTTGTGTGTATTGGAACAGAACAAAAAAGTGAGGGAAAAAAAGCAAATTGGACATAATGTCACACAAAACTCCAAAAATGGGCTGGACAAAATTATTGGCACCCTTTCAAAATTGTGGATAAATAAGATTGTTTCAAACATGTGATGCTCCTTTAAAATCACCTGGGGCAAGTAACAGGTGGGGGCAATATTAAAATCACACCTGAAAGCAGATAAAAAGGAGAGAAGTTCACTTAGGGGCACATTTACTAACCCACGAATCCGAATTGGAAAAATTCCGATTGGAAAACGAACATTTTGCGACTTTTTCGTATTTTTTTGCGATTTTTTCGTCGCCTTTACGACTTTTCGGAAATTGTCGCGACTTTTTCGTTATCAATACGATTTGCGCAAAAAAACGCGAGTTTTTCGTAGCCATTAAGATTCGCTCGTATCTTGTCGCAACTTTTTCGTATTGAGCGCTCGTAAGCGGCGGGCGAAACTTTCAGACTTAGCATGATTTTGGAAGCCTCCCATAGGACTCAATGGCACCCTGCAGCTCCAACCTGGCCCAGGAAAAGTCACCATATTGATGCTTGAATGAATCCGAATCTTTCGTACTCGGCACGAAAGCTGTGAAAAAGTCGCGACTTTTCGCGCAAGTAGTAACGCTACGAAAAAATTGCAACATTTTGCGCAACATTCGGAATGGCTACGAAAAAGTCGCGACAATTTTCCGAAAAATCGCCAAATACCGATCATTACGAAAAAAACGCAATCGGACGCATTCGGCCCGTTCGTGAGTAAGTAAATGTGCCCCTTAGTCTTTGCATTGTGTGTCTCTGTGTGTCACACTAAGCATGGACAACAGAAAGATGAGAAGAGAACTGTCTGATGACTTGAGAACCAAAATTGTGGAAAAATATCAACAATCTCAAGGTTACCAGTCCATCTCCAGAGATCTAGATTTACCTTTGTCCCCAAAGGCAGTCCCAAACAAGTTCCAAAGAAATTCAAGCTGTCCTGCAGGCTCAGGGAGTATCAGTGTCAGCGCGAACTATCCATCGACATTTAAATGAAATGAAACTCTATGGCAGGAGACCCAGGAGGACCCCACTGCTGACGCAGAGACATAAAGAAGCAAGACTACAGTTTGCCAAAATGTTCTTGAGTAAGCCACAATCCTTCTGGGAAAACGTCTTGTGGACAGATAAGACCAAGAGAGAGCTTTTTGTTTACAGAAAACGGAATGAGGCCTACAAAGAAAAGAACACAGTACCTACAGTGAAATATGGTGGAGGTTCAATGATGTTTTGGGGTTGTTTTGCTGCTTCTGGCAATGGGTGCCTTGAATGTGTGCAAGGCATCATGAAATCTGAGGATTACCAAAGGATTTTGGGTTGCACTGTAGAGCCCAGTGTCAGAAAGCTGGGTTTGCATTCAAGATCTTGGGTCTTCCAGCAGGACAATGACCCCAAACATACATCAAAAAGCACCCAGAAATGGGGCAACAAAGCGCTGGAGAGTTCTGAACTGGCCAGCAATGAGTCCAGATCTAAATCCCATTGAACATCTGTGGAGAGATCTTAAAACTGCTATTGTGAAAAGGCGCCCGTCCAATAAGTGAGACCTGGAGCAGTTTGCAAAGGAAGAGTGGTCCAAAATTCCCAGTGAGAGGTGTAAGAAGCTTATTGATGGTTATAGGAAGCGACTGATTTCAGTTATTTTTTCCAAAGGGTGTGCAACCAAATATTAAGTTAAGGGTGCCAATAATTTTGTCCAGCCCATTTTTGGAGTTTTGTGTGACATTATGTCCAATTTGCTATTTTTCTTCCCTTTTTTGTTCTGTTGCAATACACACAAAGGGAATAAACACGTGTATAGCAAAACATGTGTTACTGCAATACTTTTCTGTGAGAAATACTTGATTTTCTGGAAAAGTTTCTGGGGTGCCAACAATTTGGACCATGACTGTATACCTGCTATTTCTAACTTTACATCTTTGGTGAAATATATTGGCCCGTTTTATGGTTTGGACCAAATACAGAACAATATATAAAATATTTATCTGCAGTATCTCTTTGTGCTGTATAAGGAAGTGTTCTGTGAATCCCCAACATCTTTTACAAAAACATACTACTCCTTCACACTATAGGCTACTTCAACATGACTTTTACTAGAAAAGCTTTGTGACACGAAGGGGTGCATTTTGTGCCTAGGGCAACATTTGGCACCCCTCAGAGATTATACCAGTGTGTTCCCTCCTAGCAGCCCTGTGTATGTAACACTACAATCCCCCAGCAGCCCTGTTTATGTAACACTACGATCCCCCAGCAGCCCTGTGTATGTGACACTACGATCCTCCAGCAGCCCTGTGTATGTAACACTACAATCCCCCAGCAGCCCTGTTTATGTAACACTACGATCCCCCAGCAGCCCTGTGTATGTGACACTACGATCCTCCAGCAGCCCTGTGTATGTGACACTATAATCCCCCAGCAGCCCTGTGTATGTAACACTGCGTTCCCCCAGCAGCTCTGTGTATGTGACACTATGTTCCCCCAGCAGCCCTGTGTATGTAACACTGCATTCCCCCAGCAGCCCTGTGTATGTAACACTATATCCCCCCAGCAGCCATGTGTATGTAACACTATATCCCCCCAGCAGCCATGTGTATGTAACACTGCGTTCCCCCAGCAGCCCTGTATATGTAACACTGCATTCCCACAGCAGCCCTGTGTATGTAACACTATATCCCCCCAGCAGCCATATGTATGTAACACTGCGTTCCCCCAGCAGCTCTGTGTATGTGACACTATGTTCCCCCAGCAGCCCTGTGTATGTGACACTATGTTCCGCCAGCAGCCCTGTGTATGTGACACTATGTTCCCCCAGCAGCCCTGTGTATGTGACACTGCGTTCCCCCAGCAGCCCTGTGTATGTGACACTATGTTCCCCCAGCAGCCCTGTGTATGTGACACTATGTTCCCCCAGCAGCCCTGTGTATGTGACACTATGTTCCCCCAGCAGCCCTGTGTATGTGACACTATGTTCCCCCAGCAGCCCCGTGTACATAACACTATGTTCCCCCAGCAGCCCCGTGTATGTAACACTATGTTCCCCCAGCAGCCCTGTGTATGTGACACTATGTTCCCCCAGCAGCCCTGTGTATGTAACACTGCGTTCCCCCAGCAGCCCTGTGTATGTGACAACTTCCCCAGCACCCTTGTACGGATTATTCTGTCGCTTAGTGCAAAAAGAAGAATACCCCCGAAAGTACATCACAATTCCTCTTACCCTGGAGTCATTACTTCCCAATTTCAGCAGCCCTCACCTTAAGCAAAACCTTCCCCCTGTAGTACTACACACTGCACTCTTTTGCCATTTAAATCCTGCGCCATAGCACTTCTCCATTCAAACCTTCCAGCTCTCTTCCCTGCATAGATCACATGAATCGCAGCTCTGACGTCACAGCCACGTGACCAATATGGTGGAGTGAGTCTGACATCACTTGGGGGAGTGGCTACCTCGTATCCTTGCTAGGAGCCTGCGCTCAGGAAACAGAGGTGGAACTGCCTGTGTAGAGAAGGGAGCAGGAAATGTTAATGCAGAATTGCCGGGGTTTAATGCTAGAGAGGTTTAACACTAAACAAGGGGAAATTTGCTCCTTATGGAGTGAGAAAATAAAAGCTGAAAGTGAACATAGTGATATATATAGTGAGGCTGTGAGAGCTGTGGGGGCACGGTGTGAGATGTATGGAGCAGCTCAGCAGGCGCAGTATTATATGTTCAGGCTTCTGGGCAGCTTCAGTATGATGTATTATGATATAAATACAGGGTTTCTTGGGAGTGCGGGGTGATTTCTTTGCTCTCTATTATGTGTAAAAAGTGAATGGTGAAGGCAGTGTGATATATATAGATAGATAGATAGATAGATATAGAGAGAGAGGACTGCTGGCTTTATTTCCACAGGCTTTTTACTCTTCAGTCCGCATTTATTAGTGTGAAAGTCAAGATACTGATCTGGGTAGGAAGCCATGTGCTGTCAAGGAAAATTCTTGGGACCCTGGCCCTGACAACATTATTGTTTTCTGGCTTCAATGTCTGTCTTTCCATCCAAGAATTAAGGTACTGTATAGTGTGCCTTAGCAGAAAAAAAAATGTATATATATATATATATATATAATTATTTTTTTTTCTTGTTCAGTGTTGTCAGACATATATTTTAATTTAAATTTTTCCTATCATTGTGAGCCAAGCGTTTTTAATTTGTCACTGGTGTAACCCTGCAGGTTGTCGATCAATCAGAAATGAAACAGATGTTTTTGTTAGTTTTTATAAGCTTTTGGGCTCCTGTGAAGGGCTTGTACCCATTTAGAAAGCTTCTTCCTACACCCAAACCTGCACCCTTTTAAAGGCAGTACAGCTCCAGAGAAGCAGTGATGGAGCTCCTTAACTTTTACACTGGCCAAGACTTGGCAGAAATATGCTGGCTCAGGTGGGCTACACAATTGGCTACATCTGGATTGCATCCCACTTATGCATCTTTTTTTGTACTACAAATTGTTCACACAATCTTGCCTAATCAGCTTTACCTGACCGTCTTAATAATTTTTTCTAGTTCTTCCTGTTATTGCAGAATAGCCCAGGACAATGTCTGCTGTTGTAATTATTCCTGACTTCTCCATTGATGCCCGCACACCATTTTGGGCCATATGGTGGCCCTCTGTTAAACCCAGTGGACCTCCAGATTCTCCTGCCTTTTTGCACTACACTTTGTAATTTTTACAATACAATTACTCTTAGGGCACACAAAGCATATTATCTTCTCTCCCCCTGCGAATTGCAGGTGGAAAAAAAGTGGATCAGCTCCTGTACGCTTCTGGATTTAGCTGCACTGACAGATACAGGTTCTGCCTGAGTAAAGCTACACAAAGTGAAGATTGGCCCAAAAAAAATGCATTCTTTCATGGTTTCCTGCCCAATCTCCATTTCACTCAGCATAACTGAAGTGAGGGATATGTTGTGCTTGTCAGGGAACCTGGAAGGGTATAGGAGCAGATCCCCTTTTCTCCGCTGGCCTACAAAACGCAGGTAGAAAGAAGCGGGTCTTACGTGCATGTGCCCTTGCCCTAACACACACACTTATTGGGGAAGTGGGGGCTTTTGTGTGCAATATTTCCAGATCTCTACATATCTTACAGTTTAGCAAAAATATGTGTAAGAAGTCGCTTATTTACCTTTTCTAATCATTATTTTTCATTAGGGGTTTTTAACATCTAACTTATTTGGATAAAATTGCACTGTGCAGCACTTTCCTTAGCACCAGTTATTTATATAGAAATAACTGATTTTTTTTTTTCAATTTATTAAAAGTTAAGTAACTTTTTTTTTGTTTTCTTTTAACATTGTTTCTTTCTTACAGTCAGTTCAACTACAGCTCTTTTAGTTTCTTCCTTGTCTAGTGTGAAGCTCTGCCCCCCTTTGAGCCCTCTTTCTCTGCAACTATGTGCATGCATGATTGATTTTAGTTGGAGCAGAGGCAGTGAGCATGCCCAGTAGGTACCTCTTTGAGCTCTTCATAGTCGTAGAGAGGAGTGCTCAGAAAGCAAAAGCTTCAAACTAGACAAAATTAACTATAAGTAGAGAACCAAAATAAATTTGCATTTAGGGAGAACTTCCTATTGGAGCTGCTTAGGCCCAATAAATAGTGTTGCTGGTTATTTTACAATTGTTTTTTTACAACTGTTTACAACTCATTTTACAACTGGCCAGTATAGGCATTTTTGTGTAACTTGGAATACAGTATTAAAAAATGGGCAGAATTATTATATTCATAATGGCTCATTTACCAATGCTACAGGCATAAGTGCTAGAACATTAAGGGCCACCCCTTACTCATGTGCAAGGAAGCGCCATAGTATGGCAGGCCTTAAATACAGTTCTAGCTCCCACCCCTTCCAGCTACAGTCAAGTGATCCTAATGGGCCAATAATAGGGCAACCATTTGAGGGGTTTAACCTTGAAAGCAAGCAACTAAAACTTAGGGGCACATTTACTAATCCAGGAATGTCCGAAAAGCGGCCGAATGCGTTTTTTCCGTAATGATCGGTACTTTGCGACTTTTTCGCGAATTCTCGTAACTTTTTCGAGCTCTCAATACGAAAGTTGCGACAATACGCGAAAGTCGTAATGGCTATGAAAAAGTCGCAACAATTCCCCAAAGGCATAATGGCAATGAAAAAGTTGCGACAATTCTTCAAAGGCATAATGGCAATGAAAAAGTTGCGACAATTCCCCTAAGGCATAATGGCAATGAAAAAGTTGCGACAATTCACGAAATTTGTTATGGCTATGAAAAAGTCGCGACAATCTCGCAAGTCGTACCGGTTACGAAAAAGTCGCGACAATTTACGGGAAAGTCGTAACGGCGACGAAAAAGTCGCAAAATGTTCGTTTTTCAATCCGAATTTTTCGGATTCGGATTCGTGGATTAGTAAATCAGCCCCTTAGTCTCTTTGTTAAATGTAGAATTCTTAATGAATCCGACTGGCCAGACTGGGAATGACTTTGACATAGCTAGCCAGCTTGAAGTACATTGCAATATATGGACAAACTTTTAATGTCTTAATGTCATATATTTATTGATAGCTTGGGAAAACAATAAGTTAGCTGAAAGCAGTTCTAATGTGTAGCGCTGGCTCTTTCTGAAAGCTCAGACTCGGGCACAATGCACTGAGTTGGCACCTACACACTAATATTATAACTAAGAAAAAAATACATTTGTTGGTTCAAGAATACACGTTTAAATGATAGAGTGAATTATTTCCTATGTTAACAGTGCAGTTTAGAAATAAAAAGTACACCATAAAAATCATGACAGTATCCCAGTATTTTTGGGGTTGACATATCCTATAAAGTATCATATAAATGTATAGTTTGACACTGAAGATAAAAGATATGTAATAATAGCATTTATGTTAGCATATAGTTCATAACATGCCATACAAATATGTGTTGCACTTGCCTACATTGCATTGTTGCCAACCAGTATATCATTTTCCCTGCACAAAATACATCTGTAATGAGCAAGAATTCCAACTCACATTGCACTGCATATGCCTTAATCTATTGTGTCCTGTTGAAACTGCCCCAATCCTCTTATACATAGAATCCTATCTAAATGCCTTTCAGCATTAGGAGAAGCAGGTCACTATTTTGCCACCTGACGAGAGATAAATATCAGTTATAATCCTCTCAAAATATTAAACATTTTTAAGATAAATTCTTATATAATGGATGTATTTGTATAAATGGTTGTGGGTTTTCTGAATATAGTATGAATATATACAAATATATGGGGTTTGTTTACTAACTTCCAAGAAAAACACTATGAAACTCAGTGTTGCTACTGTAAAAAGGTTTCTTTTTTTCCTTTTTTATATATCTGTCTGTAATTAATATGCAAAAAGGATTCTAATCTGAGCTGAAATTTCACATGGATGTACATTAAAAATGACATTAACCTTTCTTGAAAACAATGTTGCCAAGTTTATGAATCAATATTTTATAAAACTTGCTACAGTTTCTCTATAAGTTACAGTGGTTTGTGCCACCTCAGAGCAGGTGAACAGCTGGAGGTAAAATAATAAAAAATGCTTTTGAAAAATGCATAGGGAAAAAGGTAAAAATAATTACAATTTAAAAAATAAAAATCAAATCTATGGCAAAACGCCCGTTTTGCCTAAATTCATGCTCAGTGTTAGTAATTGCTCTCATTGTAAAATCGGTACTAACCCCAGAAAGACAATGCTGACCCTTTCATACATTGCTTCCTAATTATGGTGGGCACAAACACAGTTTTGCTCTTATGAAAACTGCATCCTCACAAAATTTGTAGTAAGCCATTAGCACTTGGCACTCACCTTGGGTTGTCCCCCTTTAAGTTAACTTTTTGTACGTTATAGAATGGCCAGTTCTAAGCAACTTTTTTTATTGGTCTTCTCAATTTGTTTTTTTTATAGTTTTTGAATGATGCGCCTTCTTCTTCTGACTTATTCTGCTCCCTGGTTGCTAAAGTAACTTGAACTTTAGCAACCAGATTATTGCTAAAATGTCAAACTGGAGAGTTGTTGAGCAAAACCCAAAAAATTAAAGAATAAAAAACAATTGCAAACTGTCTCAGAATATTGCTATCTACATCATATTAAAAGTTAACTCAAAGGTGAACCCCTTTAAAGTCCAGGCTTACATTACCTCTGTGCCACCAACTTGATTTACAGTATGTTGCAAACTATGGCACATGTTAATGCATAGCATGTATTCTATGTCAGACGCAGTATTTATCCACAGACTGAGAATCAGCCCCCCTGGCATTAGACATAGGGGCCCATTCATGAAACCATGATTTTTTTTTCGTAATCGTATTTTTTCAAATTTTTAGAACTTTTTGTAATGCCCATGATAATATTGTTAAAATAGTACGACTTTTTCACGGTTTTCATTAACTTCCACAAAAAAGTCACATTTTTCGCAAAGACTATGACCATTTCGGAATTTATTCAAGCTTTTGGCCAGAAGCTGTAGAATGCCATCCAGTCCTGTGAAAGGCTTCCAAAATCATGCATTGAAGTTTCAAAGCCAGAAAGGTTTTCGCGTCCATTTCCGATCGTTCGGATACAAAAATTTTGTGACTTTCAGGTCAACAACGATATTTTCGCACAATTTTCACACATCAGAAATTATCGCGGTTACTCCGAATTTTTTCCAATCGTGCTTTTAAAGGAGAAGGAAAGGTAAAAGCTAAGTAAGCTTTTTCAGAAAGGTCTATGTAAATACAGCCATAAGTACTTACAGTAATGCCGCACTGAGTCCTCTATCAAAAGAAACACAGGATTTCTTTGTAAACATGATGTTCCAGTGTCTGACTTCCTCTCTCGGAAACAGCCATAATTCCTGGGGCCAGAGTCTGCGCGGTTCTCTACTCTCTGCCCTCTCCTGCTCCCCCCTCCCACCAGAATGCTAAGAACTCCCAATTCCCCCCCCCTTAGGAATGTGTGATCTCAGCTATAACAGCTAGAGACTGCAAGGAAGCTACATAAAATGGCAACTGCGATCTTAAGCCAAAGGAGAAAGCTTCTAAAGCTGTTTACTCAGGTATGGTAATGGTTTCTGCAAAATAAATATATTGTTCTAGGTGACACTAATGTGGCAAATCTATTTGCAGTAAAATGTCAAAATTACTTTCCTTCTCCTTTAATTCGCGAAAATTCGTTGTTTAATGAATGGGCCCCTTAGAGTTGATTTTGGAATTAAATTGCATACTTTCACACTTCTGTGTCAAAATCCACTCTGTGAGTGCACTGAGGCTGAAACTGTGTCTGTCAGTACACTTAATGCAAGGTACGGATCTCTGCCCCCACTTCTACACAACTGGAAAAACAACCTTGTGTGCCATTAGCCTAAAGTATTACTGACGCTTTAGTGAAGAGTAAGTTAAAGTACATTGCTTGTTTGCAAGCTCTACATCAGAGAGAGTGGTATTAGCATTTGTTACCCCGGGGTTGTTTTTGCAAAAGCAGTCAATTTTACATGTGCCACAACCAGTTGGACATATGCAGTGGCACGCTCATTCTAGGCATCTCAGAGATTCTAACAGCTGCATTTACACACAAAATAGGTGCAGCACAATTGCACCAGTCGCATCACCCCCTTGTGACTGTAATAACACAGGAATTCTGGGAAAATGCAGAATTGCGGAGAAAAAAAACCCATCATGCTAATTGCACTTGAAATTGAATTCACTGCACTTATGGATGTACATGTGCCCACATGCCTCCTGGTAGTACCCATAGAGATTAATGCTAAATGCAGAAAAATATTGAGCTGTTTGTTTTCTGTGTTTCGTATTGATTTTCATCTCATTGAGTACAGACCCCCTGGAGAGAAATAGATCACTAAACACAGGTTGCCACAAGGTGGAACTCTTATCCACACTGCATTTAAAGATGCTTATGGATATGTACAAATGTTTATAAGAAAGGGGAGCAGAATATTTCCTCACAGTGAATTATGTCTAAATACAGTGGTGTTCTAGTTGTAATTGCACTTTAGCTGAACAGGCTGCATCAGCACCCAAATGCCCATATATAATATGTGTGTTTAACATCTTTTGTTAGCTTGGCCAATTTTTCAAAATCATAAACCATTAAAAATACACATATGGACATTTTGTAAAAGTGATTTATATTGTATATTGTCCATGTTTCCCATCTTATAGTATCTTATGTCTTTAAAAGGCGTTATTAAAGTCTTTGTTAATATCTTCTAATGATCTTAATTCTGCTTATCCATCCCTGCCAACACATTCTGCATTAGTCTCCCTCTGCGCTTTGCTATGCTGACCTGTCTGGAGTATAGTAGGACCAATATTTTGGCTTGGTGGATGCAACTATGGATAATTCATTTTCCTGAACCAAAAATGGAAGAAAATGAAATACTGGATTAGAAGCGATTACAGGAGGGGCACTGCAACTGAAATCTGTAGATTGATGTAGTCTGCATCTGCCTACCCAAGCTTTTGTAGAAAACCTTAGGAACAAAGGAAACATATTTTTGCAAGATACTTAATTGTAATCTGATGCATTTAGTATAATTGCTACCAAGAGGAGGATGTCCATCTCTGGGGGCATGAATAGGAAAAAAGAATTCAATTAATAAAAAAGCATTCTCATTCTGTTCTTTAATACACTGGGCATAAATTGTATTCTATTTTACTCAACTGTTACTAAAGATGGGCCAGCATCTGAGCGAGGAATCAAGCAAAGTGGAGATTGATGTGGCGGAGCTTCAGGAATGGTACAAGAAGTTTGTGGTGGAATGCCCCAGTGGGACTCTATTTATGCACGAGTTCAAGCGCTTTTTTGGGGTGGCAGACAACCAAGAAGCAGCCGATTATGTTGAGCACATGTTCAGAGCCTTTGACAAAAATGGGGTGAGTAAATACATTTTTCTGTTGTTTTTCTGCATAGAGCCTTCTCAATAGTTCTGTATTTGCTCATAAATAAGGTGTTTCAGTTAGATATAATGATGGAACAACTAGTTAATCTAAGCCAAGGAAATCTTGTAAACTTGCTGTACTGTAACAATTAAAACAAGTTTTGCCTACAAAAGCCACCTTTAGAATAAAAGTAGAGTTTAAAGGGGTTCACCTTTATGTAACTTTTAGGGGCTGATTTACTAATCCATGAATCCGAATCCTGAATGGAAAAAAATCGGATTGGAAACGAACATTTTGCGACTTTTTCGTATTGAGCGCTAGTAAACGGTGGGCAAACCTTTCCGATTTTTTCGCGACGGCTACGAAAAAGTTGCGACAATTCGCGCAAGTCGTAACGGCTACGAAAAAGTCGCGTCAATTTAGGAAAAAGTCGCGCTGGCGACGAAAAAAATCGCAAAATACCGATCATTACGAAAAAAACGCATTCGGACGCTTTCGATCCGTTCGTGGATTAGTAAATCGGTCCCTTAGTGTGATATAGAGAGTGATATTCTGAGATACATTGCAAGTGGTCTTCATTTTTCATTAAGCATGTTTTTTTGAATTATTCAGCTTTTTCAGCTTTGTTCAGCAGCTTCTCCAGTTTAGAATTTTAGCAGCTATCTAGTTGCTAAGGTCCAGACTACCCTAGCAACCAAGTAGTGGCGTTAGTGAAAAATTGGAATGTTAATAGAACAGACCTGAATAGAAGTAATAAAATATAACGATAACAATAAAATGATAGCCTTACAGAGTAACAGTTTTGGCTTCAAAAGTGACCCTCGTTTAAAAACTGGAAAGAGTTAAATGAAGAAGACAATTCAAAAACTATAAAAATAAAAATGAAGACCAGTTTAAAGGTTGCTAAGAATTGCTCATTCTATAACATACTAAAAGTTAATTTGAAGATGAACCACCCCTTTAATAGAGTTCACTCTAATGAAAGAAGTGTTTTATTATTTAGAACCACAAAAGAAGGAAATATAAAGATTAGTAAAAAAATTTTGTTTGAAGTATAAGCAGCCAAGCTGTTCAGCCTATAGTTATTTATATTGTAATGCCCTGTTAAAGCATAAGGAAAGTGTTATCTACTGGGGGGCTAACTCTTTGAATAACACTTTCAATAATTCTTTACAATACAATTCTGTGTACAGTCTCCTTCTGATCCTGACTATTTCCCTTTTGTTTTGCTAAGCTTTCTCATTTTTCTCATCTGCTGTCCTATCCTTTTACTGAATCAAATTCCTGCAGTAATGCAAATACAGGGTTTCACATGGGACCTTGGACCTCTGAATGGTTATGTTATAAAGAACTCTACAATCTCAGCCATTAAGAATAACAGACCTACTGCTGTGTGAGAGTAAGGAAGTTGGTATTCACTGCCTATGAAAGCATATAAGTTCACATAATGGGGCAGATTTACTAAAACTCTAATTTTTTAATTTTTTTCTTTTCAAAAATTCGAATAAACTCGTATCCATGAATGTCTGACATTTACTAAAAAGTTTGAACTGAAAAAGTCAGTGCGGGAAAAAGTCGCAGAAAAGTCACAATACTTGTCTCACCAAAATCTCTACTTTCTCAAACTGTTGCACACAGAACCAGTGTCAAAAATCTCAAAACGTCAAACTTTCATAGCAAAGAAGGATCCTCCAGGGAAGGGACATCCGCCATTGACTTCTACATGATCTCAGCAAGTTTTAGCTGGCGAATTGTCAGATTCAGATTTTTAGCAGTTTTGTCTCACAGTAAATTTTGAAAAAGTCTCAATTTCTTTCTGTGACTTTTAGTGCTAAAAAATCTGAATTGAAAAAAAACCAGGTAGTAAATTGCTCCCAAATAGTTTCCCCAAACCACCCTACTTTATTTCTAATTATAGATTGTTTTCAATCCAGCATTCCCTTGCATAAGTGCCTGGCCTCATTTGCTGCTTGATGGGTCAGTGGATTTTGCAGCCCAATTGCATGCTCTCTGTCCATCACCACCAGACATTATTGCAAATTGAATACATTAGAGGTTTGTAGGTTTGGAACTCTTTCTAACCTACATGAGACTGTATTAATTAAACATATGCTATATGGACCCCAGCTATATTAATAAGTAAGGGATTGTTAAACGTTGTGGTTTTTATAATGGTCCGATACATTGCATAAATATTAGTATTACCCAGTATTAAGCTGTAAGTTTGCACCATTAGTTGGTCTTGAATTTCAAGGGGTAAAAAAGAAGGGTAAAAATTATTACTGCTAATTTAGTGCGCTTCCTTAAAACATAACCTTTAATAGATGGAGCCACGGCTTCCTTAAAACATAACCTTTAATAGATGGAGCCATGGAGGGATTTCCATCAATCCATTACAAAAATTGAATTGTTCATTGCTAAGCACTATACCAGCATTGTCAGTAGCAGACCTACATGGTGACACCCGCCAAAGCTCCAGGCTTGGAGGGGCCACCAAGAGACATCAAACCTGTCTAATTTGCACTAATCAACTGAAAGTACAATTTATTAATGTGATGTCTAAACAGCTGCGGAACTAACTTTTTAATGTAGCTGCATTTAATAATTGATAAGGACGTGGAATTGGGCATATTGGGAACAGGGCCGCCATCAGAAATTACGGGGCCCCTCACAAAAAAAAATTCTGGGCCCCCCCTCCTCCCACACCCCCAATGGCCCCTCCCCCAGTGACCCCCCCCCCATCAATACAAAAGACATACAGACATTGGTAGCCAGGGGTTACATTTTGCATTGGTGCCAGGGCAGGTACCCCCTAAATCATTGCTAGCCAGCCCAGGGCCCCCTAAAACATTGGTGGTCCTCCCCCAAATTACTCATACTCATACCCCAGGGCACCCCCAGCATCCTTTGGCTCCCCCCAGGCCCCCCCAAGCATCCTCCTGTTTCCCCCAGGGCCCCCCCAAGCATCCTTCAGCTTCCCCCAGGGCCCCCCCAAGTATCCTTCAGCTTCCCCCAGGGCCTCCAAGCATCCTCCAGCTCCCCCACAGCTTCCTCCGGCTTCCCCCAGGGCACCGCCAGCATCCTTCAGCTTCCCCAGGGCATCCTTCAGCTTCCCCCAGGGCATCCTTCAGCTTCTCCCAGGGCATCCTTCAGCTTTCCCCAGGGCCCCCCCAAGTATCCTTCAGCTTCCCCCAGGGCCTCCAAGCATCCTCCAGCTCCCCCACAGCATCCTCCTGCTTCCCCCAGGGCACCGCCAGCATCCTTCAGCTTCCCCCAGGGCCCCCCCCAAGCATCCTTCAGTTTCCCCCAGGGCATCCTTCAGTTCCCCCAGGGCATCCTTCAGCTTCCCCCAGGGCCCCCCAAGTATCCTTCAGTTTCCCCCAGGGCATCCTTCAGCTTCCCCCAGGGCCCCCAAGCACCTTCCATTTCCTCCCAGCAGCCTCCAGCTCCCGTGATGTCCTCCTCTATGTGCTGCGGCTCTCAGCGGCTTCTCTGCTTTCATAAGGTTGCGCTCCGTGCGTGTGACGTCAGTACGCACGGGCGCAACCTTATAAAAGCGAGGATGCGACAGAGAGCCGCGGCACATAGAGGAAGACGGAAGCAAAGATTGGGCCCGGGCCGGGCTTGATGAAAGGGGGCCCGGAAACTCTAGCGCGGCCGGGCCCCCTTTAAATCTAAAAACGCCCGGGCCCGGGACAGTCGTACCCCCTGTGCCCCCCTGATGGCGGCCCTGATTGGGAACTACAGCTGGGGGTCCGTTAACAAGCTGTAGGGCAGCAAATCTAGTAATGCCAGGTTTGATATAAACCTTTGATATAAACTATCATTGGAAGTAAACTAGATACGCACATGAACTACTTAAAATGGGAATAGTTTATGACATCAGTTTGTACTAATTTTTAGTTTCTACTGTATTTGCATTGATACTGCAGTGTGTTTAAGTTATAAAAACTAAAGGGAAGCAAAAGATTTGCATGTGATTATTAAAGGTGGCTATACTCAAGCAGAAATTTGTGCACAGGTCAGAAATTTGAATTTTAATTACATTGTTTAGTTTCTGTTTGTACTATTATCCTGCCTGTTTAGGTTTGGGATTCTAAACCTGATATATGTATGTGCAGTGACTTTAGCTATAAAATATGCATTAGGTGGACCCTAGGAAACAGAAACCTTAAAAATTGCAGATAGATGATATTAAGCTCCACTGGGTGTGTACTTTCAACAGCATTGATCTCCTGGATCAGGTACGTTCTTCTGGCCTTAACTCAGCAGTGGCTCCTTCCTCCCTGCTTCCCTGAATGGACTCTTCTACAAAATAGCAGCAAAGAACTTTAAAGGACACTGTTAATCTGTTAAACGCATTTAAACAGTGTACTATTGTGCAAAACAATGACATTCTGGATTGGAAACCAATGTTTCATACAGGTTTACTTAGCATAAAATGCTGCCTTGGCAAATTAGGTTGAGTGGTGGGTCTAGACCTAAATAGTATATGCCCAACCATAAAACAGAAAATGAACATGACCCTTTGCTCCCTATGCATTTATATGAAGTTAGCAGCATATTGGACAGATTTTGCAACATCCACTGCGGCAATCAAAACAATGTGGCTTTAGTTATTGCCGTATGGTTGCCACCTGTTCAGTTTTGTCCGGTTTTTTAAGGGGCTGTCTGGTTCAAAAAATTTTACCTGGTTTTCAACATTCTGAAAACTGGCTAGAAACCCTCTGAATTATGTCTGACGTCATGATGTGCCCAGAAAAGTCATCACATGACGGCGGCTAGCATGATGACGTCAGCGGCGCACTTCTCCGACATCACCACGCATACCTCTTTGCCCAGGTTTAAAATGCAGCAAAGGTTGCAACCCTAAATTGCAGTGCATGTAAATGACCAAATAGCATAGATCTAGTGAATAAGCCCAAGGAAATCCATGTGTAGAAGTGTGGATTGATTATAGGGGTTACTTTTTTTTTTTTTTTCTTCGAGTTAAATGTTTAAAGTAGAACTAAAGTATAACAAAGGAGTAGGTAGGCATGCTGCCCCAGTAGCCCCCATCTTCTTTTCTGCTGATTCCCTGCACATGCTCTGTGCTGCTGTCAATTACTGAGCTTAGGGACCGACTCACAATATACTGTATATATAGAATATAAATGTCACAATATAAGGCTGATTAGTAATTATTTCATATTTCTTATTACATAGCCATCAGAATATAATAATCAGCTTATATGGTAGGCAAGCCTTGTTTTCTGCTTAGCTTCTCAACAGCTGCCAGAATGCACTGAGCATGACACTGCTAACAAAAGCCAAGATGAGGAGCTTCTGGGATAATTTTGAATTGAATCATTACTGCTATAGAGGTACTGAACATTTAGGGTGGCGCAAAAAGCTGAGAACATAAAACATGACATTTGTAGCCATATTCGTTTTTATAGTTTATTTCTCCTTTACACCTCCTTGAATGTTGTACATAACGCAGTGAAACAAGCAATGCAAGTACTGTAACAAAAGAATAAACAATTCTAATTCTTATGCTTGACAAATGGTCCTGATGATTGAAAACTTTGTGTTAAGTCATAAAATGATAATAAAGAGAACACTAAAAGAAAGAAGCGTAATGTACTCCAAGCGGGGTCGGATTTAAAAACACAGCGCCCTGAGGCTGCCACCTTTTCCCCGGCCGCCCACTTTCTGCCCCCCCCCAACCCTTTAACTCACATACGGAGCAGTGGGGAGAGGACGCCTGAAGTTTCTGCACGTCTGGTCCGCATGTGAGTAAAATTTCAGTGCGGCTTGGGTTTCATGCCGTCCCTAAATTTGTGCCGCCCTAGGCCCGGGCCTTTGTGACTTCGCCACAAATTCGTGCCTGACGCCCACATCTGTTCAAGCATATTTGCAAGAGTGGGGCACAAAAACACCAGGAAAGTCAGCACTGCTAGTCCAAACAAGAACCAAAAGTCTGTTGCAAGTATCCTTACATGACTATGTGTCTGTTTTTTTATACATTTGTTACCTGGGCATAGGAGAGAATTGATCAGGGAACCCCTTAAAGGAGAACATAACCCTAAAAACAAAGAAATATTTTACATTGAGCTTATTGTGCAAATCGCTTATAAGTGCTCTTCCCAAAATCCCACTCAATACTCATTTCGCAGTTAGTATATAAAACTATTTATTCTCATCAGATATCACCCTAGCATGCCTTCAGGCTGAGTCCCCCCAGCCATAGTTTGACAGGATGACAAAAATGTCATAAATTTCTGAGTCCAAACTGAAAGAGGTTTTTCACTTTTATTTATTTTCATACATCTGTTTCAAGAGGAGGAAATATGCGATGCATGCTTTAGTGAATCTTGTGTATCTGGGTGTTGTTGTATGGCTACAGAACAGGTGCAAAGGGGAAGATAAGGTCTAGGATGCATAAGATGTAAATCTGTGGATATAATGTTGGCCTTGTTTTATGCAGGGATTAACAGATAGATGTGGACTTATGATTTAGAATGCTGATTCAGAATCCCCAACTGCAGAAGCAGGGCACTTACATAAGGGCATCCACACTTCAGCGAACATGTAGCAGTGCTCATTACCCTATGAATATGAGTGGTTTTGCATTTTATATATCTCATTGTTTTCTTATGTTTATAGGTATTTCCAATATAATGTTCTGCTGGGTAATCCCAATTACAAATAACACATGAACACATGAAAAAAATTGAAAATGTGATCTTTTTAAATACCTGCAATTATGTACCCCTGCCATAATAACAATAATTATTAGTTTTTTTCCCAATGTTTTTGTTACTGTTCATTATTTATATAGGGTCACATTATTTTGTAGCACTTTATAGTGTTTTTACATCAGTCCCTGTCCCAGTCATCCTATTATCTATCATCCCTATAATATTTACATTATGGTCAAATGTATCAGGAACTAAGCTGCATGTATGTTGTTGGACTGTGGCTGGACTTGAACCTAGGGTCTCTGTGCTAGAAGGCAGCAGTGCTAACCACTGTGCTACTAAAGTGTCTACAACATCCAAGCATTTTTACATTATATGTTTTAGCTTCTATTGTGTTACGTTCATCTTTGCAGATGGCACTTTCTCTTTTGTTGTCTTGTTCTTGCCACACATATCTACTGCTTTAAAAATGTGTTTATTCTTTTTATCTGCTGCACTCCAATTAGAGTACTGCTACTGCGACTCTCTCCCTAAGTTTTTTTGTTTGTTTAGCATAATACAAGACAATATGGCAAGTTGCCCCCGATAGCAGAGATTTATTATGGGTGACTTATCTCTCCGTCGGACATAAGCTTTACGGTATTATGTACCTCCAGGCAAATTTCTTCCAGAAATAAGAGCATAATTTGGCCCATTGCAGCTTATCTTGGCCTTGTGTTTGAGACCATTGTCACTGAAAGTTAAGTTTTGTCCAAGTTTCAGGCAACATAAAGAGGTTCTCATGCCGTATTTCCCTGTATTTGCACCTTCAGTTTGTCTTTCTATATTAACAGTATGCCCAGTCCCTGTTCATGGAAAGCAGCCCTACAGCAACATGGCTCTAGATTTTTAAAGTCAAGAGGAGGCAATGGTGTTAGTATTATTTTAGGTAAATGTGCGGTGACTCCATAAAAATATGCCTGATGTGTTGATGCAAACTTTGAGTTAGATGAGAAGAAAATTCTCCCTATAGTAAATATGCCCCAAGGTGACTCATTTACAAACCTGGGTGCTAAATTGCACCAGCGGGGTCACCTGTGGCAACAATATAACCCTTATGTGATAAAATGTATAACCTTAGTGCAAATACCAAATTTATATCCAAGAACAGGAGCGCCCTCCTCTTTCTTGACTTTTAGAACAGGCCTGAAGGAAAAACAAAAGAACAGTTTAGTAAATTTAATCTCCAGTTAAAGCACTTTTGTGTATGTGCTCCAAATAGTGCATAACAGTGTCCCCTTTCACATAATAGATTAATCCACAATCCTTTGCAGTATAGTGGTTAGATTACTTATAAATAGGTAGGGTGATCACAAAAAGGCCAAACACTTGCCAGACTCGTAAGGAAGCCACTTTCACTTTCAAAACACATTGGCAATGTTACGCATGGAATAAAAAAACCTTCCTTTGGGGAACTTCAGGGAGTACTGAGAAACAGCAGCAACATCCAGTGACATTAGACCATGCCACAGTTCTTTCCTGACCATGCCCAGTTATTCCTGGACACCTACCAGATCTGCCCACACTGCACCCCCTTTCCACAGCTCTTCAGCCATCTGCAGGTTTGCAATGCAGGACTGTCCCACAAAAAATTGTACTACTGGGAGGTATGTATCTTGGCTGCCTCTTACCTCTGAGGTAAGCTATTATGTGTCTAACCATTATGTAATCCTATACATGGCCTGTCTGCACCCACTGGACCATGCCAGATGAAGATTTTAATTTTGAGGCTTTTAAATTATCCATACTACATCCTTAGGGCTCATTTACATCCACAAGCGCAGTGGGCAACTTAATACCACTTCCAAAGGTGCTCCTGGCACTTCCCTATAGATGCACTTGGCCCTGCTTTGTGCTTTCTGTCTTGCATTCACAGAGAAACCCAGGAGATACTCCCACCTTCAGGTTTCCCTCAGCGCCCTGTAGCACACTAGCACTGAAAAAATGGGGGGCACAAGTCACCTGCACGGCAAACACTGTAAGTGATGGCAGACAGATGCCACAATTTTATCACAAATCTGCGAAAAAAGCACATGCACAGTTGCATCCATTTTTGTGAATAAGATGCAGTAGCCTTTTTGCATCACCAATAACACTAGAATTCTGGAAAAAATGGAGCACTGTGTAACATGCCAATTGTGCACAAACATTGCATTTTGCATTCTGCATCTAGGTAAGTGAATGCAACATCTTATGAAGCTCCAAGCTTCAGGTCTTCCACTGGTGGAAACTTTTAGGCAAACTTTAGAGGTTGCTGCCCTCTAGTTAACAAATGAAACATTTCATTATGCTCTAACTCATGTAAAACAATGTCATCCTTATAGCTGTATTATTATTATTATTCTTTTTCTATATATAATACACAAGAGCCATAGATATCTTGTAATTGATATCCTTAAAAAAGGTGCTTGGTGATTTCATCAGTTATCATTGTTACTTACTGGTGTTATATCTGTGAAATGACTCACTGATTCTTGTGTGTTATAAGAAAGTGCCCCCCTTGTAAAATTTGAAGATATTTGAAATTACTTTGGAGTTCCCTGACTATAAAAGCACTAGCCTTCAGCCTTGTACTGTTAGATGATCATCTTCTTGGTCAACTCCTTGGTGACTTCTGGGGGGGTGGTGTAAGAGCACTAAGAGGCACAAGAAAAAAAAAGTAAATTCTCAGTACAGCGTCAGGACGTGCCGCACAGCCCTGTCTATTTGAAGACTTCAAAATGCACAGTACAAAGTGTAATAAAATGGCCAATGCACTTTGCTATGTTTGGCTCTGCAAATGTGGTCATATATATTAAAAATTCCAAATGGTTGCCCTTTTATTGGCAACCATTAGGATCACACGACTTTAGCTGGGAAGGATGGGAGCTAAAACATAGAGTTGGCCACTGCTCCTGTACGTCCGCAACTGCAGTTGTGGTCCTCTGCACTTACTATTTATTCACTTTTATTAAAGGAACTTGTGTCAAAAGGCACTCCTTGCATTTCCATAAGGCAGTTCTTCCTGCCTTCAATTGTGAATTGAGCACTGCTGCGTCTATTGACATAGGTCAACCCTGGGGCTCCCCCTACCCATGCTGTTGCTGTCATTTTGCCCTACCCCAATTGTGCCACGTTCTTGCTACTGCAATGGTACTGGATACTGCATTTTGCTCGAAATTGCACTTTGCTCACTGCACCTGTAGAAATACATTCTCCCTATAATCTTTATATACTTCTTTATCACTACTATCGCTACTGCCAGGCTTTCTTGGCCTGTCTGCCCTGATCTGCAGAATGTTGTGTCTGCACCTAGAGAAGCTGCATCAGCCCATGCATATTACATGGAACAGATTTTGTAGGCGAAACACATGAGTATGCATTTTTGCTTTGAAATCCATTCCATGCTTCTGCACCCAGGTCACAGACACACCTTTCTGCAAATCGGAGTGGACGAGCCATTTCTCATCCTGCGTATAAGTGAAACCCCCAAGTGTTGCAGTAACCTACTGTAAATAGAAACTGTTGCTTATAGAAACATCCACGAAATTGAAGTGGATGCTTAATAATTCCTTATTAACTTATTTCAATATTTTTTTTTATTAGTATGCTTCCTTAACCCAACATTTTTCTCCTGCTGTAAACAGGTCAACCATGCTGTGTGTCAGTAGTGCATTGCAAATTGCTCAGTCATACTGTCAGTCATGTTGTAGAACAATATGTGATCTAGACAACCAATGGGAGTGAAGAGAAGTTTATGAAGAACAATCAATGCCCTGGTGTATGCAAATTGTAAATAGTTTCATTTTTAGTGTTTAATTATAGTAATTGCACTTCCTTTGGGGATTTAGGTTCCATCTTTTTAGTTGGAGACATTCTTGGACATTTTCCCCTATCCACCTGAAGTTTTTTTGTCATCATAAATGACCAGTGGCACATTTTGTGGTAATTAGAGCTTTTCAGGTATAGACAATTGTATGGAACTGACACTGGTGGTTTGATCTTTGCTGTGTGGTGATATTTATGTGCCACTCATGACAAATTTATAATAAACTGTTAAATTATGTATTAATTCATATGCTGATTGTTCTATACTAGTAATATTGATTTTGATTAAATTCAGGATCATGAATTATGTTTTTATGGTACAGTTTTATTAGCTTATGGAACTGTATTTTGATTCTTTTATATGGTTAGTACACCTCTATATTGCATAATATAATGTAATCATGGTGGAATCAGGAAGAACCGGCAAAAATATGTCAGTGACTCACAGCATGAGTGTGTTGCAATTACAAGAATAATATTTGGTTGAGCATATATGTAATGCAATGTATAAACATTACAAAACAACAACAGTAATGCCAGATTTATTTAACATAAAAGAGTTTAGTGGAGTTTTCATTGAAGCAATGGTTTCTTATTAGTTTAGTGTTTGAACACTAGGTAGTGCTCTGTACTTATCCTTGTATTATCCTTTGCTTGCTTTAAATGTGTTATTTATAGCTTGTGCTAAACTGCAGACTCACTACTTACTGTAGAGCCGGTGAGAAAGCAGTGATCCATTTCATATCAAGTTGTAACCAGTACATTGAACTATTTTAGCACTCCAGGGATACTTTAACTAGTGCCCCCCTTCCTTCACACACAGTGACATAAGGACAGTAACAAAACAATATTCTCTACACCTAACAGCTGACACAGACAGCACACAGTTTAATGCTTTCTTTATTAATGTTTTAAACATTTTAGAAATAACCACTCCCCCTTTATATCTCACAATGATATTTGATTTGCCATGAGAGGCAACATGCAAAAACTCAGCAGTTTGCTATATGTAACGGGTGTTTAATTTTTATTAACAGGAAGGTGTTATAAAGGTGAACATTCAGTTAGGCAGAAACATGGTCTGAGTGGAATGCAGTTGAGCTAATGAAAGAAAACATGTATATATCATTGGTTACTCTGGGTTACACAAGAGGCCTACACTGCCTATACTACTCAGTTCCTGAAGTGACTATTTGAAATGTTTACTTCAATCCAGTAAACAAAATTTCAACAAATTTCACACATCTATGTGCATATATATGCCTGCACAAATGCTATTTATTTTTTAATAAGTAATCAGTCAATTTCTAGCAAGGGAAATTTAGGCTGTGATACCATACAGTGGCATTCATTAGAGGCATGCTCTGCATAGGATGTGCTGCAGGAAAGACGACATGCCCTGATTTATTTTACGCAATAAGGAGGTGCTTTCAATGCATTGCAGTGAACACTGGGTCAGGGTTTGTGATACACTAGAATGACACCTGTTCAAAGGTTCAAATACATTGGGAGCAGTGCAAAGCAACATGGGTGAAAGTTTATCTTTCATTAGGGCAACGATCCCAAACACTCAAGGCCAAACTAACAGAGCAATGGCTCAGAGCAAATAGGTGAATGTCCTACAATGTCTCCTCAGCTCAACTGAGAATGTATGGAACTTTTTAAAAAATGTACAAGCAACTAACATGAACAACCTGGGGCTAATAGATATTGTTGGGACTATGGTTTGCTATACCGTTATCTTTAACATCAGCCTGGAACAATGTGACAAAATAAAGCCCATTTTGAGTTTCTGTGGTTGGACACAAAAATATCACAGAGAACGAATTTCAGTGTAGGATGTTATTCAGTAAAATGAGAGAATTGCCCAAGGGTCTGCATCATTTGTAATAGAGGTATGGGGCTTCTTATCCATAAAACTGTGATCCAGAAAGCTACAAATTATGGGAAGGTCACCTCCTGTAAAGTCTATTTTGAATAAATAATTTTTAATTATTTTCTTTTCTGTAATAATAAAGCAGAACTTTGTATGTGATTGTAAATAACCTTCATAAATATATATACACACACACATACAATAAAGGTGGTCCACACTCCAATATCCATGTTTCTGAAAATTCTTTATTCTTACATTTGACCAATGTTATATATAAAATCTGTAGACATAAATATATTATTACAATGATTATAAAATCTAAATACATATAGAATAATTGGTCTTTCTCATTCATCCGAAGGTGCAAGTTACTGTAATGTCATTTTCGTTATTAGTCATACAAGGCATGCATTTTAGTACTGATACACCGTATAACAATGAGATTTGCACTCTTTTTTTTGCAGGATAACACTATAGATTTTTTGGAATACGTAGCAGCTTTGAATCTTGTTTTAAGAGGAAAATTAGAGCACAAGCTGAAATGGACATTTAAAGTGTACGACAGAGATGGAAATGGCTGCATAGACAAGGCAGAACTGCTAGAAATAGTCGAGGTGAGAAACATATTTCTGTCCTAAGAGTTTCCTATCTTTACTTAATGTCACTCTCTTTTTATACAGTCCAGACCTTCATGATGATGACTGCTTTACTAACTGAATTATATTAAGCAAACCATTTTCATTTTATTGACAGTCTATCTATAACTTGAAGAAAGTCTGTCGTCGAGGACAAGACGAACGAACACCCTTGCTTTCTCCAGAAGAGGTGGTAGAGAGGATATTCCAGTTAGTGGATGAAAATGGAGATGGTAATGTTGTTCTTAGTCCTTATGAGAATTTATATGCTCTTCTACAGGATCAATGGTCAAGCAAGACCTAGATGCTATTGCAGTCCAATATGTATAGTATGCTACACTGTGCGCCATACTGTTACACCGTTTGGAAACATGCAGACTGAGACTTTATGCAAAATGCTCTTGTGCCCCTGAGTGCTTTTTCATATCTGCCTGGGGAACTGTAAATGAGCTCATATAAATGAGTTGCAATAGGAACAAAGGTACACTTAGATGATAAGCTGATTTAGTGTCTCTGCCCTTGTTTGGTTGATCTTTAGCAAATGACTTTATTTTCTCAATCCACTACATGTAATCCTGTATTACATAACAGTAACTGCCTAGTTAATGTATGTGAAACCAGCTTAAATACCAATAGTTGTTTGTATGTTATATAACCTGTAATTGCCTGCCGTACACACTTTGTTTGGTTTTGCAATCGTTCTTTTTTCACTGACTGACTGAGAAAAGATTCATTATAGTTGAGTTTTTTGACTTGTGCTGATGCCCAATATATATAAAGTAGCACCAACATGAGGAAGCCTTGAAAATTGAGAAACTCATTGTTTTATTTAATTTACTTAAAATAAAGGCCAATGTTTCACATAATACGTGTGTATATTTATATTATATATAAATATATATATATATAGTAATTATATACACTATATCATTAAATTAAATTTGAGTCCACAGGTATATCTTTATAAATAAAGTTACTGAATAAGTTACTTATGGAATCATGATTTCTGTTCTGGTTTAGGTATTATCGGTTTTAGGTATTACCTGGCTGCAGGTGGGGATGATTTAGGTGTTTGCAGTTTGAAATAATTTGGTTGTAGTTGGTGATCTTGTTGGATTCAGTCAGTGATACATTGGATGATTTTAGTTGTTAATATTTTGGTTGAACCCAGTTGATAGGATGCAAGTAGTGATACTATTACTCACTAGCTTGGTGGACATGGCAATTTAGCTTATGGCAATAAGTCTATTGTTCTTTATAAGTTAAGAATGGGAAAGGTTTATTATTTTACATATTCTGTGACAAGATGAAACTTTTTAAAATATGGGATGTTTCAACAGTTCCTGTTAGGAACAATGTTAGTCAGAACCACAAATAATGCAACCAATTGCAAATTGCCTCAGAGCAGCCCTCTCTTCATCATACTAATTTAACTCAAATGTGAACAACCCCTTAACGGTGTTAGCAGCTGCATTCATTAAGAATTTTCACAGGATATTTCCCTAAAGTGATCCTTGTATAATTTATGCCTAAAGAGTTTAAAAAATCTAAAGGGTTACTTGGACAAATATCACATAGAATTAATATAAAGCCTAGTAAAGTTATTAGAGATATAAAAATACATGTTTGGGAAGATATTGAACAAATATTTTGTGCTGTGTTATGGTTACTTACTGTATGTATTGGTTTCACCTTTCTTTTTATTCCTATTTCACTAGGCCAGCTGTCCTTAGATGAGTTTGTGGATGGAGCACGCAAAGACAAATGGGTGATGAAGATGCTTCAGATGGATGTGGGCCCAGGAAGCTGGATTACTGAACAGAGAAGGAAAAGTGCTCTCTTTTAATAGTGTGTGGGCTTTCTGTTTCACTTAAGTGATGAAACTCTTCAAGGAAAACAGAGATGCCAAACTGGACATTAATGTGAGGGATTGAGAGATAAAGTGAGAGATAACAGTTGAGAGATAAAGTGGAATCTGTCAAAGCATGCATTTAGGAAACTATGCACAAAATAATGTATCTGCATCTAAAGTTAATGTTTATAGTGTTTTTAGATACAGTAGTTGAAATTTGATATGGTTGATTATTACATATTTGTACTCTAGCATTTTTTTATTGTAAATATAGATGTTTATGGCTAGTGGTCACTAGATTTGATTAGCTTGTACATTAGTAAATAACACTTGTAATACATAGTAGGCCAACCGCATCCTTCTCAGAGAAATGTTACTTTTAATAAGCTTAGGCAGGGGTTTGGCCAGTCTGTGTATAGTATGAAAATATATGCCTTCAGGTTAGGGTTGCTGTCATCTTTTTGGCTTCCTATACAGTTTATAGGAAAAACTTGGACACAGCAAAGCTACATAGAATATTTATTAATTAGGACATCACTTACATACATTTAAAAAAAATTGCTTTAAAAACGTTAAAAAGTAAAGACATATTTCATTTTCATATTTGCCAAACCCTTCTAAACCATTGTAGATACCACTAATACCATATACAGTAAAAAGCCTTGATTTTGTTGCACTACCCCCTCCATCCTCCCCCCTCCCCTTCGGTAGTTGTGCCTGCTACTCCCAGGTTTAACACTTTCTACTCCCAGGTGATGGAAGTTGCAAAGAAGCCCTGTACATGACACCTGTGCAGGTGCTGTTTGCACCCATAATAGTCTTGAGGTGCAAATGGCTTCTATATGAGCCCTAGGAGGTGCAGTATTTTGAATCTTTACCATTTCAGAACTTGCACCCTGCCCATATAAGAGAGCACTTACAGTCTTATACTTGTAATACATTTATTCTTGTTCCAATGAAATTACAGTGTTACATTAATTTCTGGGTGGCTGAGGTTCAAAAACATATATGACCATCTGGTCCAACCTTTTGCATAACTAGTCATATCAAACTTGAAGTCAGTCAAGTCCCTAAGCTCTATGGGCTTTTTATTTTAAGGATTTTATAACATTTTCAGGGTTAACTCCAAAGCATGATTCCTTAAAATATTTGCCCCAGTCTCAGAAATATTTAAGAACAAACACAACTTCCCAAATCACGCAGATAGCACATCGGAGGGTTGTGTTTAACATAACTCTAGAGCTACCAGCCCTTTCTCCACCTGCCTGCCCACTCACATCCCCCAATCCCAACCCACTCGTCCCGGGGTGGGTAAGCAGACCCTGTGGTCTGGCCTCCTCCCAGATAGAGGAAGTAGACCTTGTGGTCGCCCCCTGTCTGCTTCCTCTATCATTACTCCACTGATCCCACTAATGTGCAGTATACTGTAGAAAATTCTTTTTACCTTGTATAATGATAGAGATGTGTTTTAAAATGCCTTTGAGAAACAATTGTTTCTGCTATCAGGATTAAGTATCTATTTAAGTCAGTGATTCACTAAGAAAGACATTTTTAATAAACCCCCCTATCCCAAACTTCACGTTAGAAATGCCTTAGTTCCATGGAAAACTGATACTAATCCAATCTGAGCAGTTACCAAACTTGACTTCACCTCTAGGCAGGATGTAATCCAATACCAATGGATTTCCGTTGATCGGATTTCTTAAGTGTCCTAAATTAGAAAGCTAAGGAGCACGGCAGAGGCTAGAAAGGTCAATGTGGCTGCCAATTGTCAAGAACATTTTTAAATAAATATAAATATTAAATACCTGATGTGTCTGCATTTATTAATTTTAGGACAACTGGAGATCAAAGAGGGTAACTGGGTGCCGTTATTATAAAAAGAAATACTGATTAGTGCAACAAAGCTGACTGTTTTATATAGTATTTTACAGTAACATTTGAGTTTCTTCAACTAGACTTTAGTTTTGTGAGTTAATATGCTGGAACCCTGGTGTATAACAAATTACAACATAATGAACTATTGAATAACTGATTTTAATCATTTATTAGTGTAGCTGAATGTAGGTTAACTTACTATACATCTTTCTTAGTGACAGTTCAATTCCTCATTCCTTTTTTTTTTTTGTCTGCTCGTTAAGAAGGTCCTGATCTGCTTATTTACTGATCAAAATGTGACCTATGGCACATAGTAGTTTGACAGATGTGTTAAAACTGCAGTTAATATTCTCAAAAGGGCACTTGGTTATTAAAAGCCTTATCAGAAAATAACTACATAATATTCATACACTCGTCTATGTTAAAGTGTTTACCGTATTTCTGATTGTGTTTTAAAGATAACATAGCCACTTAATAAAGATAACAAGTGCAGAGCCTTGCAAATTAAAGCTGTGTAGGGACTGAATACTTATCCAAACAGTTTTCCATTTGTCCTAAGGATTTTCAGCATAAGCCATTGGATGTCACATTAAAAAGGGAAATTTTGTATTTTATTGCTTCGAACTAAAAATGTCATAGAGAACAAAATTTCCATGTAGGATTAGTTATGGAAACAAAGAACTGACCTTTTGCAGAGCATTTTAAAAGAAAAAAAAACCACAAGACTATATTAAAATAATAGTTTATGTAAATTGAATTGAATCATCACACAACACAACATTTTTCTTAGCTAGTCATTAAATTAAAAAAGGACTGTTATAATACATATACAATATGTAAATAAATTCTCCTTTATGTGGGGTTGAAAGATGTTTACATGCATGCCGTACAAATACATTTTAGAACAGTTATATAACACCTTTGATAGAGTGCCTTTTAATTAAAAAGTACAGAACTCTTGTATAGAGTATTATGTGCTGCCATTCAGATATTTGCTTTGGAAAAAGAGATATGTGTAAAGGATAGGTATCATGATGCAATCATTATGATATAGTTAACTCAATAAATAACTAGGGAGATAGCTAGATAGGTTATTTGAAAAGTGGATTCAGTGTAGGAGTGAGGCAAGAGACATGCAAATAGTAAGATTGATACATAGATAAAAAGACAGTCAGACATAGAAAGAGTAGATGAGATAAAAAAAAAAAGCTTATGGCTAGATACCTGTAGGTAGTTAAATGAGTGCACAGAGTAGAGTACAGACATTATTATAACATATACATAGACATCACAATATTTCTCTATGACAGCAGGCTGCAAAGTGAAAGGCTGACATCGGAAGTATATAGTTTATGATTGTTGATGAATGAAGCAAATAAATAGATTGTAAATGGGAGAAGTTCAATATCATTGTCCTCTTTTTAGCATTGGTAACTGCTGCTATTATTATTGCATGCCACACACAACATCACAGCCTTCTATTTATACAACTTCATACATTAAGTTGTGCCATGGGAGCTTTGCACTTTATCCTGTGGCAGCTCATCCAAGCCAGTGCATTGCTTTTGTGTTCTTACAAGGCAGGTCTCAGTCCTGTATCCAGTCTTGCTTTCCAACACAACTTTATTGTTAATGGCATGCAGCAATGTTCCTGACTGGCACTTTCCTTCCATGGTCCCATATTCAAAATTAATGATATCGGTGCAAATTCATAGTGCAAATAGTACCAAACTGCCTGCTTTTTCTGGTAATTATTTCACAATGAATTTGTTAATTATTCAGTTAAACCTTTTATTGTCAACATATATTGGCAATAAAAGATTTTATGAATCTTTAAAGAGGCAAATCATTTTGGCAATTTTGGTACCAATCTAATGCAGCAATCCTTACCGGGTTTTAGGCCAGTTTTTTATTGGTTTTGCATTGTCTAAAGTGCTAACCTTGTTCCCATATTAGGGCTTTAGAATTTGAAGATGGTAACAAAGATCCTGTAGTAGCCAAGCATAAAATACTCACCATTTCTGAGCATTGGTCACAGGCAATATACAGGAAGTAAAAAAGGTATATTTAATATAATGCATACATAGGTTAAAATGTTCATTAGTGTATATTTCCGTTGATGATTTCCTGCCTGGTTGACTCTGTATGAATACTCTGACCATCATTTTGGATCATGTGGACAATATGTTTGAGGTCCAGACTGCGAGTTAACACGTTAAGAAGGAATTCATCTCTTTGTACTCCCTCTATAAACTCTTCCAGTGATAATTCACCTGGACAAGAATAGACACACAAAATCACAATAAACAGTGGGTTAAGAAAAGTATCTGGGAAAGTAGTGCTAATTTAGGGACCTGTTCTTAAATAACTTCATGTAAGGCTAATAGACACTGATAGATTTTAAAGAAGAAATATTGCATTTTTTTAAAATCATGTAGGCAATAATGTATAATATTTGATTTACAGCATAATATATGATTTCAGTCTTGCCTAAAAAGTACTCTTAGAAGTACTCTGCCTTTACACAAGGAAACAAACTGCTCGTATCACATTCCTTCTATTTTTAGATCTGTATAATGCAATAGCAGAGACTTAAGGGGACATTTACAGCTGCCAACACAGTCACGCAATTTTCACTACAGTTATTTTTTTTAAAAATACCATTTGTTGAAGGTAATTAAATCAAAAGGTGTTCCTTGCACTTCATATAGATGCCTTCTGCACCCTCAGCCCTTCCTGCCTCCTGTTCCAAATCAAGCACAGTTGAAATATTGATGCAAGGGAACCCTGAAACTTTCACTTTCAAATCAGGTGGTAGCTCCAGGGTTGCCACAGTGGCCTGTGTCATTTGCCACAGAGCAGTTGTTATGAATGCTGAAATGACACCACCTGGACTTAAATTGCATTTGATTTGCTCTGAAATGTGAGAACAGTAATTCTAACGTATTGGCGACATTTGCACAAGACGCATCTTGCCCTGTAGACTGCAACAAAACAATTCTGGGGAAAAAAACATGGCAAATATGCCATAAAATTACACTTTGTTCACTGCAGTTGTGGTTGTAAATGGCCCCTTCCAGGGTATAGTATGTCATCTATCTCTCTAGCATCATTATCATCTGTATATTATCCGTCAGCTATGTTTTTATATATCCACATCTCATACTTGTATTAACAAAATATAGCTATACATTATATATACACTGCTATGATAAAATGCTGGACCTTTACTTACCATCTCCATTGATGTCAATTTTGTCAAAAACCATATCCGTAAATTCCTCTGCTGTCATATCCTCATTGCATCTGTTTATGGCTCTTATAGCCTAAAGAACACATAAAATGGAAAACAGTTAAAAAATGCTGTAATATATATTGCTAATACTGCTAATTTTAATGTATTCAATGGCATGTTGTATCGTATGTTTTACGAATTCATCTCACACAGAAATAATCTACTTCCACTAACACTGATCCTTAACTATGTTGCTTAATATAGATCTAGAACAAGAGCAATCAGAACCCACGATGGCTATACTTTAAAATCTAGCAGGTAAGAATAAATTATTATGGTATATTCCATGATAACTAAATATTTTGGAGTAAACCATTGCTTCTTTCACAGGACCCCTACTGTTTTGTGGTTAGTAACATACTACAGCAATATGTAAGAGAAATCACCACTTGTAATTTATAGCAGTGAAAAATGTGCCAGATTAAGTTCAATGAGAAAAAGTTATCTCATGGTTTATCACATGAAAACTCATGGATAGGATTCAATTGAAGGAGAAAAAACTTGTCTCCAAATTCAAATTTAGTTTTTTTCTATAGACTTCAATAGAGTTTTCATGTGATGAGATTTGAGTTTTTTTCTGAATTAAATCGCATCTTATATTGAATCATTTTCACACGATAAACCTTTTTTTCATGGAATTCAATCAGGCTCCATGTATGTATAATATAAATATATATATATATATATAAGAGAGTCCACAAGACAGCACCACACTCCAAAGATTGCTACCATGTAGCTGCCCCTGTGCGCGGAATACCATATTGATACCGAATCAAACACAACCGGCAGCACAACCAGCACCAGCGTCTTTTGATATCCCTAAGCAAAAGTATCTAATATGTAAAAAATAATGTAAGCCCTGTTAAAAATAAATATATTAGAAGCCTCCAAGAAGTTCCATGAACAAATAGAGGTACAAGATGGCAGACCAAGTGCACTTATACAGGTTGTGTAACCTGTTATACCCAAGTTGTCAGTTACACCACAAGTACCATTTATACGGATAAAGGCTCTTGTACATTCAAATCATTAGTCGCCTTACAGCTACTCACCTTGATTATATTTAGAAGTTCTCCTCTATCGATGCAACCGTTTCCATCCACATCATAAAGCTTAAAGTACCACTTCAGCTTCTGCTCAACCTTGCCTTTCAGCACTAAACTCAGAGCTGCTACATATTCCATGAAATCCATATATCCATCCTGGAAAGACCAAGAATAGAAATACTTTTTAGTTCTCAAACTTTCAAAGCAGATTGGAATGTTAAATTGAAGTGAAATTGTAATATATTTAATTCCTGACAAGCCTCATTCATAATTTAATAAATTTGCCACATGTAGGATCATTCTCAGAATTCAGTGTTTAAAAGTATTCACCTGAACCAAAATATTTCAGTGTCAAAATATTCTTCTTTAATTGTTGCAGCTTCTGGTGGCTGTTTTTCCACACTTGATGTACAGTTATATTTAAGTTTTATTATAATTTGCACTAGAAAAGGTTAACCCAACAGACAGACTTTAGAAATCCTGAATACCATTCCTTTATTTCATTATTCATGTTCAGCCTTCCAAATTAGCCCCCTTTACTCAGAGAACACTGGCAACACAGTACAAACAGTTTTCCACTGCTGGATATCACAAAGTAATTCTCAGGTCTCCAACAGTTTAATACAATTTAATTCCTGCAAGAACTAGTCCCGGAAAAGAAATCATAAGACTGCAATATAGAAATCTAGGGTCTGATTGGGGGTATCAGAGTTTTCATTACAGAGAAGAATGGCTGAATAAAGTGAAATTATAGTTGAAATGGGCACTTCAATTGAATGACGAATTCATGGTGTCTGTAATGGTATTTAATGACTTGTGGGGGCTTGTAATAAGGTACTTTGGAGCCAACTTATCAAGCTCTTTACATAGCTATAGCTGCTTATGTTTTATTTTAGGACTATTCCTTTTGCCACTTTGCGTCTGTATAATCATACTTGGCACTAATTACTGGTAGCTAAATACACCAAATTAGCTCTGCTTGCAGACAGCTTTTCAGAGTGTACACTGTTATATTTTTCATACTTCTTGATGTTTTTTGCTCTCTTTTTTAGCAAGGACTTTTTCCCACAATCTCATGGAGCTCTAGCATTTTGCCTTCCGGTTCTAGAAATGTATTGACTGGGGCAAAGTTTGCTCAAATTCTATCAAACTATAGGTATCAGTCATCAGGTAGAAGTTACTGTTCTGTTATTGAAAAGCAAATATCTTATTGCTATGGGTTACTAGACTTTGAGCACCTGTTATTACAATGCTCTTGTCCGTCTCACAAATAGCACTGTACTTTAGTACTGTATACCTTGTCAAGCCAAGTAAAATAGCCTTGAACACAAGGAAACTGACATTTACACAGACATTTAAAGATTTTAAACCACATCTGCATTCCTGCTTCTGTTGTCCTCCACTTTTACTTGCTAGCTTGAATGCTGCAGTCTTACGTAACAGACAAAAGTATTTGTGCCTAAGCTGCAGCAATTGAGAACCTTTCATGTTATAGATTTCTACTTGTGTCAAGATGTTATAAATTATTGCCTTAGTATCTAAAATGCTCTATATCTATTAATCTGTCTTTATATATATATTTGCAGTTTCTCCATTTGTGTCATAAATAGTACATTGTAATATATGCGGTATTAGATTCTTTAGCAGATATAACTAGTGCTACAGCAACACTTCTATTCTGACTTAATGAATTAAAAAAGAGGGCGTTTTGAAGACAGCATGGTGAATTTTAATCATAGTAACCAAAGTAAAAAAAAAGACACCCCCATCGAGTTTAACTTTTTATTCCTATATAAAACCTAATAAAAACTGCTAGTTGATCCAAAGGAAGGCAAAAAACCCTTCTGAAGCCTCCTTCTTCCTGACTCCAAGATGGCAACCGGACAAGGTTGCAAGTTTATACTAAGAGCTTGTACTAAGAGACAAGTTTATACTAAGAGCTTATACTAAGACAAGTTTATACTAAGAGCTATTTTTAACAACCCTGTCTCACTAACCAAAAAGCCATCCAACCCTTTCTTGAAGCTATCTAACTATCTATTATGTAGAAAAACCAAATACAGGTATGGGATCCCTTATCTGGAAACCCGTTATTCAGAAAGCTCCAAATTACGGAAAGGCCATCTCCCATAGACTCCATTTTAATCAAATAATTCCGAATTTTAAAACTGATTTCCTTTTTCTCTGCAGTATAAAACAGTACCTTGTTGATCCCAACTAAAATATAATTAATCCTTATTGGATGCAAAACAATCCTATTGGGTTTGATTAAAGTTTTATTAATTTTTTAGTAGACTTAAGGTATGGAGATCCTTATCCAGAATACACTTGGTCCCGTACATTCTGGATAACCGGTCCTATACTTGTATTTCTATTCAGCAACAAAACATTCCAATATCCTATGCACCTACAGAATATATATCAAAAAACAGTAACTTGTACTTACAAGTACTAATATAGGTACACGGATTTATGTTAACTGTTAAATCCAAAATGAATTACCTTGTTGAAATCAAAGGTGTTAAACATTTGCTCGATGTATTGATTGGAGGCTGGACTCAAGTTCTTAAGATTGAAAAACTGCTTGAACTCATGCTGTGTGAGCTGGCCAGAAGGACATTCCGTCATGAACTTCTTGTACCATTGGTGGATCTCTGTGGCACTTAGTTCCTCTACTGCCTTTCCATCCATGTTCCCCATTTTTAGAGAATGATAGACTTTCTAGAAAGATTCTTAAAATATCAAAGAACCCAAATAGAGTTCTTATTTTAAATATAAAAAAAACAAATAAAATAGAAAGAAAAAGATGTAAAAATATCTGATATGTTATATAAATCCTCACGCAATAGTAAAATTTAGGAAAAAAAATGTAAAAAATAATCTGAACAATAACTCTTTATAATGGCAATATGAAGTGAAAGTTCTGAAGGGCAAGAAGTGGATGTAGTCCGAAGTGTACTGTTCTGTGTTCAGAGGAAAAACTCGTCTAGCAATAGAGGAAGTTCTTTTTAGGTATCAGAGAAATTATCTGTTAGCCAATCCCATTGGTTCCTCACAGAGAAAACCCCCCGTGTTCTTGCAGGTGGGAATCCTGCAGCAGAAAAAAATAGACAACCCGGAACTCCCTTTTGTGACTGAGTTGGTGTAAACATATAGGAATGAGATTAGGGAAACAGAGAATGGTGCTGCTGAAAAGATTTCTAATCTGTTAATCAGGGATCTGGCTCTGACATTTCTAATGACCTAGAAGGACACTAACTTTAGCTTAACGATAATTCCTTTGTTTCTTCATCTTGGGCTTTTCTAGCAAGGAATCATTGGAACAACTTGTACAGATTGTAGAAGAGAGAAGTGATAGCCAGCCCTTACGTAATGAAAGACAATATTGGTTTTGTAGGGAGGCTAATCAAACGAATTTGGATTTACAGGAGATTAGTATACTCCAGTATTTTTTTTTACATTTCCCGCTATAGTTAATTCAGTTAAACATTATTTTATTCAGAAACCAAGAATAATTCTACTTTAATTTATAAAAGCAATTCTATTTTTATCTGTTAATGCTACTAAGTAGTTATACTTGCTACAGAATTCTTTCAGTTTTGTGGGACCATAAGTTGGCCATACTCAGACTCCAATCCAACTGTATGAGTATCATTCTATGGGGTTATCATCTGATGTAGAAACAATTTGATCAGACCGCATTGATCAGAAGTCTTTATCAATCAGAGGAACCTTTTGCTTACTGCTTCTTTGAAATTATTAAAAGGGGACCATGGCAGGGAACACTGATGGCCCTGAATATATCCTACTGTATGTCAGTTGCCCCTAAAATGCATAAATGCAAATTAAAGGAAAAAATTAAATCATCCTTGCCTTATCTATTGTTAATTGTCTATTTAAGGGGAGATAAAATATAATCACTACCTAAAATTAAGATAAGGGTAATTTACAAACACAAATAGCAACACATGAGCTTCATGGATGCAAATGGTGTGATCATTAAAGCTATCCATTAGAGTTACCTGTGTCCACTTTCCTATAGTTACACAGGGAGGCCTATTTGTCAAAATTCAAATGAGTGCATTTTAGAGTTATTTTTTAATTCGAATAAACCCTAAAATTGTCCAAACTCGAATCTACAAGAAACGTGAAAAAAAAAAAACTTGATTGCATCAAATTTGTATTCTACTCATCATTTGCAAAATTCATGAGTTTTAGCAAAAACAAAAATCGTATAATGGCATATCTGAATTCAGACATTGATAAAGCAGCCCCTTAGCATTATTGCATCCGTCAACCTCTTTAGTAGACACTGAGGAACCATGGAGCTACCACAAACCCCAACATGGTAGTAACATGAGGGTTACCCCAGTGGTTGTGTCAGTAGGTGCAGCAGACTGTTCATGCTGTTTGTGACTCACAACCCCCCCACTCAAAAAATATTAGCTACACTGTGTTCATAAATGATTCTTGATATGTTTGTTCTTTTCTCATAGCCCCAGATTTTCTATTTTTTTGTGATATGAAAAACATGAAACATGTATCAAATAATATTGGACACAGTGTAGGGAAGAATGACGGTGGAAAAGCATTCAAATGGGCCATTATTACAAGAATATTCATATCACACAACTGTGTAATTTTTTGTTAGATGATTTCCAGTTTTCAGAAAGTATTCTATGTTATACACACCTTTTGAATTTTTTTTCTTTAGTTTTCTCCGCACTGCTGTTTTCTTCTATCAATTCCATTATCCTTATGTTTTTATGAACTGTAGCTTCTCTTGTCCCTTCTGCTGAAGTCAAACCAACATGTTATGAGCACCATTACATATACATGATCATGCGCAGCCGTATAGTGGAACAAAAATAAGGAGCCAGTATTTGGTAAACAAGTAGCTATGTGACCTGCTATTCTTTAGGCTTCAATTCTAGCCAGAAAAATTGTCACATGGCTGATGATTATGTTCCTTTTTAAAGGGATATACATATCAGTCTTTCCAATCTGAAGCAGCCATGGCTCTTTTGTGATTCATTCCCTGTTATAATGATAGTTACTGTAATAATGATAGTTACAAACATAACATGACAGAACCCTCATTTGTTTTGAAAGGCAGTAAACATAGTTACATCACTACAAAGATATATATTTTTCCTCACACACTTATAGAAATATTACATAATATTAAATTACTTTTAGGATTTATTTGTTTGGAACCTCCAGAAAATGAAATTTCTCAAACAGTAGAGAAATACTTGAACCTGGTCATGTAGTCTGCAATTTGTTAAATGGAATCTGTCTCACACTGACTGTTACAGGCTTCTCGACCATCTGAAATACAGGAACAGAGAATACACTAGTTGCACAATGAGTGTTATTGGTATTAAGGCAGAGCAAGGTAGGGCAGTGGTTAGCATTACTGTCTTGCAACGCTGGGGTCCTAGGTTCAATTTGCAGTCAGGGTACCATGGTCTAAGGGCAGCAGTGGTAAGTGACCAGGGAAGGCATGGTAGCTTTGGGTCTGCCATTTAGTGTAGCAAAAGCCTGTGGAGGGCCTATCCTTGTGTGGCATTTTCAGGGTTCTAATCCACCCCCATGGTCCTTACTCAAATAAAACAATGCATATCCAACAGACTGACTTTACAATGGATATCTTGTTAGTATGTAATAAAACAGTTCTGCAGCCAACACTGACCATTTCTCTTATAAATATGCAGTCATGGTACAAACAATACACGTAACATCTCTATTGTTTGAAATTATTTGTAAATACAACACAAAAATGCTAGCATGTATTCTTCTGGATGAGAAAGTTGACAACAGATATGCAAATAAGTAACACAGACACACATACAATGTCAAGTAACACTTGCAATACTTGTAAATAAATGTGTATTCTCACTTTTGAGCCACAAGTCACTTTCTAATAACCATTCCTCTGTATTTGTTCACATGTGTTCAGGTTGGTCACACACGCATGCTCTTGTTTGAAGACCTCCACGTAGATCATCCCATTACAATTATCACATCTAAAAGAAAGGCTTAAAAGATAATTAATCCCCTTAGTAATGTGCTTCAAGGGTCAATGTGCTCTCTGCTTGATTTCTGTGCCTTTTAATCCCTCCTGCTATGCATTTCCTTAAATGATCCAGATGAGAGGTAAATATAAAGGACAAATCAAATTAGAGACAAATTCTGTTCTAACCTTATATTTTGTGTCCAAAAAGGCAAGTCATGAGAGTGACATTGTCAGTATGAGTAGTGTTGTCATACAGTAGCTACTAGTTTTATAGAAGCTTTAACAAACAAACTAATAGCGCACTGGAAATGTTGATCGTGGGATAGCACAATATTGAACAATACCTGCCTAGTGACTCAGCTGTCTGCCATGGATATTATATTTTCAGTACATGGTGAAAACATGGCGAGTTACTGCCTGTGTGAAAGATCATTTTTAGTTACCATGGTTCTCCCTGAAAGTATAGCAGTGATCAAAACACCTTAAGGGTTCATTAATCATGCAAAGGGCAAGGTGCAAATTGCAAGCCATAGTACTACTGGTGGCCATTTATCAATGCTGGGCAAATTTGCCCATGGGCAGTACACCATGTCAACCAATCACATTGTTGCATTCATTGTTCTACCTACAGCTGGCTAAGAAAAGTCAATTACTGATTGATTACTATGGGTTACTGCCCAGTGTTGATAAATGAGTGTAAAATGAGCTTATGTGTTCCCCACTTTGCACTCTGCCCCATGGGTAAGCATCTATAGGCAGAGGTCTAAGTGCTCCTAAATGGTGTGCAAGGATCTGCAGTTCCCCAAAAATACAGCATTTACAAAACTGTGGTCAAGAAGGTGGCCTTGGGAAGACAAGCAAGCATGAATGCTACCCATAACTTATTGTCATTTAGACACACAAGTTAGAGAGAAGCAAGAGGGTGCAGGGTGCAAAGGAGCCCTGTACAGTTTGTATATGTTCCATAGACTTTCATTAAATATGGCTTATGTTAACAATGCATTCTTACTGTTGTTTTAATGTAAAATATATATGGTTTTCCCTGTAGTTAATGTAGTACTCCCAATAGGGTACTCCCATTCAAACTATATTTCTTAAGGAAGGTAGTATATAGAAAGGTTCTTACAACCTTATAATATCAATAAATATAATGATCTATAATACTGATATTACCATTTGACACATTCTTTGTAACTTTGTGTATAAATAAGTGTTAAAAACACTAACCTTTGGTCATTACAATATTTCAGTATCTTATTAGAAATACTTCATATACAGCACTGAAACCCACCTATATTTTGTATACAGTATCCATATACCATATGTCTTGGACCTGGATAATAGTGAAATCATGGCATTTTTTTCAAAGTGTGTACAGCCCTTGGATTTGTTGTGGCCCATAATAACCCCATGGAGGACACATTGAGCCTGTGGGCTTTAAGTTGAACAGACTCATTTTTGCAGTTATGGTACTATAGATAATAGATAATATAATGTAGTACCAAAGAGATAACATAGGTAGCCCCACCACTCCTGCACATCATATTGTTGTCACTCATACATATCCAGCTTAGGTCAGCAAATGACCTCAAGAACCCTTGCAAAGTTGCTGGCACATCACTCTGCTTTTACTGGTTGTCAAAGTCTTGCAAACACAGAATTATGTAAAATGAATCATTTATTGTACTGCCTATTACAAAACCAGTTTGGTAACTGCTAAATAAGATGAGTGGAGTGGTCACTATCTATTATACTCACTAAAACATCATCTCTGAAGACAATAGAGAAGGTTTAAAAATATATTGAATAGAAAAGATTTTGTAAAACCTAAGCCCAACATTTAGAAGTAATTAAAGGGGAAAATTTGTTAAAGAGCCCAACATAACACAGAAACCCCTAATATACATATCACTGAAATCTGTTCCTTCAAAAAGTATGAATAAATAACATTGTTATGCTGAAATCCAGCTGCAAAACTGTTCTTATCTTCCTGCATCATTTGAAATCCTGGAAGGGGTGGTAGAGACTAAAACACTGATGTTACAAATTGTAACAACTTTTCCACAGCTTACAGACATCATGCAAGGACTACATAACCCACAATGCATATTTTCCTTATTGACATTACATGTGCAGAGAATTCTGGGATTTGGACAATGTAGGGTGAAGACAGGGCCAGGCTTAGGTAACTGTTCCAAACCATAATATTACATTAAATACCAAGAAAAGGCTGCATGGTTTAAATTGATTTATTTTGCAAAGTTGCTTGAAATTATGTTTGCTTTTCAAAAAGCTTAAGTTTTGTTTGGGTGAAGGTCCCCTTTTAAGGTTAACCTAAAAGTAGGATCAGACAAGGGCAGCTATTTAAGTTGCAGTTAGGATGCAGTTTCGGATGAAATGCCACAACAGACCAAGCAAATCGGCTGTTTTGATTATGAAACCATAAGCAGCAAATAGAAAACCCTTTCAGGTATGTGAGATATTCGAACCTACCTCAGGCCTGATGTAAGCACACAAATGCCACCCAGAGAGCTCAGCAGAGAAATATGTGAACAAGCTAAAATTAGCACATTTGTTTCTGGGACGATCAATTACATAATTATTGATATTGACTAATGTTACTATTGTGTTACTACTGGGGATTATGCAGTTGAAACCAGAGGATTCTCCAGATATTTTCTTTTTAGTAAGAGGACAAATAATAACATGGCAGTTGTATTGTGTCTTATGTAATTCTTCTGGTTGCTAAGTTAAAGAAGACTCTAGCAACCAGGTAGCTGCTGAAATTCCAAACTGAAAAGCTGCTGAACAAAACACTAAAGGGCCCATTTACTAAACATTTTTGAGATATATTACTATTTTTTCTAAATTATAGAACATTTCTAAATGTATAGGAACATTTCGTTAAAATTTCGTGAGTTTTTGTGGTTTTCGGTAAATTTCCATGGAACAAAAATCATTAAGGTGATCTTAAATCCAATTCCTTTTGGAGAGTATAGTATTCTATACAGATAGAATATATATAGATTGTAAGCTCTACGGGGCAGGGACCTCCATCCTCTTGTGTCTTTGAATCTTATCTTATTGCAACTGTAAATGTATCTTGCATTTATTGTTGTACTTTGTATTTATCTATTATCTTATTAACCCCCTGTTTGTATTAATGTATTCTACTGTACAGCGCTGCATACATAAGTAGCGCTTTATAAATAAAAATATACATACATACATACATATTCTTATACCACACCAATAGCCTTTCTAGCGTGCATGAATAAATGAAATGTGTATCTAGTATGTGTGTGTTTTAATCTAGGAGGAACCATTTTGTACCGTGCGGGGGACCGTGTTTGATGCCAGCCTCCTCGCTCACTTGACTTTTATAAAACAATGACCTCCCTATTTTCTTTTCCCATTGGTGCAGAAAGAGTTTATATATGATGGACAGAGGCAAAGGTAACAAGCACTTAATGCTCAGTTTCCCTTTAAGTGGATGAATAGGTAAGAACCATCACTATGCCATTTGCCTTTTATGTGTGATTTTTTCCTACACATGAAAGGAGTTACTGGACTGGTTTTAATAAACACATATCATCATCGACCAAGTCACCTATTACATTCTTTGATTTATGTATTGATTTTAATAGCCAGTAGTTAATTAATGAAACCGCAACCTTTAAATGTAAACGTAGGCTTGTATAATGCTTCTAATAAATTATATTTATCTGCTTTAAATAACTGCTCTGATATGTACATTCTTGTTCTGCTGATTAAAATGACACTTTGCACATGGCAACAGCTTTATTTACTAAAGACGAATAAGGGATCATTTACAGTGAGCTCAGACACAAGTGCTAAAAGCACAAAGGGGTGCAAAATCACACCCCCTAGAGCTGAATGAAGAAGCACTTTCATCCAGGGTTAAGGCACACTCTTCACCTGGCATGAACCCTGTCCTCACTGCCACACTTTACCATCTAAATGGGGCGTATGTGCCTCTCCCACTCAACCCTTATGAATACAGCACTGCCAAATGCAGGCAGCATTGTATTCATGCAGAAAGTGCAGGCCCCTTGCCTGTAGCCATCCCTAACAGTGTCAGGATTATTGCTGAAGTTGGAATGGACTGTTCACCAGGTAAATTTAGAGCCCTCATTTCAGCAACATTTACCACAAAAGTGCTCTGCTCTTTCTAATAAATATCCAGTCCTAATGGTAGCCAGCGAGTGCCACTGATCTTTCATAGTAGGACAATGGGAACCGGTTTTTACACTTTGAACCCTGCCCCCAACTTTGTAAATAAGCCCGATGATGTTTTCACTAGCTAAGCAGTCAATCATACGGGAAGGACAAATGTATCTAAGTGGCTTAAGTAAAAGTTACTTTTTGACAGATTAGGTACCTCTGTAATTACACCTGTTGGAATGTGGATCACGTGCTGTGCTAATGTGTTTAGGTAAAATGAATGTTTTTTGAAGGCTTTTTGAGTAAAAGCCTACATGTAATATATTACTGAAAATAAACTGCACTGTGTTTACAAAAAGTCTTTATACATTACTGGGCTGCCATCAATGATAATAGGGCCCTATACAATAAGTTGGCTGGACCTTCCCCCAGGGGCACAGGTGACTGGTGGGCTCTTATTTGTATGACATCATTATTTCATTATATTTGTCAGGTCTGACCTCGGGTGAGTGACTAGCAGGTAGGAGATGGTGTGCTGAGTAACCCAGAATACATCCTTTATAGGCTGGATAATGACTGGAGGCCTTAATATGATGCAAAGAGGTTTAGTAAACCAAACATAAATAACTAAACAGAATCAATACATTGAGATACAGGTCTGTGGTAGAGGCTAATGTAAGGCCCAGGCAAAGTCCAGTAATTGGCTAAAGGGCAAGGGAGGCTGAAGACAAGCGCAGCCTGAAAAATGGGCTGAGGTTTGGGGCTGGCAGCAGGCAAGCAGAATTGAGGAACAGGCTGGAGGTCAAACAAGGGAATTCACTATAAACAGGAATTGGGCACCGGATGGGGAACTGCACAAAAACAAACCAGGCTAGGATTAAGGGACATGGCAGGAATCAGGCAGAGATACAGAAATCAGGTTGAAAATCAGGCAGGAATTGTAAGATAACAAGCTAGATCAGGCTTAGGTTCAATAATGATCAAGCAACTGGGAGCTGCAAGAATCAGGCTTATAAAGGCACCTAATTGCTAGACCAGTGACAAGTGATTAACGAGAAGGGTGGAGATAGGAAGGCAGCAGGTACAGATGCTGGATTCAGATGAGAGCAACTGACCAAGCCCTACTCAAAACGCTCCAGAAGCTCAGTTGCTTAATGCAGTCACTGTTCTGCACACAGTCAAAAGTTTGATTACCCACAGTTCCTTACAATATTTTAGCTGCACCTAATAAAATTATACCCAGTATTTTCAAAAGATTTCAATACATGGGCAGATGTAAGTTACCCATTCAGGTCCTTTGATTTGGCAGCTTATCTGCCTGTGTATGGGGCCCGCCGACTGGCCTACCAGACCAATATCTGACTGAAAATTGGCCAGATGTCAGTCAGGCTGGTTTCATTTTCTTGTCAAACTATTGGCAGTAAAATGCCTAAGGCTATACTGTTGTATCATGAATAATTCCCATTGTGCTTAAAGTCAAACATATTTGGGCAAATTACACTTGGCTTTCTGCTTATGTTAATTTAAACATTTTCCATTACTATGCAAACAGAAGCATACCCATCAAGGCTCCTGTGACAAGCCTTCTAGGTTTTATTGGACCTAAATATAGTTTCTGAACAGATTAAGCTGGATATGCTGTTTCTTTTTCAGAAAAAACATGCATTTTCGGAATCATGAGAGACTAAGGACAAATCTTAGATACTGTGGGTGACAGATCTCCAGAAGATGCCTTCCCATTGCCTAACATTTAGATTGCCACAGGCAAAATATATTACAGCAATGTGGCTTAATCGTGGGAAAATGCAATAAAAGGCAATGTCCTGCGATTAAGCTAAATCGCTGTGAGTAATACATTTTATTTGCAGCAATCCCAGTGTTAGACAACGGGAAGCCAATTTCAGAAGATTTGTTGGCCACAGCATAACAGATTTACCGCGGTTGACAAATCTCTTCTTCTGCCAAGGCCCCCAAGGTAGACTGAAAATATTCCAATGTTGGTGTGGATTGTCACTACAGCTGAATTCTATATATATACGTATTACTATACTTTCTGTGGTTATATATAATCAGTTCTCTTCAACTGAGTGTTATTCACACCCCCTTCCTTCTCCTTCATTGGGCTTTTTAGTTGTTGGTAGGGGCCTATGGACAATATGGAGACTGACAGCCCTAGTAGCAAGCAAATACAGCATTGTAGCGTGAGCATTTCATCAGTCACTTGTATGGCTGCAGTAGGTTATAACAATGTTAAACTAGTTTTGGTGACTTTATTGAAGCTCTTGAGCATAACAAGAACATTACTTGTCTGGCCCAGTCTAAATGTCCTAGAGCTGTATCTTTTGCTCCCACACTACTTCCTGTTACAGTTAGAGTTGCATTATTTCCTGTCAGCTGATCTCTGAGGGAGCCTACAGCCCATCACTAAATGGTGGCTCAGTGGAAAGGATGTAAAAGGGCATGCTTTGGTAAGATTCTTTAATAGGCCACTTGACATAATATAAGCTGTTGGTTAAGTGCTGATTCTTGGGGTATAGTTTTCTTTAAATTGTTCCATTTTGGCCAACTGTTAAAATGTGATTCCTCTTCACTTTCCCATCTGGTGATGCACTGTGCACAGGCAAATTAAAATTTCAAACCTGCCTGATTAACTTACAGAGAGGCCAGATGCTACAGCCACAGAAAAATAATGTAAGGGCTTACTAAATCTTGGGAATAAGACTTTTTTTCTATACCACCCTATGCCTCCCTCTGCCTGCCCTATGCTGCCTGTATGTGCCATACTCTGCCTGCCCTACCCTGCCAGTGTGTCCCATAATCTGACTGCCCTATCCTGTCGGTGTGCTATACTCTGCCTGCCCTATCCTGTCGGTGTGCTATACTCTGCCTGCCCTATCCTGTCGGAGTTCTATACTCTGCCTGCCCTATCCTGTCGGTGTGCTATACTCTGCCTGCCCTATCCTGTCGGTGTGCTATACTCTGCCTGCCCTATGCTGCTTGTGTGTGCCATACACTGTCTGCCCTATACGGTCTGTGGGAGGTGAACCTAGCAGGAAGTTTGTTAGCATTTAGCAATAGTCATTATAAGGTCCCTAAGGGGTGTAATTATATACTAGGGGTTGCTGTGCTATCCACAGAGGAGGAGGAGGCATATGGATTTAAGGGTGTGTCTTAATATGACATAATATAATTCTTTCACATATGAATGAAGAGTGATATCCCTGTAGTGAGCACCAACCATTTGGGTTTTTGCTGCGCTACCACCATTAATATGGGTATGGTCTTAAAAGCTCTTATGATAACATGGGTGTGGTTTGAAGTGGGTGCAGTTTAAAAAAGGGTAGTGGTTAAAACTGGCTTCCATTATCAGTCCTCCACCATGTAGGACTGAAAAATTCCGGCCCTCAGTACTACAGAAGTTGGACAGCATTGCCTTGGATCAACATTGTACAACATTGTAAAAGTTGTCAGCCTAAATTTGTTATTTGCAGATTTGCATACTATCTCAACCAGTTCCTACATCTAGGTGCAAAGCCTGTATTCAGGGGAGTAACTTGCACCCCTATTATCAGTGTGAGCACTGCAGGGGTGGTGGAAACAAACCCAATTGTTATACTAAGACTTCCACCCACCAATTACTACTGCTATCATTATATTACTGCTTGTAATCTTTAGAAGAGACTCATAGTTCTAACCTAATAACAGAGGCTTTTAATTACCCTGAATCTTTGTGTTGTGTTTTTCCTATATTGTCCATGTGCTACTTATGAATTTCATGCAATAATTTAAGACAAATAGACAGATACATCATAGACTCCGTATGATTCCTTATATCTTCCTTCAGGTTAGAAAATATACGTACAATTATTTGCACTTAGTTGGCTTCCCCCACTAGCAAAAGAAAAAAAAGGGGGGGGGGGTTAATGTCTGGTTGTGGCTAGAGGCTGGGATCCAAGATTAAGTCAACCCTGCTCTAAAACTGGGTCTAGTTTTGTAGAGATATTACAGTAAACCTGGCTATTGTTGGCAGGTGAAACCACAGTACAAGCAGAATTCAACAAAGATTACCCACAAGGTTATGGCTAGAGTATGTAAACACAAGCATGCACAGAAAAACCATCAAGAAACTTGTATGGGCTGCAGAACAGGAAAGGCAAGTTTAGGTTTGACATTACCTTGGCATTTTCTAAGATTTTAATCTTGCTCATTTGTGCATTCACATGACATGGTTAGTAAAGAATATCTTGTCACAAGGAGTGCAATTATGCATGTGTGATGGCCCAAAGGAGCAAAGGCATGTCGATGAGCAGAATTCCATGGCTGCAGCTTGTATTTACTATCCATCAACCATTGTTTTCAAAGCCATGCGATTTCAATAAATCCATGTATTATGGAAAAATCACTTAGATATTTGGATAATCAGTCCTGTGTGGTTGGTTCACATAATTTTATTTCCCCTTGTTTCAAAGACAACCATTAAGGTGTTGGGAAAGTTTGGAATTTCCAAAACTCCTATTTAATGTGCATCAAGATTGTAAGCTCTACGGGGCAGGGACCTCCATCCTCTTGTGTCTTTGACTCTTATCATATTGTAACTGTATCTTTTATTTATTTGTGTTTATTGTAATACTTTGTATTTATCTATTATCTTAATAAGCCCCTGTTTGTATTAATGTATTCTACTGTACAGCACTGCGTACATAAGTAGCGCTTTATAAATAAAGATATACATACTGTGGGGGTTTAGCTGGTAGCAGCCGGTAGCGGAAGGAAATCTGGGCTTCAAAGATGAGACAGGCAACTCTGGTTTGCAACCAAAAGGATCAGGCTCCTGCCTGTGCTTTATTTTCTACAGCAAACAATATGCCACCACATGGTATTTGAAAGTAAAAAGTTCAACAAAACAAAGTCTCACCAGACTGTAGTTTCCACAAAGGGTATAACGAAAACCTCACTGCCAATGCCCGGCAGTCTTTTCCTGGGGTCTTTGTAACCAGTCCAGCCCTCACAGACTCACTCAGAAAAAAACTCTCCCCCTTGCTGCACACCCAGGCTCACCTTAAATGCATCAGGTGTTGCGCCATCGGATCCAGGAGGGCGGAGCAACCAGAGAGGAGAGGCAGCACTATCCTGCCCTGGCACAACCCGACCGGGGGGAGCAACTGCCCAGGCCCTGCCCCGACAGACCAGATCCACCAGGGGCCAGGCCCATGCACAGCTGCCCTACTCCCCACCGGAGGACAATCCCGGGACACCCCTGGATGCCGCACCCCAAGACAGCCTGACATGTAAGAAAACAATTAATAATATATATATAATATAAAATTTTTGTGTGTATAAAAAAAAAAAAAATCAGTGGGGGGGTGGGTTTGTGGAGAAAATTTTTCACTATTTTGTTTACTTAATATTTCATAATAAAGTAATTATAAAATACTTTCTTTGTGTTTATTTGATTCCTATTCAAGAGAATTACTTTATATATAGTCAATATAGGCACAGAGTTAAATTTTTTAACATTTTCTAATGGTGGTGTGCCTCGTGATTTTTTTCATGAAACAAGTGTGCCTTTGCCCAAAAAAGGTTGAAAAACACTGGCCTAATTGGCTCCAGCATTCTCTGACTTCAGGGTCCTAGCCTCTCCTCCCCTGGAGATTTAAAGGAGCCAGTACCTCAGCCTGGGTGCTATATACCTGCCATCCAGCAGACAAGTCTCACTGAGACAAGGCTTTTTTTCACATACCTCCCCCCTCTGTTCGAGCCCGTGGGTTCGGACACTGCCTACCACCATACAGTAGGACCTTGATAATGCATCTGCATTACCTTGCAGCCGGCCTGCTCTGTGTTCTACCGTAAAACTAAAGTTCTGCAAGGAAAGAAACCACCGTGTCACCCTTGTATTCTTTTCTTTTGCTTGTGACATCCAAGTTAGAGGAGAGTGGTCTGTAATGAGTACAAACCGACGGCCCAGTAAATAGTATCGCAAAGATTCCAGTGCCCATTTAATTGCCAGGCACTCTCGCTCCACGATACTATAGTTCTTTTCAGCAGGGTTCAACTTCCTGCTCAAGTAGACCACTGGGTGTTCTTCTCCCCTAACCAGTTGTGACAGGACCGCGCCTACACCCACACCTGAAGCATCGGTTTGGACAATAAACTGCTTTGTGAAATCTGGAGCAACCAATACTGGTTGCTGACACAAAGCGGTTTTCAACTCTTGGAAGGCCTTCTCTGTCTCTTCACTCCACTTAACCATTGTGGGTTCTTTCCCTTTGGTCAGATCTGTTAAAGGGGCAGCCATGGTAGCAAAATTTGGAATAAACCTCCGATAATACCCGACCATCCCAAGGAAGGTACAGACTTGCTTCTTGTTGACAGGTTGAGGCCAGTTTCTAATGGCCTCCACCTTGTTTACTTGAGGCTTTATGACACCCCGTCCTATAGTATACCCAAGATAACGGGCCTCTTCTAGGCCTATGGCACACTTCTTGGGGTTTGCTGTAAGCCTGCATCTCTAATGGAATTTAACACAGCCTGTACTCTGGGGAGGTGACTTTGCCAATCCCTACTAAAAATGACTACGTCATCCAAATAGGCGGATGCATAGTGCTGATGAGGACTAAGAATATGGTCCATCATCCTCTGGAAAGTTGCTGGGGCCCCCTGGAGCCCAAATGGCATTCGGACATACTGAAACAGCCCCTGGGGAGTGGAAAAGGCGGTTTTCTCCTTAGCGGATTCTGTCAATGGCACTTGCCAATAGCCCCTAGTTAGGTCTAGAGTCATTATGTACCTTGCAGGACCTAGCCGTTCAATTAACTCATCCACCCTTGGCATGGGGTAAGCATCAAACTTTGATACTTCGTTTACCTTCCGGAAATCATTGCAAAACCGCAAGGACCCGTCTGGTTTAGGAACAAGTACTATGGGGCTACTCCATTCACTATTGGACTTCTCAATTACCCCCAAATCCAGCATCCTTTGCACCTCCTCTGTTACTGCCTGTCTACGGGCTTCTGGGATCCGATAGGGCTTAAGACGGACCCGGACCTGGGGATCAGTAATCACATCATGCTTTATTGGGTTCCTGACAGGGTTTCTGCAATTTTTACTTTTTGAACTCCCTCCTGGTCATGAGACAGGGGTTGAACTACGGCCGAGAGGACTTCTCTGTCCTTCCAGGGCTTTATTAAGTTTACATGGTAGATTTGTTCTTTTTTTCTTTTGTCGGGTTGATAAACCTTGTAGTTCACTTCTCCCACTTTTCCCATCACTTCATATGGGCCCTGCCACTTAGCCAGGAACTTGCTCTCTACTGTTGGGACAAGAACTAATACCCGGTCCCCAGGGTTGAAGGTTCGCACCTTAGCTGATCGGTTGTAAACCCGACTTTGGGCCTCCTGGGCTTGCTGCATGTGCTCCCGAACTAGGGGCATAACGGCAGCAATCCTGTCTTGCATAAGAGAGATATGCTCAATTACGCTTCTATGGGGGGTTGCCTCTTGTTCCCAGGTTTCCTTTGCCACATCAAGGAGACCTCTGGGGTGACGCCCATAAAGCAACTCAAAGGGCGAGAAACCAGTGGATGACTGGGGCACCTCTCTAACGGCAAACATAAGAGGCAGTCCCAGTCCCTTCCATACTTATCTACAACCTTCTTTAACATACTTTTTAAAGTTTTGTTAAAGCGTTCTACCAAACCATCTGTTTGGGGGTGGTACACAGAAGATCTTAGTTGCTTAATTTTCAACAGTTTACACAATTCCTTCATGACCCTTGACATAAATGAAGTACCCTGATCTGTGAGGATTTCCCTAGGAATTCCAGTGCGTGTAAACATATTAAACAGCTCCTTAGCAATATTTTTAGAGGCGGTATTCCTTAAAGGTACCGCCTCTGGGTACCGGGTGGCATAATCCATTACTACGAGGATATACTGATGCCCCCGGCTGACTTCAGCAGAGGCCCTACTAGGTCCATTGCAACCCTTTCAAACGGGACCTCAATGATAGGCAGTGGCACTAACGGACTACGAAAGTGGGGCCTTGGGGTAGAGAGCTGGCATTCTGGGCAAGAGGCGCAGTACCGCTTTACCTCCGAAAAAATGCCAGGCCAATAGAACCTTTGAAGTATTCGTTGTTGGGTCTTTTCCTGGGCCAGGTGACCCCCCAGGGCATGAGCGTGGGCCAGATCCAACACCATTCTCCTATAGGGTTGGGGCACTATTAATTGCTCTACTCTTACACCTTGGACCATGTCAACCCGGTATAACAAATCCTGATTGACCGAAAAATGGGGAAAGATACTCTCAACACCTGGTTCCTGTGGTTCACCATTAATTACCTTAATATTTTCCCAAGCCTTGGACAAGGTAGGATCCCTCATCTGGGATGTGCCAAAGTTATCCCGAGAAACCTCCAAATCCGGCATAGCGGGCGGTTCGGAGGACTCTGAGGGCAACTCTGTATCCCCAGCTAACACCTCTAGGGGAAAATTTTCCTTTTCATCTTGGGTCACCCCTACAGTCTCAATGGGGGAACAAGACTCTAAAGGCTCAGGACACGCTGTGAGTATGGCCACTGAGGCCACCTCTTCCTCCTCTGGCTCTTGTTTAGGGCAGATGGGAGGAATGGACAATGGAGGCACACCTTCCCCTGCAAGCCCCTTCATTTTGCCCCACAAGTCCCAAAAGACAGGGAAGTCACGTCCCAATATAACCTTATGCAACAAGTTTTTTACCACTGCTACCTCATGAATACAAATTCCGCTAGCAGTTTCAAAGGACAGTATAGCAGTGGGATAATTTTTAACATCCCCATGAATGCAAACAACCCCCATCTGGAATGGCTGTAACTTCCGGATGTCTACCAGGCTGGCATGAACCAGTGTTACCAGGCTTCCAGAGTCAAGTAGGGCAGACACTTCATGTTCCTCCACTTTTACAGTACACATTTGTCGCTCCAGTTCTGAATCAGGGTGGGCAAGGCACACAGATTTAGCAAATAGGGACCAATGTTGTTGAGCGGTGCTGCAGTCCATAGGTTCCTGGATGATGGGACAACTGGCTGCCATATGCCCTGGCTCCTGGCAGCGAAAACAAATTACTTGTCCCTTATCCTTAACTTGCCAGTCTGTTTTAAGGATTTTGCCATCTCTCAGGCCTTACCACATCCGGCCTGCCTTTTGGGGTATCTTTCCACCCCTTAGTGGCCGGCGCTACTTTACCTGTGACCGGTGCCCTTTGACTCTTAGGGCCAGTACTTTTAGCCAAAGGGCCTTGCAGCAAGCCCTCTGTGGAGAGAAAGTGCTCCACCAAGGCCACCATTTGATTGGCATCCACTGGATCAGCTTGGCCATTTGAGCAGCCTCCGCCAGCATTTGAGTAGTCCGCTGTTGATGAGCACTGGCTTGTTGCTGCTGAGCATTGGTTTGCTGCTGCTGTACATTGGCTTGCTGCTGCTGTGCATTGGCTTGTACCAGTAGTTTTATCAACTCTTCCATGTTGGCAATGCTTTGGGGAAATCACACCAGAGTGCTTAACAGAATATCCCTTTAAGAACACTGTCTCTTTAAGGATCTGCCCGCATCCGAGCACCAATTGTGGGGGTTTAGCTGGTAGCAGCCGGTAGCGGAAGGAAATCTGGGCTTCAAAGATGAGACAGGCAACTCTGGTTTGCAACCAAAAGGATCAGGCTCCTGCCTGTGCTTTATTTTCCACAGCAAACAATATGCCACCACATGGTATTTGAAAGTAAAAAGTTCTGGGGTCCCAGAAACAGGGGTCTTTGTAACCAGTCCAGCCCTCACAGAGTCACTCAGAAAAAAACTCTCCCCCTTGCTGCACACCCAGGCTCACCTTAAAGGGAAAAGAAAGTCAAAGTCACTTGGGGGTGCCAAAATGTTAGGCACCCCCAAGTGACTTTGACCACCTACCTTTTACCCCGGGCTGGTGCCCCTGTGAGGAGGGAACAGCACCAGCCCGGGGTAGCTGCCGGCGCTTCCTTCCTCTCGTTTCGCTGCGCGCGCATGCGCAGTAAAGAGAAAAGCCGAACTTAAACATTAAAGTCGGCTTTTCACTCTACTGCGCATGCGCCCACCGCTGGCATTCAGGAAGAGGAAGCCAGAACACGGAAGCGCTGCGCTCCAGGTGCCCGGGGCTGATGCTGTTTTCTCCCAACAGGGGCACCAGCCCGGGGTACGAGGTAAGCGGTTAAAGTCACTTGGGGGTGCCTAACATTTTGGCACCCCCAAGTGACTTTACCTTTCGTTTCCCTTTAAATGCATCAGGTGTTGCCTAATTGGCTCCAGCATTCTCTGACTTCAGGGTCTTAGCCTCTCCTGCCCTGGAGATTTAAAGGAGCCAGTACCTCAGCCTGGGTGCTATATACCTGCCATCCAACAGACAAGTCTCACTGAGACAAGCCTTTTTGTCACAATACATACATACATCAAGACAATGTGAATAAACTATATAGCTCCTTTCAATTGTAACCTCTGACCTCTGTACCCAGATAAGTGGTCAGATTCAGAAATATCATTTTAGTTAATAGAAGTTATATAATACTTATTAAAGAAAAACTTTTGGTTGCTGTTTAGGTTTAGAAGGACATTTATTTTTCCACTTGTGTGGTTAAATTGGGCTACTAAGGGTTTTTGAAAAAAAATCCTTTGGATCAACATATAGTGGTTTCTGGACACTTGGAAATTGATTTACATAGTGGTGACTACAACTGGAATGAGATTTAACACAGGCCCTGGTACTTCAGGTACACAGAGGCCAAAAGAGCCCCCCCCCCACAGGCCCAAAAATAGTGACTGTCTATGGTATTGTACAGCTCTGGCATTTGCCAGCCTGGGCTGGGAGGCTATACAGTATATTAATGGATATGACTGTGAAGTTTGGCTATTTTTGCTCATATTACTTGACCATTTCCAGATATATGGGGCACTAGGGAGGCAATTTTTTAAAGAGACATATTTTGTGAAAATCACAAATATAGAAGGAATATGCTGAGAAAATTAGTCTTTTGGGTTGATATATTGAAATTTCCCCCCAAAACCCTACTTTCCACTTCTTGCTGCCTCCTTTCCCAGGCTTTGCAGGGGGGCTGGCAGCACTTGGCACACTGCACTGTAGGATAGGAACTAATCATTAGCTAGCCTGACCTGATAGGGAGCTCAAGCTTTTCTTTGCTTGTGTAACTGCAGGGCTGTGATTGGCTGTCCCTCTTCTGCTATAATTCTAGCAGGGAATGTTAGAACATGCCAAACCCTCATTTGAAACATGGACAGACACCAGGGAGCACCATATACTATTCTTTATTGCCTACAAGATTGGAGAGGTTCTTAGTTATTCTATATGTCTCGTCTTAAAAAGCTTCCTGCAATACAATAAAATTACAATTGGGCTGTTCACAGAAGAAATTCAGTCTGCTGGTACTCCCTATCTGTATGAGTGGAGGCTGCTGACAATACTGACGTGCAGTGTTTCATGTAGCTCGATGAATGGTTAGGGGCATATTTGCCTATCCACGTATATATGCAACTATAAAAACTAACTAAAAAAAAATCATGCCTTTGTATTGGTTACAATGTAACTTAGCCTACTAAAATAGCTAAAAGTCCCTGTCCTAGTCATTCCACCACAAACTGTGTGCAGACTGCACTGCAGGTTTACTATGTATCATTAAACTCTCTACTTACTGTGTATGTATTAAACTCTCAGCAGTCTGGGAATCAATTATTAACACTGTCACACCAATAGCTAACAATCTGATGGGCTATTTTCTATCTCCAACATTCAAGGATTAAGAGCTGGGCATGAGGGATGTGTAAAAGAGCTATCATTTGGGTAACTACCTTAAAATAGGACTTTGCTCCCTACAGGTGAATTATCCCAATTCACAAAATGCCAAGACACAAGCGGCCCTTTGTTAACTGGAGAGAAGGAATGTGCTTGCTTTCTTCCTTTAAACATGATTTAGCATCTGCAAATTATCTTCCCCTTTTACCAATAGAAGTTTGCCTAATCGACTGGGAAATGCTTTCACTTATCTATGGATAGATTTAAAGAACCAGTGTTAGCTACAAATATTCTGAAGTGGTATGCTTATATAATATATAGGGAATAATGTGTGCCCTATAGTTAAAGTCACCGAGGAGTTCCATGACCACAAGTCATAAGGACAAAGGCCCTTTGCTTTTGTACAGGGCATGAAACTCAGAGGTGACTAACAATAACTAGCTAATGACTAAGAAATAATACGTTTCAGTGAGTAGTGACAAATGACATCACTACACACTGATTATAACTGATGATATCACTAAACAGTGTTTATAAGGATATAATTTACAGGATACTTGTTAAAAACTGATAACATTCTGTATAATTTGTATCCTATATATGTATGTATGTATATCTTTATTTATAAGGCGCTACTTATGTATGCAGCGCTGTACAGTAGAATACATTAATGCATTACAGGGGGTTATTAAGATAATAATAGATAAATACAAAGTATAACAATAAATACAAATAAATAAATCGACTGGGAAATGCTTTCACTTATCTATGGATAGATTTAAAGAACCAGTGTTAGCTACAAATATTCTGAAGTGGTATGCTTATATAATATATAGGGAATAATGTGTGCCCTATAGTTAAAGTCACCGAGGAGTTCCATGACCACAAGTCACAAGGGCAAAGGCCCTTTGCTTTTTTACAGGGCATGAAACTCAGAGGTGACTAACAATAACTAGCTTATGACTAAGGGCTCTGGTACACGAGGAGATTAGTCGCCCGCGGCAAAACTCCCTGCTCGCGGGCGACTAATCTCCCCGAGTTGCCTTCCCCCTGCCATCCCACCGGCGAACATGTAAGTCGCCGGCGGGATGGCAGACGCGGCGGCGCGATTTCGCGCAAATTGCCGAAAAAGACTCGCGAGGCTTTTTCGCCGATTTCCCGAAATCGCCCCGCCGCGCCATCCCGCCGACGACTTACATGTTCGCCGGTGGGATTGCAGGGGGAAGGCAACTGAAATAATACGTTTCAGTGAGTAGTGACAAATGACATCACTACACACTGATTATAACTGATGATATCACTAAACAGTGTTTATAAGGATATAATTTACAGGATACTTGTTAAAAACTGATAACATTCTGTATAATTTGTATCCTATATATGTATGTATGTATATCTTTATTTATAAGGCGCTACTTATGTATGCAGCGCTGTACAGTAGAATACATTAATACAAACAGGGGGTTATTAAGATAGTAATAGATAAATACAAAGTATAACCATAAATACAAATAAATAAATACAAGATACAGTTGCAATAAGTTAAAAGTCCCCAAATTTGTGCCACTCCAGGCCCGGGCCTTTGTGGCCTTTCCACAAATCCGGGCCTGTCCCTGCCCCGTAGAGCTTACAATCTATACGGGAGGGTACTTACAGATACAAATAGGAAAATATAAGTGCTGTAGGTCACAGTGGGTGACAATGCAATATAAGTGCTGGTTCCCAGATCAGGTGCTGTGCAAGTGCTCGACTTAGTAATATAACATAAAACTAACACAAAAAGAGGAAAACTTTAAATGTGCTAAAAATAGAACACAGTTTTGCACATAGAAATGCTCCAGTTTCCTGGACACCCAGCCAGGCATCACTCTACAGCACAGCAATAGCAAACGGCACTTACTATTATTTCAGGCACATAGCCAGGTTTATTAAGTCACAGACTAACTTGGGGGACAATAAATGTTTCAGGGGGGTTTAAACCTCTCTTTCCAACTAATAAAGGGTTCTAGGACTCCCTAATATATGTGTTCTAGGCTTCTATGCACATAAATGTCATTTGCATCAAACAATATCTTCTAATGGCTGGAATATATAATTTCACAATTTTTGAGCTTGGATGTGGTTTGAGAAAGATACATTAAAGAAATGGGGATATCTGCCCTGCACAGAAAGAACCTTTTGACTGATGTGCAAAGTGACAGACTGACATTCTTTCTCTAGTGTACGATTGTAAATTCCAATTTAGCAATAAGCACTTGTAATAATAGTGCTAAATAGATATGATGGGGACTAAGATTGGCATCAGTGAATGAATATTCTTGCTTTATAGTGAAGGAATTTTAGCAGGGCTGTCCTTTGTCCCCTTGTATATTATGCTCGCCATTATGTGTCATAAACAAATGTGGAACATCATTAGCAAAATGATATTCAGTCTGTGATAAGAGATTGATTTATGGGAGTGATTGATGTGAACTGTATAGAAGTTAGGGGTGCACCAAAACTCAGATTCGGATTTGGTCAGGACACAGATTCCAACTTTAGACCATGTGACAATGAAAGTTACCAATTTTGTACACTTAGGGGCATATTTATTATAGTGTGTAAGCCAACATCACCAGTGATGTTGCCCATAGCAACCAATCAGATCTTTGCATTTGTTTTCTAACTTGTAGGTGAATGTTGAAATCGAATTGCTGATTGGTTGCTATGGGCAACATCACCAGTGATGTTGGCTTACACACTATAATAAATATGCCCCTTAATTGCTACTTTTACTGATTGCATATGCAAATTGGATGTTCAGATTTTGTTCTCATCAATATGTTTGGTATTTTTTGCATCACAGTGATTCAGCAATGTGTGGCAGCACTACCCAGTTAGTGATCCCAGGACCAGATACAGCTCTTCATGAGATTTTTATGGCCTTAAACCATAGATTTGCATGACTTTGACTATGATTTTATTTTTTCTGAACTTGCTTGTAAACATTCGCTATGCTTAAAAAAACTCCTGGTGGGCCCAGGTGTCAGTGGGCCCTCCTGCTTATTCAACCATGTGGCCTTGTATGTCTATACCATGGCCATTCACTGTTCATGTATAAGAGAAAGAGGGTGTGATATGAAAGGACAGTGTGTATGTAATGTCACTCAAGAAAATTATTTGGAAAGTAGACCTGAGGTTCAAGGCAAGGTGGGCCCCTGACAGCCTATCAAAGAGGTAGCTGTAGTTACCTGTTCCAACTTGGTGGTTGAACATGATGAACCTATCAATTTAAAATTAATGTGATAGCATCCCTTAATGTGAGGAACCCTAAATGGAAGTCAGTCTGCTTTTAAGTGTATGTATCTTATACATTGTGGCCAATGCCACACGGGGGCTTTTCTTTAGGCCGAGAATTAGTCCCAACGTAGCAATTATCTGCCATCAGCCCTAACGCTGCCATTAGCTACCATTAGATTTCTGCAGTTCCGCAGCCTGAGAATCCATCCTGTGCGGCATGAGCCTTAGCCTTAGAATCAGCCCTCACACTGGCATCAGATACTTCTTCTTTAACTGCACCCGGAACCATTGAAACAGGTACAGGTACACATGGCAAATTTTGGCTTTGAAATGCAAACCCTTCTTTGCCTTCTTTGTTTCTTTGCCGATATCCACTGTGTGTGCCTTAGACACCCCTAGTATATTGGTTTTGTCACAGTTGCTTTTGCAGCAGTGCAGGGTTATCAGAGTGGTTGATAAGTACAAAAGGCACTAAGGGCTGTGATACACATGGGGAGATTAGTCGCTGCATACGCGGTGCCGCGATTTGCTGAAGTCGCCAAAGTTTCCTTTCAAGGCAACTTCGGAAAATCGAGGCGCCGCGTATGCCATCCCACCAGCGATTTACAATCTAGGTGGGTTGGCATTGCGGGGAGATTAGTCACCCGCGACAAGGAAGATTTGTCGTGCGGCGACTAATTTCCCCGTGTGTCACGGCCCTAAGGAGAATGAGGTGGCCTAACAGTTGCATTCTGTAAGCACTAGAGCCAGGAGTCTGTAACAAAGGATGAATGAAGAAATATAGGCTCAGAGAGGCTCTGGGCGGGAATTGTTTATTAGTGTACACTGTGAGCTGCCAGTGTCCTAGCCTGAACTCTTATGATTTAACATAATTTTTCCCCTTTATAGGTCCCTGGTTAGGCCTCACCTTGAGTATGCAGTGCCGTTTTGGGCTCCACTCCTTAAGGGGGATATTAATGAACTGGAGAGAGTGCAGAGACGTGCAACTAAACTGGTTAAGGGGGTGGTTGTATTTATAGTTTATGTATGTGAGTGTATAGATTGGTAGGTGTGGGTTAGGTGTGCTGGGTTTACTTGGATGGGTTGAACTTGATGGACACTGGTCTTTTTTCAACCCTATGTAACTATGTAACTATGATTTAAACTGAGCTTTATGGACCCCTGCACTAAAGAGTGACTTTAGAAACTGAAGTATCATCTGGTGATGAATAGCCTTTTATAAATACACTGTATTATTGAGGGGAGTATGCAATGTTATGCTTGTCCTGCTTTTCTTAAAATATCTATTTCATAGAGGGAACTTAGCTATATGATACCCCTTACCCTTTTACCCTTTATCTTAACTCACCTACTGCCCACTAGAAGTAATGTGCATTGCTTTACTACAGATCATTTCTGATCTAAAGGTCCCCATACACCATAAGATCCGCTCGCTTGGCGATGTCGGGTGGGCGATATCGGGAGAATCCAGGGTAATTCCAGGGTAATTCGATCGTTATAGCGCCAGGTATAGGAAATGTTGGTCCGGGGGCCGCATCAACGAGCCGATGCGGTCCCCGATTCGACTAGATTTTCTAACCTGCCCGATCAAGATCTGCCCGATTTGAGGCCAGATATCGGTCAGACAGGCCTGTCGGGAGTGCCCATACACGGGCCGATTAGCTGCCGAATCGGTCCAAGGGACCGATATCGGCGGCTACTATCAGCCCGTGTATGGGGACCTTTAGACACTGTATAGTGTCATGTCATGGGGGGGGTTTAGTTGCTTCACAGTCTACTTGCATCAGAAGTGCTACCACATACAATTACATTAGTTTGATGCATGGGGCACAACAGCATTGGGCACCCTACCTGCACGGCTTCAATTACCCTGAAATAGAGGGGCAATGTAATGTGGGTGTGAGTCCAAATATTGCATTTTGCATAATGCACTATGTTTGTAAATTAATATGTTTAAAAACACTTTTCAGAGCAGGAATGCCTGACTAACAGCTCAAAGACCAGATGTGGCTCAGCTCTATAGATGTTTTTGAATGGCATTTTCATTTTCATATACTTTTTCCCCTAAAAATCATTATAACTGATTGTGGCACACTATCTGGTAAAAGCTGACAGCATCCCTGTAGAGAGGCCAGCTTCCTGATTGCAATATATATATAAGCCATTATCAGTAATAAGCAGTTGGCCTAAACAAGGAACCTGTGTATAAAAGCGTTTGCCAGTGCATGACATGTTTGTTTAGAATGGACACTGCTCATATAAATACAACTACATGGCATTTTAAATGTCTTTAATTGCAGGGAAGGATGTGGTGGTAGAGAAGATATATTCATTTATAAGCAATCACAGTGAACAACTTCATTTGAATGCCAAGCACTCCATTCAATACATGCTTGTGGGTCACATAGCTGGTTTGTATACTAATAAATATCTGCCATAGTTACTGTGCCTGTTTTATATAATGACCTTGACTATTCTTTATGCCAGGCATGACCCCTTGTGGGGCATATATTAAAGAGTAACCTAGAAATGTGATGTCTGTTAGGAGCCTGAACTTCTTTCTGATTCAATGGTGGGCAAGCCATAAATGGTACCATATAGGCAGTTTAAAAGCCATGTTTAGTTATTTGAGAGCCAGTTTATTATAGAGAGCAATATAGTTGCTATATGGTTGCCAAAACCACAGACCCTAGCAACCAGGCAACCAGGCAATCAAAATATAAATGTAAATATAAAAAAACCTCACAAAGAATAAAAAGTATGTTCTATATAGCCTTAAAATATATGCCAGTATATACATTGTATTAAAACTTGTCTTCCATGTGAACAGTAACATTATTTGTTCTTATATAAGGATATTTCTAACTGAATAATGTTTCATTTACGTCACTTTAAAGTTGTGTAAATACTCCTGGCTCTGACTTATTTAGCTTTGCTCATGATCTGTGAGCACAGAATTCCAGATGAAATACTGACAATCTGACAGCAATTATTAACCACACTTAGACAGATAACATGATGTGGCCCAATGCTAGCAGATATGGAATGAGTGATGATTTAACTACCCCAGTGGTGGAGAGGTTAAACGTAGACAGTCCTACCTCTGCAAGGTGGTGCTTGGTAAGAGCAGGAATGTGACCGGTGCAGTTTGTGTAGGGAGGGGTCAGGAGGAAAAGGGTGTAAGCAAGTGAACCAACAGGAATGAGCTATTTACCTGTTACATAGGTGGGTCTGAGGTTTCAATTCCTCCTCTGTATAATCCTCACAGACTTGTTTCGTTGCATTCAGCAGGCTGCTCGCTTGCTTTGGATAAAGAAAAGGATGCCTTATTGCTGAAGACAATTCTATGTACAAAGGCTGATAGGATATATTATTACAGACACCATGAAGAAGGGAACCCTGAATAAGCTTTTTGGGAAGAAAAATGCCAATAACAACTCGCTGTATGCAGAAAATCCACCATGGATTCTTCCCCAGGGATATAAGAAAGGCTCAGCTGACTATCATGGTTAGTAACTGGGACTGGGGGATTAGGAGGAATGACTTTAGCACCTGTGTGTCTACCTGCTTATTACCTTTAAATATAAATTAGTGCATTGTTCTGCCTTATACATGAATAAGTAGCAACCCTGAATACAATGCCTGTTTCTGCAAATCTTGAAGTGACAAAAAAAAAAACCATTCCTCTTGTGTATTTGATTGAAAAGCAAAGTTCTAATTAACTGTCTCAGCTCTACATGGCGTGCGTGGGTCAGAAAACATGGGCTAAATGAGGGCCTAATTTGTAACTATTGTGGGTGCGTAACCACCTGCTTCTCTCTTGTTGATTTTCTCTGGAGAAAAACAAACCATCAGCCAGGTTTCAATAGGCACTGGAGGAGGAAATCTGAACCTTGTTAGGAATAAATTGCCTATTTAAATACAATAGAAAATGTGCTTTGATGTATGGGCAGCAATCAGCAGGACGGGGGGGAGGTAACCGTACTGGAGAATATTATTTGGGTAATTAAATACACTACAAATAAAGGGACAAATATGTGTCACAATGCAATCCTGGATGGAAATACAGTCACTGTAATACATATTTTGGGTGTATATAGCGTGTATATAGCATGACAGGTATTTTACAGTGTAATATTTGTATTTACCGTCATGATACAGTTAGGAGAATAACATCACTGTGTACACTGTTTACACTTAGAGCATAGATCATCCTACTGCTAAGAGTTTACTGATTTGGCACAACACTAAAATGACACTAAGATGCTATGGCTCCATAAGCTGGTGCTGCAGGTAATTTACAGGTATACACCAGCTGTTGGTGCACTACAATTGCCCACCTGTTCCCCAGTTAATTCTAATCCCAGTTGCCTGTACACAATATTATCTAAAAATAAAAAACCGTAATGTAACCATTTTAACATATTTGTTTATTTCCTATATTATCCAGTTCTATACATTTTCTTATGTAATTGCAGCTCACAGAGGTATTACAGTGGAAGTACACTTACATAGTAACATAGTAACATAGTAAGTTGGGTTGAAAAAAGACATACATCCAAGTTCAACCATAATGCCTTTATATAACCTGCCTAACTACTAGTTGATCCAGAGGAAGGCAAAAAAAACCCCATCTGAAGCCTCTCTAATTTGCCGCAGAGGGGAAAAAATTCCTTCCTGACTCCAAGATGGCAATCGGACCAGTCCCTGGATCAACTAGTACTAAGAGCTATCTCTCATAACCCTGTATTCCTTCACTTGTACTGAGAGCTATCTCCCATAACCCTGTATTCCCTCACTTGTACTAAGAGCTATCTCCCATAACCCTGTATTCCCTCACTTGCTAAGAATCCATCCAGTCCCTTCTTAAAGCTATATAATGTATCAGCCAGTACGACTGATTCGGGGAGGGAATTCCACAACTTCACAGCTCTCACAGTAAAAAATCCTTTCTGAATATTTAAATGGAACCTCCCTTCTTCTAAACGGAGTGGATGCCCTCGTATCCGTTGGAAGGACCTACTGGTAAATAAAACATTAGAAAGGTTATTATATGATCCCTTTATATATTTATACATAGTTATCATGTCACCTCTTAAGCGCCTCTTCTCCAGTGTAAACTTAAATCTTAAGGCATAATGTAGTAAATTGTGCAATGGTTGTCTTGTAACCCATGGCAACCAATCAGAGGGTAGTAAACCGTGTTGGACTTGGGGAAGCTGGCCCACCGGAAAGCCCAAGATAAGGGCTCACTGCCCAGCTAAGGGTCCCTTCACCACACTACCTGATACCCCCCTTTCTTCCAGTACCGATGACTTTCACCGCCAATGACAGCACCCCACACTCCACCACTATACTACATAGCTTGCTTATGTGCCTGAACCATGGGGTCCTACAGGACCGGGGCCTATAGAGTTTTCTCTTGGTGCACCAGCAGGCCAGTCCTATGCTGTTACTGTGTACTGGACAGCAGTTTGAAAACAGATATTAATGAGTTGCTATGGGTTAGATAAGTAGATATCCAAAGCCAATTTGCAGCGGGTCTTCATTTTTTTTGTTTTTCTAATGATTGTTGTGCACCTCTCCAGTTATATCTTATCTGGTTCTAGGCTCTACAGCAGGGATCCCCAAACTTTTTTACCTAAGAGACATATTCAAATGTAAAAAGAGTTGGGAAGCAACACAAGTGAAAAAATGTTCCTGGGGTGCCAAGAAAGGGCAGTGAATGGCTATTTGGTAGCCCCTATATGGACTGGCAGCCTACAGGAGGTTTTGTTTGTCAGTATACATGGTCTTTATGCTTAAAAAATTGCCTCCAAGCCAAGGATTAAAAAATTAAGCACCTGTTTTGAGGCAAATGGGAGCAGCATCCAAGGAGTTGGTGAGCAACATGTTGCTCACGAGCCACAGGTTGGGGATCACTGCTCTACAGACCCTAAAAACCAGAGAGTGGCTAAATGACAGATTGAAAGTTGAATGGGAGGGAGGTGGAGACCACTGTTAGTAGATGACAAAAGGCATAATTGGTGAGTTTGTGTGAACATTTCAGGAATATTGTATGAATGTTTTTCATCTAGGTGGAGTTATAGGTAAACTGATGTAAGTAGCTTACTAAGATCTTACATTGCAAAAGTGTCAAAATCAAATTATGTAGCATGAAACAAAGGTGAAAGAAATTTTTTTGTGATAGTTTGTTAGTTGAAACTTGAAGTGAAACAGGGCATTTTAAATAGTTCCACCTTACTGGCTCCTTTAGCTGAAACAAGGATATATCTGATGTTATAATAAGGCAGTTTCCTTTTTCCATCTTCCTAGTAGTCAATTCCTTTGAACACATTGATATGTGATTGCATGGCTGTATGGCCTAGGAAGTGTTTTGAATGATAGACTGGAATAGGACCTAGCTGGTAGTAGTAATAATAATAATTAGTACTCTAGCCCCACTGTTAAACAGGTTTTTTTAAACTGGGACTATTAACCCTAGCAATTAGCAGTTTGAAGTCCAGATTGGAGGCAAGCAGAATACACTGACAAAAATGAAATACAGCTTTGGGATCCTTTATCTGGAAACCTGTTATCCAGAAAACTCTGGATTATGGAAAAGCCATTTACTTCTGAAAAAAAATGCCTGCCAGCATTTAAAAACAAAAAGTCCAAACATTTTAAGGCCATGACCTGAGCTCATAAGCAACATACCTTTTTTGCTGATGGTTAACTCATTTTGTGGTGCAGGAGCATAATTAGAAGTACTTTGGTTACTTCTTCAGATTTCTTAAAAAACGTGGCTCTTAATTCACTCTGTGGCATAACTACCTACTGACAGTCACAACCCTTGCACAACTGCTAGGGAAATGCAGGGGCGATTCTGGACATATCGCCGCCTGAGGCGGCTCCTGGATGCCGCCCCCCCCGCTCCCCAGCGCTTACCTTCTGAGCGCAGGAGCGGGTCCGGGGGCGGTGAGATCGCTAGTGCACTAGAAGAGCCAAATTTCCGGTTTAAAAACCGGAAATTCAGCTCTGCCGCCTGAGGCGAGTTTCTCAACTCGCCTAATGGCAGAAGCGCCCCTGGGGAAATGGGCCCAGAAAGAACCCACATTTCTGTGGCACCCTCCCTCCTTCCTTCAACCATGTTGTCTGATCCATTCCCTTGTGGGTACAGGAGGGGGTTGTCGTAATATGATGTAGGGTTGGGCCCCAAACACTTCTTTGCAAGGGCAAAATGAACAGTTTTGACGTTGCAATGCTGCCATGTGCCATTACCCTAAAGAAAAATTAAGAGATTAAAAGGCCTTTGAATGCTTTACTGCAGTGCTGTCCAACTTCTGTGGTGCTGAGAGCCGGAATTTCTCTCACATATATGGTGGAGGGCCGCTAATGGAAGCCAGTTTGGCCACTCCCCCATTTTAAACCACACCCACTTCAAACCACACCCATTTTATCACAATGGTCGCTGATATCAACCATCATTCATATGTTGAAAAATTATATTATGTCATATTAAGACACACCCTTAAATCCATATGCCTCCTCCTCCCCTGTGGATAGCACAGCAACCCCCAGCATATAATTACACACCTTAGGGACCATTTAATGGCTATTTCCAACTGCTAACAAACTCCCAGAACAAACCCCTGCCAGGTTCACCTCCCACAGGCAGCATAGGGTAGGCAGCATATGGCACACACAGGCAGAACTCTGCCTGTCCTATGCTGCCTGTGTGTGCTATACTCTGCCTGTCCTATGCTGCCTGTGGGTGCCATACTCTGCCTGCCCTATGCTGCCTGTGTGTGCTATATTCTGCCTGTCCTATGCTGCCTGTGGGTGCCATACCCTCCCTGCCCTATGCTACCTATGTGCCATACTCTGCCTACCCTATGCTGCCTATACACAGGCAGCATAGGCCAGGCAGTACATACAATGTCTGAGGTGTGAAGAGGTGAACAATGGGGGTGATTACAGCCTGAGCCTGAGGTGTGAACCCTGCAGGGGGTGAACAATACAGAGATTAAAAGGTGTGAACAGCACAGGGGATAACATTTTTAAACAATACAGAGGGATTACAGCCTGAATCTGAGGTGATAACCATGCAGGGGGCCAGTTAATCACAGTACTGATGCCATTTAAGGCTAACACAAAGTTAAGCCATCAAAGCAGCCAGACAGGTGGGGGGCCACACAGAGGGGGGTCGAGGGCTGCATGCGGCGCACGGGCCGCCAGTTGGACTGTTCATATCTGTAAGATTATACCTAGGGCTGCTTACTTGCTGGTTCCAGTGCACAGGCTCCTGTTTGATGATCAGAACCAGGTCAGAATTGAAGCAGCCAAACATGGCAGTTGCCAACCCTGCTGTTCAGCTCTGCAATGGGATTTCTGATACAGGGGAGCAGGGCCATTCTTGGAAGCCAGGGAGCTCCAGTCAGGGAGAAGAGCAGGGAAATTAAGAAGGTTGTGTGTGCATCACAAATGAAATAAAGTTGGCAAAAAAAACAGTAAAATTAAAGAAAAACTTCTTTATTATGCCATCACTGCCCAGCCTAACGCATTTCTTGCCAAATGGGCACGTACTCATGGGCCCATTAGCCCATAGCAGAGCAGCAAACCTATGGTCTAGTTGACTTGACTGTGCAGAATTAAATGTAAATATATGCAGTCCTACATTATACAAGTTTAAACGCATTTTTCTTTGCATTAATCTGGTGCAGCCCTACTGATAAACAGTACATGGTATAATATCCTACAGGTTACAGTGGTTGGGGCGAGTGCTAAAATCTCTTTCTCTTTATGTTCTGTACATAACTCTCCATGATGGATCATTAAGCAATACTGTTGGTATCACAAAATGTTTTTCAACATTCTCTTTCCACTAATATTTAAACTGTTTGTTTTGCCCTTTAGCCTTTGAAGGGAAATGGTAATTTAGAAATGAATTCATAATTAAATGATTAATTTTGGAGGTCATTGCTAGCCTAAAATGGTAGGTAATGCAAAAGACTGCCACACAGCACAAGCAGAAACAATCCTGTAGTTTTGTTTATATACAGACATACTTGCTGCAGGATCAGACCTATGCGGTTGTAGGTAAGTGCTGAGATGTCTGGTTGAAACACATGACAAAGCAAAAGTTTATAGATTCAAGGTTACTGTTCATTCAGTATAACCAATGTGTCATTTTCCATATGCATAATGTCAAGGCAGGTTTGTCATATAAAAAACCTCCCGTAACTGCAGAGCAAAGGCCTTGCTGCAGAAAACTTGGATGTGATTTTACTTTCCTTTGATTAGTTGCTTAATGTCTCGTGAGTTTATGTTGTGGTTCAGGTTTGGCTGCCCTGTGACTCAACTACTGTTTACATGTGTGCAGGGATGTGGCACACTCTGTTCTCTATCATTTCTGTCTTGACCAACACAGATCTGGTACTCTCTATAACTGGATGCACATTTATTTGTTTTACCCTGTCTTTGCTTGTTGTGACATTAACAGATTCTCACTTTTTACATACAATTATGTTCTATTGAATGGATCTGTGAAGTAACTTAAGGTACTGCTGTTCCCTATTTAATATTTTTCACTCCTGCAGTTTGCAGTTTCCAGTTCAATACATGTTGTCTGTCTCTCTCCATTCTCTATTCTGGGGTCCCCAACTGTTCTTACCTTTGAGCCACAGTCAAATGTAAAAAGACTTGGGGAGCAACACAAACATCATAAAGGCTGTGATTGGCTATTAGGTAGCCTCTATGCACACTATCAGCTTGTTTTTATTCAGCCAAAACTTGCAACCAACCCAGGAATTTAAAAATAAACACCTGTTTTGGGGACACTGGGAGCAACATTGGTGAGAAACATGTGTTGGGGATCACTGATCTACTCTTTTGCAAAATGGCCTTCCTTACTGGGACAACACCGCACTGCCCAAAATTCAGATGCACCAATTGCTAACTGTCCAGGGCACACAGTTTTAGTTTTAGCTGCAAGTTGCAGCAACTTCTACCTCCTGTTGGCTTATTATCTCCCACACACTCATTGATGCTAATGGCTCCATTAACTTTAAATCAAAAGTGCCTGTTGCAGTCTTATACAAGTGATTTTGAACTGTGTTTTGTGTTCACCATGATGGTGAGACAGTTATTTCTAAACAAGATCATTGGCACTGCTAGCTTTTTTGTTTTGATTAAGGAATACTGTGAATACTGTTTAGCTCATATGTTTAGCTTATATGTCTAACAACTGGGTGTGTATTGCTAAGGGCATAAATTACATATTGCAAGCTTTTTTTTCTGTCTGGCTCATCACATGCTCAAACAAGCCTTTGCACTTTCAGTTAAATGACAGGTTACCATCACTAATTCACCAATTTGGATATTTCAGCACCTTAAACAAATTAACAATAAATCAGATTTATTTATTTTTTAATTATATGCCTTTCTGTTCTCTAACATAAAGGGATGCTTTCGATGCTATCATCCTATAATTCCACCTTTTAAATATTCCCATGTGAGGAACTTATCATATAACACTTGCCAACAAATAGCAAGTATGTTGAGTAAAGTAGTTGTAGCAAAAAGGCGTTGTGGGGGTGAAACGGGGAAGGGAAATCATATTTAAACGTTTCATCACTTTCCTTTAGTATAGGTCACATAGCAGCAGTTCTGTGCTTTATGGACAAAACCTAGACTTCTATATGAAATATTGTTAACATTAATGTGGGGTTTTGAGTCTTTACAGAGCTACAAATACATTTGCCAAATGTGCATAATTGAGCATTTGTAGAGCTTGTCACTATTAAGGTCTATATATAGAAGACTTTTGGGAAAAATACAAAATATTTTTTTTTTAAGACTGTGTCCCTTTAAACTGCTTTTTGTTTGCTACAGTTAGTGGCCCAAGCAACCAAAACATGAATGTAATGATCTATTTATATATTTTTTATGCCTCTTTAGGCTCTCTTCTGTTTCACTACTGGTTGCTTGTAGCCAGATGGATAAAATACCAAACTATAGTGGTGCAGATTCAAAAATGAAACAATAGTAAAAAATGTATGACGTCTGCCCCTTCCAGTGAGTTATGCAGGGGAGATTCTGGACATATCGCCGCCTGAGGTGGCTTCTGGATGCCGCTCCCCAGCGCTTACCTTCTGAGCGCAGGAGCGGGTCCGGGGGCGGTGAGAACCGGAAATTCGGCTCTTAAAGTTACCAGGAGCGGCTTTTTGCCGCCCCTGGTAACTGGGGCGCTTCTGCCGCCTGAGGCGAGTTTCTCAACTCGCTTAATGGCAGAAGCGCCCCTGGAGTTATGCATATGCTAATGTTGCTATTGCTTTTAATAAAGTTGTCATTTGAACCATAGCACTAGTCAGCAGTTATTGTGGTTTGGTACCGCAAAGTTATAGTTGAAATTTAACATTTTGAAGCCTGTTCTAGATATAATACAGTATAAAAATGGTGTAGAATCCAGGAAAATGTAAAATTGTAAAAAATCTATTGGTGGGGCCACAAAAATTGTAAAATGAGGCAAAACTTTAAAATCAGGGGATGTAAAATTGAGGTTTCACTGTAGTTTACTGGAATTCCTTGAGCCTTTATTAGATTCAGACTTTTGTTGTTCCTGTAACTTTGTACTTACCTTGTTTTAGTCCTTAATTTTCTCTTTGGTTTTCTACATGAATAAGTAATGTGATTTGCTGCCTGGAATAAGGAGCACTGAAAATATATATTTAAAAAAAAAAACACACACACACACTAGTCCATGCTGAAAAATAGTAAACTAATCACACATTCTCTGAGTGGGATAATTGGTCTATCCCTTTTAATGTGTCAAATGATTGGCCATTCTAATCAGTAATCAGTTTGTGCTGGGCACAGATAATTGAGGATTACAGTAGAGACAGAAAATGACTGATTTCAATGAAATATCTGTGGTCTTTGGTCAGCTTTGTCTTTGGCCAAAATCTCCAACTCTATTCAGTTACAATAACAGCTATAAGCACCAGTGTGAAAGGTGCCCACTTCCCCCATCCATGGCATTGTGCTTATGTAAAAGCTAAGTCACCCACAGTTGTGCAAATGCCCATGGGACACAATGACTTTGTTTTGCCCCCCTCCAGTAGGCATGTAGGAATGAAGAAAGGCATGTCTATCTGTATGACATCTAACACCAAGGGGCAGATTTATTAACATTCCAATCTGCATTTTTGCCATGATTTGAATTGTTCATTCAAATATGAGTTTCCAAAACTTAGATTTCCAGTATTTAAAAGCACAACAACCATAAAAAACTCAATTCAAAAGCTGTTGAGTTCATGTATACATATATAACACATCTCAGGTAAATCATGCCAGCCAGATACAATTAGTTGTTGCATTCTAGTCAGAACGTTTATGGTATTACATTCAATGCTTTAAATAAAGGGGATGTATGAAAGTAAAATAGCAAAGATCACTACAGATCTGTCATGTTTTGGTTGCAGAAAGCAACATGTTAGTGCTCAAGGTGATCCTGGCATCCTCCAGGTGTATTAGGCAACACCCATTATTAACTGTTCTTCTTTCTAAGGTGTGGGCCTGCAGATTTATATGAAACTTTACATTTGCTGGATCTGTGGGTAGGAACCACACCTTCATCATTAAAGGGGAAGTTCACTTTAAACTAACCTTAAAATGTCACTAATTGAAAAATTTCATGCAAGTAATACACAATTTTACAGTCTATTCACTACATGGATATCATATGTCATTTTACTTTGTTACACAAGCAATATGGCAGCTTTCTGTCATAAAATACATATATAAAATAAATATGGATTTCCAGCAGCTTGTACTGTTACTAACATGGGAATAAGCTTTGTCACAGAAATTTCTTTATTCAGGCTATACAGTGGAACATAATTTACAGTCTCCCAAAGATCCCTCTGGAATGAGACCTGGCAAGTGTTTGTGTATAACGTAATGCAACTGCTAGGTAACCACCTCCTTGTAGAATACAGAAGAACACAGCTGGAAATCGAATGTCTGGTATCTGCATTGGACATTGTGTGAAAATCTTCTGTAGTCTAATAGAAAGTTACCAAACCAGCTATTGATATAGGGATAATAATTAAAGGCCTGTCAGGTTGAGGATAGGGAAGTGTTTCACTTAGAACACCGCTTTCCACGCCCTGTTGCTGCCTAACGTGTACATTGTCCCCATGCCGCTGTCAAAAGTGGTCAGCATGCTGGGTAAATTTCCTGTCCTGCTGGTGTTTAAAAAAAATAAAATGGAGGGTAGGGTAGGCCATTGACCAGATGGAGTTTTCTACTCATGAACATCAGTGTCATACAAAGTAAACCTAACCCACTATCTTGCTAAAAATCTGGAATAATATAGTATAGAGTAACGAATTCCATGACTCATTATGAACAGGCCTCATAAAGTATTTCCTTGGTGTGCGGATCAGGATGAATGACCATAGGAATAAGTCATTATGAGTGAGTAGGATGCAAAGGAATGCTTTGTTTTACCAAATTTAATAGTTGCTGATGGCAAAAACAGTTGCAGGGTGTTTTACTGATATACTGAGATATAAGCTTACATTATCAGCAGTGGCTTCTATCGCTGCTTCCACCCTACATGAAGTACTGATAACATGACTACTGACGACCAAATTTTTATGCCAGGCATGGGTTTGCAGCAAATTTCCACATTTTGCCATTGGCGAATTGTCTTGTGAAACTTCAGCCAAGATATGCCGCAGAAAAAATTTGCGTGCATGAAAAATAGGCGTGGTCGGATAAAAAAAAATGTCTGCGACCAAAAAGATTTTTTGCCATTTTGCAAATTTTCCTGCTGTTTCGCAGATTTTTCGCCAAAGATTCGCTCATCACTAGACATGACAGGTAAGCTGAGCGTTTCGCTTCAAAGGAGTGGTCAGACCTTGTCAGTTACCTAACCAATTTATTGCTGGTGCATTTTGCAGTAGCATGGCTTTTACCACCTTTGGCAGTAGCATGGCGTTTACCAACTAGAAGGAATCTGGACTGATAACATTATACAGCTGTAACAGCAAATAAGGACATGGCAATTTTACAGCAATATAAACAACTCAATAAACAGGCAATAAAACACAACCATGTTAATAACTAACTACCTAGTGGCAAACTATCAAACACTTGCTGAGAACCCATAACAATTACAGGACATTCCCATGCTGGGTTTTAAAAAATCATTAAAGTCCATTTATAACGCCTGTGCTTTGTTTCATATGTATCAAGGTCGGCACAGTAGTTAGCAACATTGGGGTGCTATTGGCAAGGAGGTAATATGTTTGTGTGGGATTTCTAGTGGTACAATGGATTTCTCCCAAACTCCAAAAACCTTCTGGTGGGTTAATTAGATTCTAATCAGTGGCGTTTCAGACCCTTTTGTTGCCTGCCCAGTGTCGGAGAGCTCAAACGCCCCCTGTAGTGTTATAATGTACATGGACACTCAGTGGTATACCCCATTATTTCAGCAGTATTGGATTTTATGCTAGGGAAATATGCCAAAATTCACAGGATTCTGTAATATGGATGCACTGTATTCACCATTTTTGGCCTTCTCCAAATATCCAGTCCTCTGCAAAAAAAATTGTTCAAATACATAACCAAACCAAACTGGAACTCTAATTTACATATTCAAATCTGAGCAAAATCCCCCAAAACATCATTAGGAAAATGTCATTAATTGCCATGAGTTGTCTCATTTTTTAAAGTGACATGACATTAAAGATCTGAAATTTGCTCACCCAGTCACTCAAGATCTGACTGAAGCCCAATTCTGTAAAGCTGGCCATACACGCACCGATACTATCATACGAAACCTCGTTTTGTACGATATTCGGTGCGTGTATGGCATGTCGGCGAGTCGACCAATATCGCAGGAAGCTGCTGATATCGGACGACTCGCCGATCGGCCAGGTTAGAAAATTTTGATCAGGCGCCATAGAAGGCGCCTGACCAAAATCTGCCGTCAGGGCTGAATCGGCAGAAGGAGGTAGAAATCCTATTGTTTCTACCTCCTTATCTGCCGATTCAGCCCTGACTGTGTGTGGCGGATCTGACGATGTTTCGTGCGATCGATGGTCGCACGAAACATCGTCAGATCGCCACGTGTATGGCCAGCTTAAGAAATGCTGGAAGTAGCCTGAATCCTGAACCAAATGCTAGATTGTGTGTAGGATTGTCTGCAGGAAACTAATCTTATTGTGGAAAATGGTACCTATCTTTTTCTCTGAAGTTAATCTCTGGAATTCTAATGATAACTAGCTGGTCGACTTGCTTGGTGTCTCACTTTATCTTCTGGGTTGCAGGTTCTGCCCACCGAATTCTATAAAGTATTTGAATAGCTATTTGTATCTCTTTCTTACCTGTATTTCAGGATTTCTGGAGGGACAGGGAAGGGAATTCATGGAATGTTGTCTAGTCTGTAACACAGTTATTTGCTATCTAGATGCACTTTGGGTAATGGAAGTTTTGTGGCAATAATATAGTTGTCAAAATAAACAGCTATTGTTTTCCCTAACAAATATTGTTATTATTTAAATGTCAAAATTCTTTATAGCTTTTATCTTAACTCCTATCTGTGGGCTGGCTTAACATTTCAGCATTAGGAAACTAAATATTTATCATTGCTTAGAAGTCATTTAATAGGTCATACAATTTGTATCTGGTTACTATGGGTTACTAGACCTATCAGGTATTTGACAGCAAATGTTACCTCTCAGACAAGGTATGAATATTGCAAATTTTATTATATCATAGCTGAAAAGTTGCCTTGAATATGCCCATCTAAAGCACACTCCCTTTTAATAAGAAAGATTTATGTCGGCATAATTCTGCACAATGCTCGTTATTTAGTAAAGGATTATGTATCATATGGGGAAGAGGTGCTGACAAGTGGAATAAATAAGCTGACTCCCACATTGCTAAAGTTTAAGTGTTCATAGAAGATTTAATGAGTAAATACCAGGCACCAAAGAAGCAGAGCACAATGTTTTGGGTATGTGGGTCTACCCTAGATATGCACTTTTTTAGATTTAGTCGAATACTGAACTGAATCTGGGATTTATATCAGTCCCATCTGAGTAACGTAATCGATTGTAGTTCAGCATAATGAACCAACCATTGTGATTATCCATAGTACGAAAAATGAACCCAAGGTACATGAAGATAACTCAGTTGTACTTACTGTACAGAGGAGAAGATAATCACTATCTTGCATGTTGATACCATCCTCTCCATCAGAATCTGCAGAATGTAGTAATAATGGGATGAGTTTAATTATAAAAACAACCAAAACACACTTTTTCATTAAACCCTTTTTGTGCTGCGGTCTACAGAATCGTCATTTAGTATAGTGCCCTTTGCAACAGTTGGTGCTGGTTGCCTAAATCACCAATTTGCAGCTGCTCGTGGCTTTGGTTCCTTAATTATCTTACACTATGTTTATATTCCATAAAATGCTTTCCTTACCTGCCACATTTTTAATGTTCTATAGGTGCTCGTTCAGCCTAAAGTGTATGGGACTTGAAGCAGGGGTGTTTCTAGACCTAGTGACGCATTAGGTGGCTTTCTTGATGCCGCCCCCGCACTTACCTTTAAAGCGCCAGAGGGTGTCAAGGAAGTGCTGCGTCCTCAGTGAAGAGAAGCTTGATTGTGCTTCCTGCACTAGACAAGCCAAATTTCCAATTTATAAAACAGAAATACAGCTTTTAAAGTTACCAGTTAATTAAAGTTTCTCAACTTGCCTCATGGCAGCAGCACCCCTGACTTGAAGTCTGTCCTACATAGCCCAAAAACACTGTCCATATGGATTCACAGTTCTGCAGAATACCTTACCTTCCTTTTGAATTAGTATACGGGCTGGGTATATGGGTGTCATGGGTGGGTTTTGGAGATATGTCAGTAGATCTCTAGGCAATTCTTCTACCTCCTTCATGGCTCTGTTTAAAATACCTCATGTGTAATCCCTCTGAAGGAATTTACTAGCTGAAAATGCTTACTTGCTACTTTTAATGGACTAAATAAAAAAATCATCAGGTTCCTTTATTAAACTGTTTATAAACTGAATATAAAGGCAACAAATTCAAAAACATAAATTATTTCCCTCATTATATTAATATCTACATCTCAAAAAGTTAATGCATGTAAATTCCCCCTTTAATTTTAAACCCAATAGATTTTTAAGCAGTATGTTATGTGTAATTACGATATCTGTTTGTAACATTGTACCCAGTAACTTCTTGAGATACATATTTACCAGCAGAACAGGCTATGAATCCTTGTCTTATATGTTCCTGATTTTGTGGTCTTTCCCTAGATATGCAGTCATCATATGCATTTTTAGAGGATTCTGGGAGTGCAACTTTGAAAGCTCGTCCTGGGCCTCGAATCAGACCTCTGCTTCCAGTCACTACAAATGTAAGTACTTTATTATTGTTTATTATTTGTTATAAGGGCAGCATGGTGGCTCAATGGTTAACATTTTTGCCTTGCAGCTCTATGACCTTGAGTTTGCTTCCAGTCTGGACACTGTCAGCAAGGAGTTTGTATGATCTCTCAATATCTGCAAAGGTTTCCTCCTGGTTTCCCCACACTCCAAAAGCATACAGGCCTGTTAACTGGACTGTAGTATGTGGCATAACTGTTTCTATATGCTGTGTCACTTACCTTATAGATTATTAGTAATTCTGCTTGTTTAAAGAGATCTGGAAACTACACAGTGCAAGAGCACTAGTCTTCATTTCAGGAGCCAAATAGCAGCAGCAAAAGTCTAATACCCTCAGTTAAACTAAAGTTTAACTCAAAATACTAACCTGCTGTTTCTGTTGCTTAGGGCACTTAAATGGTATGGTCTTTTAGAATTTCTGCACTGCATACATAGTTGGGGTTCTTTGTGTCAGAGATTAGAACAAGTATATAGGAAAGATTAGGTTAAAAACTAATATCCAGCTTTTCTAGTCAAATCATTGCAGTTGTGTCTCTATTCAGAAGGGATGAGATGGCGGTTCAAACAAGAAGTAAAATGCAGGTTTAGATAAGTATATTTTGTGTGTGTGTGTGTATATGTATATATATATATAGGTATAGGACCCGTTATCCAGAATGCTCGGGACCAAGGGTATTCCGGATAAAGGGTCTTTCCGTAATTTGGATCTTCATACCTTAAGTCTACTAAAAAATCAATAAAACATTAATTAAATCCAATAGGATTGTTTTGCATCCAATAAGGATTAATTATATCTTAGTTAGGATCAAATACAAGGTACTGTTTTATAATTACAGAGAAAAAGTAAATCAATTTTAAAAATGCTAATTATTTGATTATAATGGAGTCTATGGGAGACAGGCTCTCTGTAATTCGGAGCTTTCTGGATAATGGGTTTCCGGATAAGGGGTCCGATACCTGTGTGTGTGTGTGTATGTGTGTATATGTATATATATATATATATATATATATATATATATATATATATATATATATGTGTGTGTGTGTTGGCACCTGTTAAGTGCTGATATTGGAAGATATATATATAATTTCCTGGATAATCTGTAGTGCTGTGGGTAGTGATGAACTACAGTGCCATCTGTAGTGCAAATCACATGTATGGCTTCAGCCACAGGGCTCCCTGAATTGATGTACCAATAACGATTGTTTCTATGACCATTGGTCTATGTCGATAGACATAGTACATTTGCACCTAAAGAATTATGCACAGTTGTCCTTCTGACAGTGAGCAGAAATAACAGATTTTATTGAAAGATCTTTCAGTTCAGGCCAAATCGCTAATGTCTGCTTTGTGATCACCCCGGCAAACTGATTGACGCTGGTATTCTGGGGGGGAAAACATGTCCATTTGCACTAGAATTTACACATTGCACTCACAGGGGTAAATGAGCCAAAGTAATAAATAGTCTTGGCGGCAAACTTTTCTTTCCCAACTCTCCCCATCCTTTGTCTTGCATGTATACTGGAGTATTACTTCAGAAGCCATATCTGGTATAATGCTCTTTATGAAGGTTGCATTTTGTTCCTGCTTGGTATGCATTGTATGTTGGCAGATAAGTTCACTTAAATGCGTATATGAAAGTACACATTCTAAAAGTGCCCTTTGTATACTGCTGAGTAAACACGCTGCAAAGGAATCTGACCTTTTGAAACGTTATTTTATTCAAGGTATGTAAGTGTCTGTGGCTGTTACACAGATTGTTGCCTTTGAAAATCCGTCAAACGTCAAATCTATAAGCTACATGATTACCGTTGAAGAGGAGCAAAGTTAAATATAATGCAGAAGAGAAGTATTTTTATGTTCAATTGTATTTCTAATAGACCAAATACTTCACATTTTTCCATTTGACTTTCTAACCTAACAAGGCTGCATGCCAATTACTATGCATGGGGTAAACAATATAAATAGATTAAATGCAAACAGGCAAGTGACCATGTTGATCCTTTATTGAGAAACAGTTGTTTCCATGAGTACTTTCTAAACTGAAGCAAAATAGAAGTTTCAAAAAGTTCACCCACCTCTAGTGTCAATTAACATGTCAGTCTCTTGAACTGTTGAGAAAGTGATGAGCGACATGAGACGTGTGGAATGTGAGACTTCACAAATAACTATAAATAGGGTGCAAACAAACATATTTGCACAGTAAAATGATCACAGGATATAGTGAAACACCAGACTAAAGGAAACCTATTGTACGCTTGTAGGGGTCCTCTGCAAATTACACTGTTTAACATTGCTCTTCAAAATATCTGATTCTCAGTAACGTGTACCCAGGGCTTGTGACATAGGATAAACTTTGTATGGACGTGCAATTCTTCTTGCTACTAAGGCAGCGGCCTATGCAGCTTGCAGAACGTCTAGCCCATTTTAGCTAGTAATGATCATTATCTTCATGGAATCTGGTCATCCACTTAGGACTGTAAAGAACTGGAGGTGTTTTTCTGTATATCGGGCTGTATATGGCAGGGATCCCCGACCTTTTTTACTTCTTTTTTTAATCACACGTAGATGTAAAAAGTGTTGGTGAGCCACTCCATTATGAAAAAAGTTTCCTTAAGGATGTCAAATGAGGGCTGTGAATGGCTATTTGTAGCCCGATATGGCTGCTAACCTGCTTCCAACCAAACCATAAATTTAAAATAGGCACCAACCAAAGTGGTTGCTGAACAACATGTTACATCATAGCTATTGGTTGAAGACAACTGGTATATGGATGGAAAAAGTTGCCATCGCCCTTTGCAAATGTATTGCTGATTTTGCATTTTTCAGCAAAGCAAAATAAGACCGATTCGCTCATCACTTCTTGTGATATGAAAGAGCCTGGAATATTTTATGCAAGTTACCCTTTTTAACATGATTAAACCAAATGTAGTATATGCATGCATGTATATGTGTAATATCTCTTTTTCTCTTTCACATTTGTCTCCTTGTGGCATGAGTAGAAGGAAGAAGGTCTGTATGTTGTCTGTTTTGGTATCTAACTGGGTTCTTGGGAATACCTCCTTCATTCCTTAATGTGCATCACTGCACTTGGGATCATTATGTCACATTGTATTAAACTAGTGATCCCCAACCAGCGGCTTGTGAGCAACATGTTGCTCACCAACCCCTTGGATGTTGCTCCCAGAGGTCTCAAAAGAAGGTGCTTATTTTTGAATTCTTGGCTTTTGGGCAAGTTTTGGTTGCATAAAAACTAGGTGTACTGACAAACAGAGCCTCCTATAGGTTGCCAGTCCACAAAGGGGCTACCAAATAACCAATCATAGCACTTATTTGGCACCTCTGGAATCTTTTTTCATGCTTGTGTTGCTCACCAACACTTTTTCACTTAAATGTTGCTCACAGGTATAAAAGGTTGGGGACATCTGTATTAGACTTTGTTCAATATTTCCTATTGCATTGGACAACTGGCTACCAAGGAAGCTGCCTATTTGTTTCAGCTTTTCCTTGACCCTCTTCTGTAGTGTTTAATTTATAAAAAAAAGGTACACAGATAATCCAATATTTGCTTTCACACATTTCCATAAATTAGAGGACTGCCTACTGTAGGGATACCAGACATCTATCCCACCCAGCTGACGCGCACCCACAAACATACTTTATACCTCCCTCCTCCTGTCTTCTAATCTAAATCTGGGATTCCAAAGGGGCTCCTTGGGGAAGTGTGGGCATGGGTGCAATCCCACCCCCTACCCTCATGGTAGTTACTCCACCGTCTTTAAAACAAGGTTTGTTGAAAATCCACAAGCTGCATGGCTAGTCTGCAGTGAATTTAGATATGTGCTGCTGACTGCACTGATTTTTAAGCTATATGAATCCACCTAAAACTCTGGGAACTCATTCTTTTGTACAGTAGTGAAAAAGTACAGGCTGCACAGATGTTGTTTGTTACACAGACAAGGAAATATCTTTCCCCAAACCTGGCACCTGCTGGCAGTAATCTCAAAACCAGGAAGAATAAGGTGTATAATTTAGATAACTTTGATGTTTTACAGTTTGCATTTTATAGATTGAAAGCCCCACTGGAGGAGGGACTCATTTGAGTGACATTTTCATAAAGCACTACAAAATGTCAGCTCTATAGCAATAAAGAATCCTTACAATAATAATGCAATCGTCGAAAAAAGACGGAAGAAGCGAGAATTTAAAGTGGCAGTATGCACCCCTTCTCAACATGAACTGAATGTATAGAGCATGTGCTGAACTTACTTTTTGCTTATTGTTTTAATTAAGCAATAACTGGTTGCTGTTATTACTGGTATTAAACAAAAACATGAAGCCAGCTTCACTTTCATACTGCCTGATCCTGAAGAACTTCAAAGTTGCTGCTAAAACTAATTACCACTGAGAAAAGCCATGATAATGATCTGTTCTAAGGCTTCTGATTAGAGAGGGTTTGTTTCTTCATAGGTAGATAGGGAACTCTGAACAACTTGCCTTTTTTTTATAAAAAAATTTTTATCGATTTTTTTTTTTTATCGAAGCAATAGGCAGAATGTAATTTCCACACACGTCCTATTTAATGTGCTCAGTTTTTAGATGTATATTGTTCCTTTTCTCTTGAAAAGGAGAAACTCTCCGCCACAGTAAAATATGATTCCTTTTAAGAACAAAAATTTGTCTGTAAACACAATATTTACTTAGTGCAACCCATTTTCCTTTGCATAACATTGGGCTCCCCTGTCAACACACCAACTGCCTGCCAACACCAGACACCAAAACACTAAGATTAACTCTATGATTAAACTGAATGGTGAAACCTTCACTCTTTCTTAAAGGAGAACTAAAGCCTAACTAAAGAAGCAGGCTAGAAATGTTGTACAGGTATAGGACCCGTTATCCAGAATGCTCGGGACCAAGGGTATTCTGGATAAGGGGTCTTTCTGTAATTTGGATCTCCATACCTTAAGTCTACTAAAAAATCAATAAACCATTAATTAAACCCAATAGGATTGTTTTGCATACAATAAGGATTAATTATAAAGGAATTCTAAAAGGAAATCAGTTTTAAAATTCTGAATTATTTGATTAAAATGGAGTCTATGGGAGACGGGCATTCCGTAATTCGGAGCTTTCTGGATAACGGTTTCCGGATAAGGGATCCCATACCTGTACAATATGTTATGGGATTCCATACCAGCCTAAGGCAACCACAGCCCTTTTAGCAGGGAAGTAACAATTATTCAAAGAGGAATGCACATTACATTACAAAATCAAAGCATAATAAATAATAATAATGGGCTTTATTATGCTTTGATTTTGTAATTTAATAAATATTTCAATTTGTAAGAGTGTACATTCCTCTTTGAATAATTGTTACTAGTAATTAGGGGGCTTTTCTTTGGGCGGCCCCCTTAGGAATAGCACCTTTCTACGTACATTTAAGGGTGTGCACTATTTTTTCTTTGTGCTTTAGCAGGTCAGATCTGTGCCTCCAAATATGCCCCCAGTAGCTCCCCATCTTCTGCTGATTCACTGCACATGTTCTGTGCTGGTTTCAGTTACTGAGCTTAGCAGCAGACGCATATTATACAATATATATAGAATTTAAATGTCTTACTTAAATTACTTAAACTTACTAAATTACTTATTAGTAATTAATACAGATAATTACTACATGGCAGCTATAAAACCAGTGCAATAAGTATCTGAATATAATAATCAGCCCTGTAGCTTGAGCTTTTATTAAAGGCCAACCTCAATTTCTGCTTGATAATTTGCGACGACCCTAAGCTCCAGGGGCGGGCCAAGCCGTCTGGGCGCCCTAGGCAACCCGGCCGGCCACCTCGCCCGCCCCCCTCCGTTGGCGCGCATGCCATGCCGTGGGTCATTACCCCCGCCGTTTGTCATTAGCGGCGGGGGCAATGGCAAAGTAGGGGAACTAGTGGTAAGCAGCAGAGGCTTCTGCCTGGCGCCCCCTAATCATTGCGCCCTAGGCAGCTGCCTCTTCTGCCTACCCCTAGTTCCGGCCCTGCTAAGCTCAGCTTCTCAACAGCTGCTATTTAGATGCTGAAACTATAGGCTGGACCAGTAAGTACAGTATATAAAATATGGAATTTTTAGGCTAATTCATTTTTAGGTTTTAGTTCTCCTTTAAGTGGGCCCATTGCGTGTTCTCATTGGTCAGCCAGAAAAGAAAATCCAGTCTACTACTAGCTTCAAATGGTGCATATAGGAGGTCTTTAGCTGCCCTAGGAGTGACAGAAAACCTACCTTCTGCAAACTTAATAACCAGAAAGAAAAGATGGACATCTTTATAGACACTGTCCATGTCATAGTGTGATTTCTTGGCACAAAAAGGGTTACATTACAAATGCACTCCTGCTACAGCAAGAACAACAGGCTGGTGCTAGATACATTGGAACGCAACATGCACTACAGTCTGCATCCAGCACAGGCCTTAGGCACACTTAAACACTTGTGAGGGTGCAACCTATCTGACTTTTTAGATAATTTTTATCTAAGGACCACCTGGAAAAAATGGCATGACCTTAAAGTTCTTTAAAAATTTAGACTGCACATGGGATCATGTGTGTCATCCAAATAAAGAGACCAGCATTCACAGGAACTTACAAAAAATAATATCATTTACTGTGTGGTCTTAATTCAGATGGTGAAAATTAAAACCAAAACCTCATTTACACGGTAAAGCTTTATTAATTTTGTATATTCTTGTGAATGTTTGTCTCTTTATTTGCACCTTTGGATATATATACACACACATACATACAATATAATGTATAGTTTGTAGCTGTGTAGCTATATTATGTGTTATGTATAAGTTTTGGTTTTTTTTTGAGGGTTTCACAAACCAACCCATACGAAACAGACTCCTAAGGTACAGTATGTAGTGACACCACTTAGTTAAACAGTGACAGAATGGTAGGGTGGGGCTGCATTATACATGGGGTAAATATTTGAAGATGTTTGTGCTTTTAGTTTTTATTAGTGCACTAAAGGTTGAATTGGTATAAATTGCTTGCTGCTACATATTGTAATAGGGAAGTTCACATTAAAGGAGACCTAAACCCTAAAAATAAATATGGGTAGAAATACAATATTTTATATACTGAAATAGCACCGGCCAAGAGGTTCAGCATCTCTAGATTAGTAATGATCTCGGCCTTCAAAGTTGTCACAGGAGTTCCCCTGTTGTTAGGAGTGTCAGTGGCACTGCACATGATCAGTGGGCTCTGAGCAGCTGTTGAGAAACTAAGCTTAGGGGTCATTGTATATTATTAAGCAGAAAATGAAGTTTGTCATATAAGCTGCTGCTACAGGGCTGATGCTACATGCACTAGTTTCAGAGCTGAATAATCTCAATTATATACTAATTATCATTATATTGTGACATTTATATTCTATAGTATATTGTGAGTTGGTCCCTAAGCTCAGTAATTGATAGCAGCACAGAGCATGTGCAGTGAATCAGCAGAAAAGAAGATGGGGGGCTACTGGGGCATCTTCGGGGGCACAGATCTTCCCTGCTAAAGGGCTGTTGTTGGCTTGGGCTGGTACAGAAGCACAAAACGTAATTTACCCAGTTTCTGGCCTATTCTTTAGTTAAGCTTTAAGTGTAGCCCTGTATATTTTTACTTTTGGCATGAATAATACAAATTGCTAGTTTTCATTTAGTGCTTAGAAGATCACCCCCTCCACTATGCAGAGTAGGACAACAAAAACTGAAGAGAAGTAAGGGCATCACTGGCTTCAAGCACGTTCCAAGTCTCTGTCTCACCTATTTGCATACCATTAATTTAAGGTCCTTCTTCAGGACCTTGGTCCCTAAGGGAAAAGTGTTCATGTGAAACGTCTCCACCTTTGATATTAGAAGAACAATTTCTGATGTCTGGCTCGCCCTATTCCCATCATACAGGTTTTAATTGCCACAATTGGTTGTGAGCCACAGGAACAAAACAATGGGCCAGACACCAGCATTAGGCCTGGACTGGGATTCAAAACACACCCTGGTTTCTCAATTACACAGAAGCCCAAACAACCCCCTACATGCCCAATAAATAATAACTGTTGATGGCGTCTTACAGCAGCCCCTCTGGCATTTGCCAGAAACCACAGATTGCCAGCCCAGGCCTGACCAACCTGTATATGGCTGTGCAATTTTGTTATAGAAGAGTCTGTAGACATAAATGGCGAGCACTGGGCTGGCTGGGCATAGGAGATGGAATGCACTATGGGCATTGGTTTGATTGGTTTTGTAAGATTGTAAGCTCTACTGGACAGGCACCTCCATCCTCTTGTCTCTTTTGATTTTTAACTTATTGCAACTGTACCTTGTATTTATTTGTATTTATTGTTATACTTTGTATTTCTCTATTTTATCTATAGTTGTGGTTTTCTATGGGGATATTTTTTTAAGTTACAGACTATGCGATAAGGGAGAGGTGGGGGGTGTCGAGGCAGGCCAGTTAAGGGGGCTTAGTTCACCTTTAAGCAGAAATTGCAAAGTGCCCTCTGTTTTGCCTCCAGCAGAGACTTGGAGCTGAGTTCTGTGTACGCTCATTGAAAAATTTGCACTTCTCACTAAAGGGCCGTAAAACCCCTTGAAAACAATGGCGGGCATATATACTTTTCATATTATGTGCACAGTCTCTCCTTTCCATTGTATCTTAAATAGAGATGATATTTGCCTCACCTCTCAGGGGAGTTGATAACAGCCAATTTAAAACCTGCAATTCTGCTAGGGACAGGTTATTCAATATAAATTCCTAAGGCACATATATTTCACACCCACCAGGCTTCAGGTAGTGGTAGTGCTATGGTTTCCCCCCCCGTGAAGAAATACCTGTTGTCATCCTTGCTGCCCACCAGTGGCGTGGTGACGGGCAGACTTTGGCTAGAAAGTACACATTTGTTGCATTTTCAACCCATATCCACCTGTCACCAGCTGCCATTCATGTCAATGAAGTGTTTCTCTGGTGGTAGAAATATGCCAGTGGAGCATTTGTGTGCCACTAGCCTTCGGACACCATACTTTGCTAGAGTTTGTTCTAGTATCTTTGGTTGTATATCTTTCATCCTTTCTTGTTCATTACAAATCCTTTTTCCTTTTATCAATTCTCAGACATATTGTATATTAATGCAAAGGGGTGTCTCCCTCTGTATAGTAGCAGTATTAGAGCACCCACCATGAATTATTGTGCCAGAAGCCAGTAGTGATAAAAGCTAAAAAATAATTTGTATAACAACACAGTGGGCACTGTATCAGAGCACTTTGAGCCCACTTTATGTATATCAGATAAGTTGTCTTTCTGCATGCACTGGCAATATATAACAACACGTTAATGGCATTTTGTACTTATATTGGAAAACCTCTCTAAAACAGTGCTTTTGTGCGATATTCATATCAGCATATTGACATAGTTTAATGAAAAGAGGGTACCCCTGTCTTCATTCTCATTGGAGGAATACATTAGAGCTCCTAGAGAGAACAGAGGGTCTATAACTTCTCATAAATTATACCAAGCCACTTTTCTCTATGAATAAGTAAAGTAAAATAAAGCAAAGGGATTTGAAATGCATATAATGGGAAATTACCACCATGCATTTTCATTTCTGTTATAGTCTGCCATTCTTCTTATTTTTCTTTCTCAACAAGACTTTTTAGTATTACGGTTATGAACAAACAACAGGTACCTTCATATTAGCATTTATACATAATTTGGATACTGACTGTGGATATTGGTCATGTCAGAAACTGTTGGCTCTACACAGTAATGCTCACATAGGAGGAAAGATACTCTCATGTTCTTTCATGTTTACATGATTGTTTGATGGCAAGACACCAGCAAATGCTACTTTAGGGGCAGAAAGTACTTACTTATTTCACTGCTGTGTCATATAGGATATTGAGTCATTTATGAGTCTTTCTATTCTTGATCAGAAAAGAAACCAGGGAACAAAATTGCCAAATATTTGCGCTTAGGTTTAAAGAGAGCCGGTCGGCTCCTTGAAATAAAGACACAGCCAATTCTATTCTACAAACCGGTTATACCCTCTATTTATTTATTGGCCACAGATTATTTCACAGGGAATGAGCCAATTTTCTGAAATGGCGGAGCTGTGAAACTGCCAAGGTTTGCATCCTAAGCAAACACTTTCAGGAAAATGAGTTCAGAAAATATTTGATTCTTATTTACACACTTATCTGTGTTCCTCTTGACACAATCTCAGGTGAAAAGCTAGGTGTTTTGTGTCAGAAATATTGCTTTATTTGTGCTATAGTTAACCAAAGCTTATCCTTTAATCTGTAGGTACGCAGCACATATTTGTCCTAATGTAATTTATAAAGAGGAAGTTATAGGAGAAACCAATATAATGTTACATAGTTAATTTGGTTGTAAAAACAAAAGTTCATTAATTAAACCCCTCCAAATGACCTGCAGTGCACATGCAGAATGCTCAGGACCTGTGGTTTTCCCAATAAGGGGTCTTTCCATAGTGTGGATCACCCTACCAGAAAGCTAATAAAAATAATCTAAAAATTAAATAAACCCAATAGGATTGTTTTGCCTCCAATAAGGATTAATTATATCTTAGTTTGGATCAAGTACAAGGTACTGTTTTATTACTACAGAGGAAATGGAAATCTATGAGAAATGGCCTTCCCATAATTTGGAGCTTTCGGGATAATGGGTTTCCGAGTAACTGATCCCATACCTGTACTGAACAAACTGTAGATGTTAAGAATACAATAGCCTTAAATATTATGCTTTTTCAAAAAAATCATAGCCCCTCTTAAAGACATATGGGGTTATGTAATAAAAGCAACTAAGTTTGCCCAGGAGCAGCAACCCATAGCAACCAATCAGCAGGTAACATTTACTGGTCACCTGTTTAAAAACAAACATCTTATTTGTAGCTATGGGTTACTGCTCCTGGGCAAACTTAGTACCTCTTATTACATATGGTGGCTTGAATCTCCAGCTGCTCAAATCTGTTCCCAGAAACTAGCTTTTTCTTGTGACTTTTTACTTTTTTTTCCCTTGATAAATGGCAATTATTGAAAAATGTTCTTTTTTATTACAAATTGAGAAAAATATCGCAAACTCGAATTTTTATAAATCAGCCCCATAGTGTATAACTCAAATGTATTCATTCTATCAAAATGGACTTCTCAACATCGAGCCTCATTTTCTAGTTTGCTGCCCAGTTTTCCAATTTAGTCAAATTGCTCTGCAAAATGGCAGCATCCTGCATGGAACTTATAATTTTGCACAATTTATTATCATTAGCAACAATATAAACAGCATCTTTACAGCCTGTCTCCAGGTCATAAATAAACAAGTTAAAAAGCAAAGGGCCAAGGACAGTCCCCTGCAGTACTCAAAGGTAGGCATACATTGGAAGATCCAATTGATTGGTATGGTCGAGCCTATGTGGTCCTTGCCCTAATGGGATTTTTAAACCTGCCAGAATATCTGGATAATTTTTGTCCAGGTTGGCCCCATACAAGGGCAAATAAGCTGCCAGCTCTGACTGAAGGGGCCAAATAGGCATCGTAAATCTGCCCATGTGTGGCCACTTTAACAACACTAGTCCAGGTAGAAAATATTCCATTTGTAATCTATCCTTCAGCCAATTCTCTATCCAGTACAAATATTATGTTCCAGGCCAATCTTTCTAAAATTAATAAGTAACATTCTAATCTCTATCAAATTTTTAAAACTGTATCAAGTGCTTTAGCTCATAATATGGAAGGAGTTAAAAGTAATGCAATCACAGTCCCAGTGGGCTACCGGAGTTACCCTTTAGATCTTTTATTAAGGTGGTCCTAAGCTTAACACCTGACTGGATGGCTTATCTACAAATAGATCCATAATAGATAGCTAATGGTCTGGTTAATGATCTACACAAAGATCACCCCGAATATGTGGCATATTCTAAAATTGATCTTCTTTTACCCCATGTCATGAAGGAAAAGAATAATTTTCAGCAATAAATAAACATTTGTCTGAAGTGACATAAGTCGTTTCTAATCTGGGCATGTACATATGTTGATACACAGAAGGGGGCTGTGGGAGCACTCCAAGGCTAAATAGCGTATACAAGTACAATGGAAGTGCGACTGATCTGGCCAAATTAAATACAAGCATACAAAAAAGGGAGGGGGACTGATCAATGCACATTCTCTGGTCTCCTGTTTCATAAGTAAATTATCTATGCTAGTGAATGTATTTACAAAAAACAGGGGTTTTTAGTTACAAAATGATGATCATAAGATTGGTAAGCCACCATACCACATCAAGGTAAACCCCGCATGGTGGTCCTATCTATTTACCTCTGGTCATATTTTTCAAAGGCTGGCACTCCCGTGCACTGTTGCCATTCTTGACCTGGGGGCTGGTTTGAGTCAGAGGGCTTAGTCACTCCCATGCCTTCAGCTTTTATAGAGAGAGATTGCCAGGACCACAACTTGGTTCTACAGGCTTAATCCTCCCCCGCTTGCGGCTTGTAAAGGAGAAGACTGCCCATTAACCAACACCCATTTTATTAAAGGCATAAGATCACCATTAAAGGGACAGGTGTGGGGGTGCTAACCCACATGGAAGTTTGGCCATTCTTCCTGCAGAATAACTCTGCTAAAATACATAGATACACAGAAAGGGGTTGTGGGAGCACTCCAAGGCTATATGGGGTTTACCTTGATGTGGTATGGCGGCTAACCAATCTTATGATCATAATTTTGTAACTAAAAACCCCTCTTTTTGTAAACACATGCACTAGCATAGATAATTTACTTATGAAACGGGACCAGGGAATGTGCATTGATCAATCCCTCTCTCTTTTTGTATGCATGTACATATGTTCCCTTGCTAAATTTGCCATTTATTTTACAAAGCTTTTTACACCATATTTTCAGCAAATTTAGTTTTACACAGGATAATAAATAGGCCCCTGTGTGTAACAGCAGTTAGGCTATTTTATTCCTGCTGTACACAACTTTCTGAATAAGTCTGTGTTTTTGAACTGCCAAACTGTGGTACCGAGTTGTGCACTTTAGGGAAGGTGCTGCTAAACCAGTTCTCAAAAACTATTAGACAAAAAGAGATTTGCAGTAAATTTTAAAGTGTCTTTTGCAACATGCTTTAGCGATGAAAGGCCCCTTTTATAATTGCTTTAATGACATGAGGCCATTTTCACTTGAGACATGCTTGCTAATCTAGCAAGGCCTTAAAGGAGCAGTAACACCAAAAAATGAAAATGTTTTAAAGCAATTAAAATATAATAATAATGCATATAGGGTTGCCACCTGACTGGTATTTTACAGGCCTGGCCAGTAAAAATGATGCCTGATTCCAATGTTATTAATAGGAACAAAAGATACAAATATAGGAAGGCTGGTATTTTTCTCAGAAAAGGTGGCAACCCTAGTCCTGCAGTGGAAAAAGTTGTGTCTTTGCTTCAGCAACACTACTATAGTTTATATAAATAAGCTGCTGTGTAGCCATGGGGGCAGCCATTCAAGCTAGAGAAAAAAGAGAAAAAGCACAGGTTACACAGCAGTGAAGGGATAAGCTCTGTAGAATACAATTGGGAATCTACAGAGTTTATCTGTTATCTACTATGTAACCTCTGTTTTTATTCCTTTTTCAATTTGAATGGCTGCCCCATGGCTACCCAGCAGCAATACATATGTACATAATACATAGTAGTTTAATACACTTTTTTGGTTTTACTGTTCCTTTAACTCTATCCATATCTTATATGTTAGGTTAGGGTAAGGTTAGGGTTAGGTCACTATTTTGCGATACTTTGGAAAAATTATCAGCCAAATACCGAACAAAATCTGAAATTAGGCCACAGAGGTGTCAAAGAGAACAATATGTGAAGCACATGGTGAAAAATGTTCAACTTCCATATTTATTTGACAAAAAGTCATGTGATTTTAAGGATTCAAAGGTTTAGAATCCTGCCGCAAAAGGGCAAATCTTGACCTAATTCCATATCGAATCCTGGATTCAGTGAATCCCTAGTTGAGATACTGGATTTTTCCCCTCAAGGCTTATTAGACATTGACCATAACAGAACCCTAAACACAGGCCACATCATGCCCAATTTTGAAATAGAAGTGATAGAATTCCCCTTATCTCCCCTCATTATTAAAGTAAGTCATATAGCTTTCATGTTATTGTGTATGTGTGTTATACTGACACTGTATATTCTTTTAATGAGGTGTTGATCATTGATGTCTATTATATTTTTTTTAATTCCAGAGCATGGATACACAGGGCATGGCAGTACCCACGCCTAATGTACCAGAGGGTTTTGCTGAACATACTCCAGTTGGTAAGATTGTTGGGTTTTTTTAACAAACCATACCAGTTCTAAAATGCATAGAAAAACACTACTACAAACACTGTTAAAAGGCTGTTATCATCCAAATCAGTAGTTCTCAAACAGTGTGTCCGTTAGCCTCAATGCCCTAAAGGGTGAGATATGGGGCCAATACCTATTTTCTCAGCTAAGCAAAGGTATTATATATGCTTACTTCCATATTTTTACTACTTGTGTTGTTTGTTTTTTAGAGAATGGACTAAAGCTAAATGGGAATTACAGAATGTACAGCTCTATAGGAGATCTGAGGGCAAATATGCATTATGACAATTATCCTGAAGAAATCCCCGCACCTCCATCTGTGCCGCCACCACCTCCTCCTAACATGGCTCCTCCTGACCCACCTCATCAAGGTCCACCTTCACCCTCAGAGTCTTCTCCAGGATCCCCTAGCCCACCAGACTTTATACCACCAACACCCAACTCCAGTGCACCTGTGGTGCCCAATTTTGTTCCTCCACCTCCCCCTCCCCCAAATATTTCACCACTTGGTAACCAGCAATTGCAGAGTGCATCCAAATGGAAATCTGAAACTGGCCTCAATAACCTGCCCAATGATGTACCAGTGGGTTTACCAAACAGATTTTCTTTAAATCCTTCTCTCTTTCAACCAAGCCACGGGCAAACACATACCAATGTGGACCCTAATTCCAGTTTGCCAAGATTATTCAAAGTACCACCTCCTGCCCCAACAAGGATATCATCAATACAACAGCAAGAATATATTTCCCCGCAGGCTGATAATACCAGATATACTAAAGATCCTCCACCATCTCCTGTTCCATCTAGTTTTAATCCGACTATGCAGGCCAAACTTTTTTCAACACGTCGGGGACAGTCTTCACTAAATGATACAATGAACAAAAGGAAATCTATGATCATAATGGATACACCAAGTGAAAGTATGGATCACAGTCACACAAATGAAATTGTTAGTGCTATTAAGGCTGATACAGGGAGATATGGATCAACAGACATAAGAGCAAAAATGGATGGAACACTGTCAGGAAAAACTGAGAGTGGTGACAACAGTGTTAATTTAAATGGTGCTAACCAAGAAAATCCAGAATTAAATACCTCTAAGGGGTATGGTTTCAATAATAATGCTGAGAAACAAACCAGTAAGATTATGCAGATTAAAAATGACTTTGTATCAACAATGTCTGGGAAGAATAGTGTTAAGGAATGGCCTAAAGTGTCCAAGGATACAACAGCATTTAATACAGCATTAAGCAAAGACAGCTATGTATCAGAGGTGTCAAAAAGCTCAAAGCCTACCATTAACATTATTTCACTTAAACCTATAATAGGAGATGAAAATCCAAATATATCTAACACCAACCTACATTCTACAAATGACGAGGATGTTTCTCAAAAGTCAATGGAAGCCATTGGTGAAGTAAAAACAGAACCAGTAAAAGTTATTAAAACTCCTCTATCCCCACCTCCAGTGGCCCCTCCACCTCCTCCAATTGCAATGGCACCCAGTCCACTATCAGTTCCCCCACCACCTCCACCACTTCCCACAGCACTCACAACAGCACCCTTTCCTCTACCAACAGCTTCACCCCTATTACTATCAAAGAAGGCATCTGCCACAAATCTCCCCACACCCACACCACCACCTCCCCCTCCTCCTCCTCCTCCCCTTCCTTCACTCTCCGCTTCCCAGCCAACAGACTCTCAGTTATCACCAAAAGCTGCAGCCTCTTTACCTGAAGTACCATCAATGGCTTCACCAATGCCACCACCAAAAGCACCTCCAGCACCTCCACCTTTGCCTCCACTTGTTAGTCCATCTGTTCAGAAATCACCATTAACTCTATCCAAGGACTTGCATACAAAAGATGACAATTTAAAAGAGATTCCTGAAAAAGATAAACCCACTGAAATCAGACATATTCAACCATCTTTAAAAACTACTGACAATGATCAAAAAAACAAAGTTGGAAAAATCAAACAGGAGCTTGAAGCTTTACTCTCCTCCCCCAAAAAAGAAGACATCAAAGTGGGTACTCTTAAAAAATCACAACATGGTCTAGAAAATAAAAAAAAGACACCTAATGATAAAGTAGCTCCTGTTAGAGGTGGAGAAAACACACTAGTTAATTCATTGATGATGAAAGTTCCACTTCTTCCTAATCATCCAGTTGTGGAGGATTCTGATGCTGATACATCTGAATGGCATCCAAAGAATAACTCGGCTGATATTGATTTTCCAGAGCCCGATTATTTGCCTGCTTCCAGTAAACCAATTAATCACTATAAACAACAGCCTGCACCACACACCACGACCAAGGAGACAACAGTAGAATCCGCTCCATCACCAACAAAATCCACAAATGAGTTAAATATTGGTGAAACTCCAGTCCCATCATATAAACCACATCATGCAAGAAGGGTCTCTGCTGGCAGCTGGGCCATAGAACCTGTCTCATCAGTGGCATCTAAGTCAGAGCCAGTCTTGAGTTTAAAAGCAGAAACTGATCAAGAGCCTAAAGAAGCTTTATCTCCTTTAGCATCTTTAGTAAACTCAGAATCAAGTCAGATAAGGGTCTTTGCTGGCAGCTGGACCAAAGAACCGATCTCATCAGTGGCATTTAAGTCAGAGCCAGTTTTAAGTTTCAAAGCAGACACTAATCATGAGCCTAAAGAAGCTTTATCTCCTTTAACATCTTTAACAAATTCAGAATCCATATCACAGAGAGAAAATGAAAAAGGATTAAATCACCCTAATACTGGGGAGAAGGTTGATGAAGGCTCTCCAATGGCTTTACTCATGGCAGCAAAGAAACGTGCACAAAAAGGACCACGCTCTGTTGAACGCAGTAATCTGCCCAAGATATCTGTTGCTAATGGAGCTGTGATAAGTTCCTTAAATTCTCAGAACAATGAAATAAATCCTAATACATTTGTTGTTGTGCCCATGAAAGAGAACACTCAACAGACACTACCAGAAGGTAGCTCACCTTATCTGAAAAACAGTAGCATTGCCTCCTCCTTAAGCAGCAGTGCAGATAAATCTGAAAACTTGGAGTGGAGTAATCAGGGTCTACCAAAGCCTTCTGTAAGCATTCAAGTTTTTGACTCTCAGCATCCCAGTGGGGACAATTCTAGAAGTTGGAGTAGTGCATACAAACTACAGGATTCTTTAAATCCACAAATCAAGATTGTTCACCCCATGGCTGAAAATAAGTCTCCAAAATTAGAGAACTTTAATATCTCTTCATATCCTTCACCTAGTCCAGTTTTGAGGTCAAATGAGGAAATAGAATATGAAATTATTCCACCTCCTGCAGAGTTCATGAATAGTCCAACAATGTCAAACATGAGTGTGCACAATACACAACAAAAAGAAAGACCTTTCCTTTATGGTGATAATATTATGTCGGATTACGGTAAGCCATCCTATGAACAAAATTATAAATCAAATCAGACCGTCATTTCGCAAACAATGAACAGCAGGGACAAATACCTGGATGATCACTATATCAGTGGGTTCTCTAGAGATTCACAAAAAGGCTCTCTAATTAAGAAAAGACTGTACATGCCTGAGCCAGAGAGTTCAAGAAATTATGGGAAACCAAGTACATTAAGGTCTGCAGCTTTGCCAGCATCATATAGCCATAGGCTACCCCCGCCCAATCCAACCATGGTTCTTGATCCTCGACGTTCCAGTTCTACCCCAAGGTTCATTGCACAAGGAAGAAGAATGTCCACAGAAAATCTCATCAGAGTGGTACCTTCTCAAAATGATATGAAATATAAAGCCCAAACTCCAGAGTATCCTGTTTCTAGACCAAACAGGTAAGTTTGTGTGTACACCATGGATTAGTAGATAAGAATACAGTTTCATACATTAAAACATGAAATTATGTTATATAGTTACAAGCTTTTCTTTTCTATATGAATGTATAAATGTACATAACAGACCTAAAGGTGGCCATACATGGGCAGATTTAAGCTGCTGATTCGACTCCTTTAGACCGATTCGACTGCTTTTGATCTACCCATGTATGGGGACCCCAGACAGCCCTAGCCAACCGATTTCTGGCTAAAAAATCATTTTTTTTTTTTTTTGCCAGATCAGGGACCACATCAGCTATCATACCCTATTGATATTGTCCATGCTCAGACCACTCCTATCTCTGTCGTTGTAATTGGAGCCTGAATTTATCTCATTAGGTGGTCTCACCAAATGAGTGAATCTTCTAATGTATGGGCACCTTTAGCAATATTAGCTTTTGAAAACGTCAGTAGCTTTGATAAAATACATCTGCTGTATTGGCATTCCTCAATTAAAAAACACACACACACAAGCATGTAATCATACATCAGCATAAGCAAGGCTAGATTTTTTGACAGACAAAGAATGCATGCAAGAAGAAACTAATTCAGAAACCCAAGATACTAATGAAAACAGAGGAAGCCACTGTAGAGCATACATGTATACAGTAACTATCAGACAATAAACAGGGGGCTATGTTAGTGACACAGGCAAAACATTCCCCATTTCAGTAAAAGTAACCAAATGGTGGCTAGAAGTGGTCTGGAGCAGCTGGAATAGTTAAAGGAAAACTATAGCCTGCTATGTCGGCAAACTATGTTGGTCTCCATAAAAATATATTGTATATAACAGCCCATATGTAAAACCCTGCTTCTAAATAAACCATTTGCCTTTGGGTAATCCTAAATAGAAAATTGCCATTTGAAGTACTAAGGGCCGCCCCCTGGGATCATATGATTCAAGGGTAAAGATGTACTAGGGCAATATTTATACTATTTATATAATATTAAGTGGCCTATCTGTTGGTTAAGTATTCATTTTGGGGGTATAGTTTTCCTTTAAAATGAAATGTTGATTGACTGCTAGTTTACTGGACTAGTAAAAGTATTTGTTCTGCTGTGTGTTTCTAAAAGTCTGGTGTTGCCTACTTCACTAGTATGTGACTAAGAGCTGGAGCCATAGTCTGACAAAACACCCAGCCCAGTCAGCCTCCAGAGGATGTACAGGTATATTGTCTAATTATATATGTATGTCTATAAATAGCATACACCCGCACCCACATACATAATTATTTACATGCATATTTTATTGAATAATGAAGTAGAAATCAATGCAAGTCTATCAGACTGCGAAGGTATGACAAAGCAGGTACAATTGTGTAAGATGCATAGGCACCAGCATAGCTACACCAGTTACTTTTTAACTGGATTTGACTTTTGTGCAATACATTTTAATGGTCTTTGCCAGGTTCAGGGAACCATGACTGCCAGGTAGCACTACACTCAAGGTTTGTCGAGTGAAACTTATTAGTTGATTGTGACTGCTGAGCCCCATGCTGACTGCTCCGTGAGACTTGGCGGCGCAGACAGTTGCCGTGAGTCACAACATGAGCAGTGATATTGCAGAAACACCCTACAAACTGCTGAATTTAAGGAGAACTAAACCCAAAAATGAATATTGCTAGAAATGCCATATTTCACATACTGAACTTACTGAACCAGACTAAAGGTTCATCACCTCTATAGTAGTAATGATGCAGGCCATCAGAGTTGCCAGAGATGGTCACCATATTGGAATCTGTTAGAAGTGTCTGTAATGCTCACATGCTCAGTATGTTCTGAGCAGCTGTTGAGAAGCTAAGATTAGGGGTCACAGAAAATTATCAAGCAGAAAATGAAGTTTGTCTGTTATAGAGGGTGATGCTAGAGGTCTAATTATTAATTTCTCCACTGGTTTCAGAGCTGCCATGTACTAATAATCTGTATTATTTACTAATCATCCTTATATTGTGACATTTATATTCTCTCTCTCTCTCTCTATATATATATACTGTATATATATATATATATATATATATATATAATATTATATATATATATATATATATATATATATATATATATATATATATATTATATATATATATATATATATATATATAATATATATGTAAAAAATGCTGATGCACACCAGGAAAATTTAAAAAAAGATACTTATTTTATTAAGATCAACGTTTCGGTCCTGATTTGCACCCAGGTTGTTATCCCTATAAGTGTGTGCCTCAGCCTTTTTCTAATATATATATATATTTATATATATATATATTTATATTTATATATATATATATATATATTTATATATATATATATATATTTATATATATATATATATATATATATATAGTATATTGTACGTCAGTCCCTAAGCTCAGTAACTGAGAGCAGCACAGAGCATGTGCAGAGAATCAGCAGAAAAGAAGATGGGGAGCTATTGGGGAGGCACAGATCTTCCCTGCTAAAGGGCTGGGGGTTGCCTTGGGCTGGGACAGAAGCCTAAAACATAATGTACAACATTTCTAGCCTACTTCTTTCGTTAAGCTTTAGTTTTCCCTTAAATGCCCCCTAGCTTCTTCAGATAGAACCACGCAGGGCTGCCTCCCAAAAGGGAATCTGTTGTATTGGACTTCTTGCTGAGACATTTGCCATTTCAAGCAGATGGTTTTTGTTCAAATGCTTGTGCTTTTAAAACATCCAAACAGTTTCATCAGTTATGCACAAGCTGCAATAACAACCCTATTTCTATCTGTAGATTTTCTTTCAGTGACACAGTGGTTTTCTGTACCAGGCATCAATAAATTGCAGACCCCTTGCTTAGATCAGGTGCACAAGCTCCGCAATATATATTACGTCAATGTTATTTGATTAGTACTGCTTCCACTTTAAGAATGCATACACCTTTAGTCTTTTCGCTGTTGATGGAGCTTTGCAGCCCATACATGAATATTAATCATTGAGAATTTGAGAAGGGTTTAATGGCTAATTTTGTGTGGGAGCTACTTTAAGGCATCGCCTTCTTTGTTCACACACAAAGGATTTCCATGGCTTCAGTACCGTTTTTGCTGCAGTTACTGCCTTCTACAGGAGCTACCTGCAATGTATTAGACACTGAATAGCAGTAATGAATGGTTACACCAACGAGGAGGTTGGCCTTTGTACTGGGCCTATTATTAAACACCTACATTTGATCTGCTGAGTCAATCAGAGCGGCAGAACAAAGTGTATTCTGGTGATCATGGGAATTAACGTTTAGGTGCTTTTAATATTTCACTGCAGTATTGAAATACGTCCTGTGGGGTATTATTATGTTGTCTCTCATCTGCGAGTTTGCACTGATCTCTGTTCCCTTGGTATAAAGATGGGCAAGCTGTGGTCATCCAGTTTATGCAAAACTACAGCTTCTAAAATCCACATCTGGAAGGTTACAATTTTCATACCTATTATTTGGATATCGTAACTAGAGCAAAATCATAGGCACATTAAATAAGCACTGATTGCATTCTAAATGCATTTTTATTTACACAATAGGATTTTCAAATGATATAAGGAAAGTCATATGCTTTGTACACACATGCAAAAACTGCCCACCATTCAGCACTCCTCGTGGCACTCTATACCCTTGTGCCCCTCAGCAACTGCATGATCTGTTATGCCCCTGTAATTAAGCCTGTGTGTATTTAACTATTTGTTTACCCTTTTTAGCTCTTACCATGAATTTAACTTTTTTTAAAATCTGCATAACATAAAAAATCATTTCAATATAACCAAGTAGTTAAGTGTAGAAGTTGGCAGCTGAGAGCAGTTCTTAAAACTGGTGACTGACAGTACTGACATCCTGCAGTTGGTTCTTACCATGGCTTTCTCTTGGTTGCATTTGGTTGTTCTCCTCATGAGTGCATGAGTTTATATTCATGTGTACTTAGGGAAATATCAACTGGAATACATATTACATTTTTTTAAGATTCATTTATGGGTCGCCACTTATGATATAAACTATCTGTTGGTTAGGTATACATTCTGGGGGTATAGTTTTCCTTTAAGGAGTAAATATCCAGATGCACATAGTACATATAGTACAGTAACAATCTCAAAAAAGATGTATGACCAAGAGGACATATTGCTTTATTGATAATTTTTAAGATCAGCAGACTTTTGATAAGTATAATCAAATAATTAATTACCCAAAGGCATCGTATAAAGGTGGCTATGCACAGGCAGATTTAGGCTGCCGATTCGGGTCCTTTAGACCAATTTGGCAGCCTGTGTATGGGCACTCCGACGGGCTTACCCGACCAAGATCTGGCCAGCCGGGGCCACCGGTTTAATTCTATTGTTTAGCCCTAGGGTCAAATGACTGAATTAGCCCAATATCTCCCACCTTAGGTGGACATATCAGGAGAAGATCGCCAAAGGGGTGGCCACCCATTGTATGTATGGCCACCTTTAGACTAGTTTATACCTATTTATATTTGATATGGTTTGTCTGTCTCATCCAAATTTCAGAAGTATTTCCTGTATCCTTTTTAGAGGAAAGATTTGGGCAGTAGTTTAGGCAGAGAAGAGAGGAGTTAAAGCTTTTGGCGCTCATTAAAAGAGCATTTGTGTTCGGGGTCTGGCTGTAGTCTTCCCTTACTGCTGGATTTTGGATCCAGGACTAGGTGCAGATCAGAGTGCCAACAATCTGCTGAAGCAGTGCTATATTCTTGGTGGATATGTAGATCCTTGCACACCAGGACTTGGATCCAGAGATGCTGCCAGTGGGCAGGGTGCAAAGTGTGAAAAACATGGCAACTTACAAACAAAGCCAGTGGTGTTCAGAGTACTAACAGGAGTTACTGACACCAACAAGTACAGCCTTCTGCCCCGTAAAGTACAAATCAAGACTCGTGTCAAAGATTTAGAGTATTAATGTATGAGTATATAGAGGGGAGTGCAAGTATTTCTCATATCAACACTTCAAACTCCAGTTTAATATATCCAAGAAGTTGGCTGATTACCTGTTTGATTCAAATCTGTATCTGTAAAAATAAAACTGGGTAAACAGATAAGCTCAGCAAAATATAAAAAAAATGATTCTAATATAGTTGGTTAGGCAAACATGTAATCTATAAAGGCTGGAGTGAGCAGATATCTAACATAATAGCCAGAGAACTACTTCCTACTTTCAGCTCTCTAACCTCTTAGTTAGTCAGCGACTTGAGGGAGTGGGGAGCGGCACGTGGGATATACAGTAACTCTTCAGTTAGTTTGCTTTTGATCCTAAGCATACAGGTCTGATTTAAAAGCAAACAGTTATGTCCCATATGACCCCCCATCCCTTGTCACTGATTGGTTATTGACTGGTTACAGGTTACAGAGCTGTAAAGAAGGAAGTAGTGTTATGGCCATTATACCGCTTCCCACTCCAGCCCTTATATATTACATTGAAAACATTTTTTATTTTGCACAGTCTATCTATTTACCCAGTTTAATTTTTACACTGAATAGTTCCTTTAAAGTGATACTGACAGCCAATTACAATTTTTTTTACACCTGCTGTTGTGTTTTAATTTGTATGAGCTTTAAATTCCTTATAAACTAAATCTGCAAAGTGTTTTTGCTTCATAATTATGGTAGCACCCACGGAGCAGCCATGTTTGTTCCCCTCTTCTGGGTTTTCATTTAAATGCCTCCCAGTGAATAAATATGCCCAATCACAAACCTGCAATGCCCCTTTTGCTTTCAGCCGGTGTGTGACCAGCTCAGCTCTGTTGTCTATGTGTAATGGGGAAGGGGAGGGAGAGCCTTTAGAAGCAGGCAGGCAGGCAGGCAGGCATGGGAAAGCTTAAACTGGCCTGCTATTTAAATTCTTTGTGCGAAGAGCAGAGAGGGGGGCACAGCCCTTTGAAGCAGGCAGGCAATGGAAGGGTCAAGCCTGCCTGCGATCTAGTTCACAATGCCATGCGAGGGAGGGAGGGGGACCTCTTTGAAGCAAACGGCAAGTTCCCAGTTTATGACGTAGTCCTTTTGACAGATTGAGAAGCTACAGTCGGGCTGCCAGAAAGTCAGGTTCAGGATCTTCAGTAGGATTTATGTAGAGAAACATGACTTTTAGGAAAAAACAGTCAACATGACTTATAGGTAGGTTTGGAAGTAGGTTTACATTTTTAAAAGAATTTTTTTGGTGTCAGTATCACTTTAAGGAAAGACCTGAGTGTGCACAATCTTAACCCCTATATTACATACACTTGCAATTGCGGCCATTAATTAGCCAGTACAGGTGTGGGACCTGCTTTCCAGAAACCCGTTATCCAGGAAGTTTTAAAATACAAGAAGGCCATCTTGCATAGGCTGCAATAATAAAACAGTACCTTGTACTTGATCCCAACTAAGATATAATGAATCCTTATCGGAGGCAAAACAATCCTATTGGGTTTATTTAATCTTTACATCATTTTTTTGGTAGACTTAAGGTATGGAGATCCAAATTAAGGAAAGATCCCTGATCCAGAAAACCCTATGTCCTGAGGGTTCTGGATAGCAGGTCTCATACCTGTACAACATTCCATATAACATGTATAAAGTTGAACTCTACCCAACTAATGAAAACAATGACATTTTGCATAAAGAAAGATAATATAGTTTTAAGCAGCTTTTCAGCATTAAACATTTGATTGATTTTTAAGTTCTTTGTAAATGTTATTGCTATTGAAGCACTCGCTGTCTGTGGCCTTTTCTAGTTTTGCATAACTTGTCTTGACTTCTAATTCATTTCAGAGATTACTTTTGGTTGATCTTAGGGAGGGAAAATAAAACACAGCGTGCATCACCTCTGGTTCCGATTTCTCTTATTTGAAATAAAATTGATATTTGTGATGTTATAAATAGTGGATAAATTGTGTAATACAATTATACTTTAATTTTACACTTCCATCACTTGGACTTTTACAGTATGAGCTGCAACAAGAGAACAGGACAGGGCAGGCCTGCGCCCCATGACACTGGCTTAGAGGTTAAGTGAGGAGCCATTGATGTGGGATCTCATGCTCATATGTAAAAAAAGGCACTCATTTTACCCAGAAACGGTAACACGTAGCAACACATTGCTCTTAAATAGGTGACCAGTAAAGTCTACCTGCTGATTGGTTGCTATGGACTACTGCTCCTGGCAAACTTAGTGCCTTTTATTACATAAGCATACATAGTGCTACTATAATAGCTGCCTTGCTTGCTTTAAAAGTGTTTTAAGCCCCATGAAAGAAAAACACTATATAAATTCAATTCCCCCATTCCTCCTTATTTATATAACCCAAGATGCAAATCGCAGCCATTCGCTCGGGCAAAAGTGCTGTATATATATTACTTTAGAAGTAAAAGAAAAGGTAATACATTTTATCATGCTTCACCTTCTCATTTGTATTAGTTATAAAATACAGTACTTTGCTGTACTGGAAAGGTAACCATTTAATGTACTAAAGTGTTTTTCCCTGCCATTTTCTGTTGTAATATGATATATTGTGGCTCATAGGTAAAGGCTTATTTAGAACCTGCTTGGCAAGAATGTTGTGTAGATTCAGCAGCAATTACATGTCTTCCTCATTCTTGTACGACAGTGTAGCCTTACTAAGCCTTGTGGGCCCATAACCAGTAAAGCATTCAGAGCTGTGTGTGGCTTGGAAATTACAAATGACTGACAATAGGCTATTGGTCTTGCTGTTCAGGTGCCTTTAACAGGTACTGGGCAACTGTCCCCGCTTATTAGGTCCTAAGCAAATGTTGCTAAATGATGGGGAAAAAAGGCACTTTATAACAATCACAGGCAGAAGAAAGGTTATTTTTAAAGAGAACTAAAGACTGAACAAATGCAGTACAGTACCTTATGTGCTGATTTTAATGTACCAAACATGTGACAGTAACAATTCATGCTTTCAGTCTGGGCAGTCAGAGAAGCAGTGGCTGCAGGGCTCATCAGCTCTATTACAGACCGCATTGATTTTTTTTTTTAAGCTACGGAGTTATTTTATCGCTGTTTTAAAACTAGATACACTGCATGGCTGATTTGGCTACATACCATTACCAAGTTAAAATATGTTTTGGCAAGTTTGGCTCAATTCTTTAGGGCACTGCCAAATAAGTTACTTGCATATCACAATTTTAGGGAGTTAAACGAGATGACATTCTTCCCCACTAAGGAAGTATTGTAATTTGTAGACCATTTATCTTCTCTCATAATAAAAAAATAAAATCCATATGTCTGCTTCCAATATACAGCTACAAACAGCTTGTATAACAAAGGCTTAAAGCTGGGGGACTTACACATTTTACAGCTACAGGAATGGGATCTGTTATCCAGAATACTTGGGGCCTGGAAACAGGTTTTTTTTCCTTAGTTTGCTCACTATTACTGTAGCTTAGTTACCATCAAGTACCTATATTTTACATCCAAAATTGGCTGAAACCGTGTACAACTGCAATGGGATTCAGTTTGCTGCCATGAATATAAAAAAACAAAAGATATCCCAGTCATGTGCAATTAAAAGGATATTGTACATTTTTTAGAATGGTGCAAGAAAGAATACAACAGTGTGCTTAAATGCTGAACAATACATGCTTTTTTCTACTGATTTGACAGGTTTTACTTTTGTTTTCCATTGTAGACCGCAGACTTCCTACCCAGGTATGACCTTCACTGTGAGACCGGGCACTAGGCAGCCTATTTCCAATACCTACCAAGGAGGATACATGTGAGGCCACTGCCTTCTTCTGCCTGCTGAACTTTACAGCCACCTTCTAGTAGGGATCAGAGGTTTTCCCTGGCGGAAGTGCAACCATAAACTTTACCACATTGACTATTTCACCCAAAGCAAATCTTCAATAAGGAACACTGAAAAAAATATCTAATTTTGTTTATGCTAAATGTTCTTTTTCTCAATGTTGTCTGCCTTACAGGCCTACCCTAGATGAGTGGCGGGTGACAAGTAACTGCTAAGCTTATAAAACATTGCTGCTGTTTGTTTACTAGATTAGTTTTCATACACACTGGGTGACCATTGATACATTTAAAATGCTCTGTATGGAAAAGAGTATCGAATAGTTTTTTTTTTATTTCAGTGATGTTGGAAAAAACAGGCTCTAAAGACAAATGCAGTTTTGCTGGTTATATTATTTGTCATGTATTTAAATGTAAGTTTTCATATGGCAAAATATCGTTATTTTTAAATGTTTTAATGCCTTTCCCTCTAGTCTCTATCTACTTGTGTCGCCATGTTTTCTCTTGGTTTTGTCATTACCCTTACATTTCCCTTTTCTTGCCTGTCGGACATTATGCTTGTTTTGTAAGATAAAAATACCTTTTTGTTTTATAGAGATATAAATATGTTTTGGCAAATATGACAGTCCTGTAAAGTGAGTGTACATAACTACAAGGGGCTCTGTCTGTGATGTCCTACAGAAAGCACTTTTGAATGTATTTTCATTTTATTTGTATATTTGTTCCCATTCTTGTTCCTTATGTAATGTTACAAGAAATGTACTTGCTAGCTTGGCCTTGACTAAGAATGCCTAAAGCATTTGCATGACTTTCCTAAATATTTTACAGTAATAAAATATTTTATGCAGTATATTAAAATATTTTCTTTTCAAGTTTATTTTTGGGTCATTTTCATAGATTGCATGAGGAATCAGTGCCATTCTGTTTAATGGATACTAAAGAATTTAAACTCTGTGGAACAGTAAAAGGAATATAACATCTCATTATGCATTTCCCTGGACTGTTAATAATATTTCTCATCCAACTGATTAAATTAAGAGGCCTACCTTTATGTTTTTACAGTACACTTTTTTACAAAGTACATATTCTTTGCAAGGAGACCTGTTTTTCATAGGATGCAAAAGAATGCTGCCACCCCCCTTAATTGCAGTTGCAGACAAAACACTGATGTGGAATTACACTTAATTAAACAGAATATCTTAAAACCCTCTCCCTCTGTTTAGTCATATGGAAAAGCTCTAAAGCAAAGGGATGCTACTGTGTGTGAAGCATGCAGAGGCTGCAACCCCAGGGGGCCCTAGAGGGAGTGTGGGGTCCTCGGTGGGCCTTGCCCACCCACTTAACCACCACCCACCCCTCCCGCCAGTGTGCACATTATACATACTTTTGCCATAATCCGAGGAAGAGGGCAGCAGGGGAGGGATAGAGGAGGGCAGTTGGATTTAGGTATGGGTTGGCAGGGGCTTTTCCCATGGTGTCCAGGGCCAAGTCATAATTAGCTGTGAAGCATCAGCCACTAGGCCAGGTGTAACCCCACTTTCTGCTAATGTTTGATCATTTTTAGCAAACTTAACAGCAGCCCAGGATACACTGAGTATGTGCAGTGCCAGGGGCAGGCAAAACAAGTTCATAGAATTGGGTTGTGCTGCGGGCAAAGGTGCTGTGGGCACCTTTGCAGCCACCTAGTTTTAATGAACACATAAACCCTACATATTCCTACCATGTATGTAAGTCGGGCACATCTCCCCCACACACAACGCATCATTTGTACTGCATATATCCCTTCAGTTCCCAGAACCATCACATTTTCCTAAAACAAATAGCTTTCACCCGGCAGCCATTTTCCCTCTGACATTATCAGTAACATTTACATCTGCAAACACCACATATGTGCTGTAACATTCTTGCAATGCAGAATGCAGGCTTAAGGTGGCCATACACGCACCGATATTATCGTACGAAACCTCGTTTCGTACGATAATCGGTGCGTGTATGGCATGTCGGCGAGTCGACCGATATCGCAGGAAGCTGCCGATATCGGACGACTCGCCGATCGGACAAGTTTGAAAATTTTGATCGGGCGCCATAGAAGGCGCCTGACCAAAATTCTCCCTTCAGAGCTGAATCGGCAGAAGGAGGTAGAAATCCTATTGTTTCTACCTCCTTACCTGCCGATTCAGTCCTGAATGGTGTGTGGCGGATCTTACGATGTTTCGTGCGACCGATGGTCGCACGAAACATCGTCGGATCGCCACGTGTATGGCCACCTTTACACGGACAGAACTTACTTTGATAAAAAGTTCTGCTTGGATTAAGCACTGTGACGGGAGAGGAGGTTAGGTGAAAAACATGTTCTCCAGCAGAGTGCACAAAAAGAGCAGAGTTTCTATAGAATCCAGTACTGCCACCTCTTCATTGGCTGCTAGACTAAAGGGTGTGTTTAGTAACCTGAGTTGAGAAAAATTGAGTAGGCTCAGTAGCCAAGAGCCAAAGTAAATTCCTAAGGGAGGGGGCCAAGTGAATTAGAAGAGGAGATGAAATCCTAAATGATTAATGGTGGCCATATCCAGGCAGATTTCAGCTCCCGATTCGGGTCCTTCAGACTGATCTGGAAGCTTATCGGACCATGTATAAGCACCTGCGACTGGCCTACCCTACCAGTATCTGGCCTAAGATTGGGCATATCATGATCGGGCAGATTTGATTTTCCCATCAGGTCAGGGATCGCATCGCTCATCGATGCAGTCCTTGGGCCAATGTCCCATATACACACCCACCGTGGGCTAAGAAATCAAATTAGCCAAATATATCACACCTTAGGTAGGCATATCAGGAGATGATGTGCTTGTTTGGCCACCTTAAGAGGATGCTGCCGCCTTACTATTAACCTTTTAACTACTGGAATGGCAGGTATTTAATAAAGACGCTGTTCACTGATTACATTTTTTTGTGGGAGGGTAACATGTCCTTAAAGACATGCATTTAATTGGGTCATGAAACTAGTGACGTCCTTTGCCCTGTATATAAAGATATAGTGTTATATATATATATATATATATATATATGGTTGTGTACCAAAGCACTATAATAGTTATAGGTAGATGTATTTATTGCATAAAGATTCCATCTTGGGGTGTGTGCTTCACCGTTAATAGAGTTGCTTATTTTATGTATAAATGCCTACATCATTTCCATCCATTCATGATCTGATGACATACTGGGTGTGCTATGAGAGGTGGGGTGATATCATAGTTTCAACACGTTGCTTTAAACCACCAGCTTGCACAAACATGACTGTGTGCATGGAAATACCTTGCTTAAAGATAGTACAGTCTAAAGTGTTCTGATTGCCAGCTGTGTGAACTTCAGGCACTAAAGAATCAACATTTTCTGGAAACTTGGTGCTATAAGTTAGCCAATAGTAGAATCCCTGTACCTTTTTACTAGCTTATAATGCACAGCACCTTTACCTTTCTCCCTGTTAGCATATAGAGAGCTATTATTGCAAATTCATTGCTAAACTGTGTATGTATATATATATACATATATACATATATACACTCACCTAAAGGATTATTAGGAACACCATACTAATACCCTTCTCTGACCTCTAGCATCAACAAGGCATTTTCGCCCACAGGACTGCCGCATACTGCATGTTTTTCCCTTTTCACACCATTCTTTGTAAACCCTAGAAATGGTTGTGCGTGAAAATCCCAGTAACTGAGCAGATTGTGAAATACTCAGACTGGCCTGTCTGGCACCAACAACCATGCCACGCTCAAAATTGCTTAAATCACCTTTCTTTCCGATTCTGACATTCAGTTTGGAGTTCAGGAGATTGTCTTGACCAGGACCACACCCCTAAATGCATTGAAGCAACTGCCATGTGATTGGTTGATTAGATAATTGCATTAATGAGAAATTGAACTGGTGTTCCTAATAAACCTTTAGGTGAGTGTGTATATATATATATATATATATATATATATATATATATAGAAAAACCAACGAATGGTGCACTCAAACTTAGGAAGATAATGTGGGTGCGTGAAAGGCTCCAAGCACAAAGAGTCCAATTGTGCAATAATATATGTTCCAACTGAGCCGCACTCCCAAATGGTAAAATATAGCTTTTATTAAAGCATTGTTAAAATCCGTTACAGCGAATATTCAAAGCAAAAAAGTTCATACTTATCAGTATAGCTTGCCATATACACGCGACGTTTCGGGGGCATTCCTCCCCCTTTCTCAAGCGTACCTCATGGCAGTCGCAAACAATGAATCATATACCTGTTACTTCCTTGTATAGCGTAAAACCGGAAGTGACGGGACGGGTCGTCATGGAGACGAAATACACAACACCAGTGTATCCAGTATACACGAGAGCCGTCACATCTACCCCGTATATAATGTGCATTATCAAGAAAACTTCTATATCCACAAGACATCTCAATATCATATAGTGGCTCCAGGAAATATATCTTAAGGCATCAGAGTCTAGCAAGTTTAAGTAATATTCAGCCCGGGACAAGGGTTAAGACACCCATTACTATTGGCTATTATCATAGACATTTACAATATATGCAAAACTCAACATAAATGATAAACAAAAAAAGGTTTTTCACAAAAGCAACATCACAAGAACAAATGTAAGTCAAAATCCTTATTTAACCCGTTTGGTGCTAAAGTATTTAGGCGGTGAATCCATTCCACCTCAGTTTGCCTCAAGAGTTTGACCCGATCACCCCCTCTTCTAGGGGGAGGAACATGTTGTATAACTCGATATCTAAGATCGTCCGATGTATGTCCCATATCTAAACAGTGCCTAGACACCGGAAGAATTCTGTTTCCAGTGTTAACTGTAGATCTATGTTGTGAAAATCTGTCCCTAACTTTTTGGATAGTTTCTCCAATATAGATTAGATTGCATGGGCAAATCAACATGTACACTACATAGTTAGTATCACATGTATAATGTTCACGTATTTTATATGATCTCCCTGTATGGGGATCACTAAACTGTGGCCCAACCAATACAAAACGACACTGAGAGCAACCTTTACATTTATACATACCTTCCCTGGGTGGTCCCAGGAAGGTAAATTTCCTCGGTGCAGAGGGAACCTCAGCTCTTACCAATTTACTACCTATAGTGTTGCCCCTGCGGTAAGACATCATAGGAGTCTGTTGAAAAGTTTCAATAGTGGGATATGATTCTCTTAATAGATGCCAATGTTTTTGTAAAATAGAGTGTAACCGACCACTTTGTGTATGGTATTGGGAGACAAACGTCATACGTTGTTCATTGCCACGTTTATGACGTTGGCCAGCTCCTTCCTGTCTGTTAACCCTTAATAAACTATCTTGTAAAACCTGCCGGGGATAGCCTCTACTTATCAGTTTCTTGTTCATTTTACTCAAATCCTCTTTAGTAATATTTGGGTCATTGGCTATCCTGTAAACCCGTGAAAATTGGCTGGTAGGGATGGATTTTTTGACAGATATAGGATGAAAGCTGTCAAATTTTAACAGCTGATTACGATCTGTAGGTTTCGTGTAAATCCGAGTGAGGAATTTTTGTTCATTTCTTATAACTTCAACGTCTAAGAAAACGATCTTGTGGGAATCTGCTGACATTGTAAATTGTATATCTGGGTGGGCCCTGTTTATCTGATCACGGAAGGCGGACAAGGACTCCAGGTCACCACGCCAGAGGAGGAACACGTCATCGATGTACCTCCACCATGCAAAACAATGCATTGTGAAGAGTACATCACGATAGACGTGCTCATCCTCAAACCAACTCATAAATGAGTTGGCATAGGCAGGGGCGACCTTGGAGCCCATGGCCGTCCCCCGTATCTGCAGATAGAACCTGTCCTGAAATTTAAAGAAATTTTTGTATAGAATAAAAGTAAGAATACCCACAAAAAAGTTAATTTCCATCTCATTATATTGTCCACTATTCACTAATAACATCTTTACCGCCAGAATTCCTTCAATATGGGGTATGGATGTATAAAGGCTGGCGACATCAAATGTCACTAGCCACACCTCACCAGTCAATTCACTCACATTAGACAGTTTATGTAAGAAATCTTGAGTATCACGTATATATGATCGTGTTTTCTGTATCAGTGGGCTGAGTATCTTATCCAAGACCTCTGCTATATTGCTGGTAAGTGAACCTACCCCAGCAACTATAGGCCTACCCGGTGGATTCACAGGATCCTTATGTATTTTAGGAAGGACATAAATTACAGGCACTATAGGGAAGTCAATCCACATATATTGAGATGTGGAAAGCGTAATTACATTAGATTGTACTGCATCTTTCAATAAAAGGTCTAATTCCTGTTTGAAGGGCTCCGTTGGATCTCCCCTTAATAGGATATAAACCCCAGTGTCTCCCAATTGACGTTCAATCTCAGCAATGTATTTGTCAGTGTCCATAACAACTATCGCACCACCTTTATCGGAGGGCTTGATAGTTATACTGGACATCGATTTAAGTTCAGTTAATACATCAATCTCCATTTTAGACATATTATACGGGCCCTTAGAGGCACTATGTTGAATATCAGTCTCAACCTCAGACCGAACCTTTTGAATATACATCTCAACTGCTGGGTATGTTGTAGGGGGAACAAAATGGCTACGTGATCTTAAACCAACTCTACTTATATCAAACCCACATTCAGCATTCTCTACTTTGTAAAATGAACAAGAAACTGATAAGTAGAGGCTATCCCCGGCAGGTTTTACAAGATAGTTTATTAAGGGTTAACAGACAGGAAGGAGCTGGCCAACGTCATAAACGTGGCAATGAACAACGTATGACGTTTGTCTCCCAATACCATACACAAAGTGGTCGGTTACACTCTATTTTACAAAAACATTGGCATCTATTAAGAGAATCATATCCCACTATTGAAACTTTTCAACAGACTCCTATGATGTCTTACCGCAGGGGCAACACTATAGGTAGTAAATTGGTAAGAGCTGAGGTTCCCTCTGCACCGAGGAAATTTACCTTCCTGGGACCACCCAGGGAAGGTATGTATAAATGTAAAGGTTGCTCTCAGTGTCGTTTTGTATTGGTTGGGCCACAGTTTAGTGATCCCCATACAGGGAGATCATATAAAATACGTGAACATTATACATGTGATACTAACTATGTAGTGTACATGTTGATTTGCCCATGCAATCTAATCTATATTGGAGAAACTATCCAAAAAGTTAGGGACAGATTTTCACAACATAGATCTACAGTTAACACTGGAAACAGAATTCTTCCGGTGTCTAGGCACTGTTTAGATATGGGACATACATCGGACGATCTTAGATATCGAGTTATACAACATGTTCCTCCCCCTAGAAGAGGGGGTGATCGGGTCAAACTCTTGAGGCAAACTGAGGTGGAATGGATTCACCGCCTAAATACTTTAGCACCAAACGGGTTAAATAAGGATTTTGACTTACATTTGTTCTTGTGATGTTGCTTTTGTGAAAAACCTTTTTTTGTTTATCATTTATGTTGAGTTTTGCATATATTGTAAATGTCTATGATAATAGCCAATAGTAATGGGTGTCTTAACCCTTGTCCCGGGCTGAATATTACTTAAACTTGCTAGACTCTGATGCCTTAAGATATATTTCCTGGAGCCACTATATGATATTGAGATGTCTTGTGGATATAGAAGTTTTCTTGATAATGCACATTATATACGGGGTAGATGTGACGGCTCTCGTGTATACTGGATACACTGGTGTTGTGTATTTCGTCTCCATGACGACCCGTCCCGTCACTTCCGGTTTTACGCTATACAAGGAAGTAACAGGTATATGATTCATTGTTTGCGACTGCCATGAGGTACGCTTGAGAAAGGGGGAGGAATGCCCCCGAAACGTCGCGTGTATATGGCAAGCTATACTGATAAGTATGAACTTTTTTGCTTTGAATATTCGCTGTAACGGATTTTAACAATGCTTTAATAAAAGCTATATTTTACCATTTGGGAGTGCGGCTCAGTTGGAACATATATATATATATATATATATATATGTGTGTGTAAACACTACTGTGTATGCAGCTCTGTATATTTGTACAATGCAGTAAATGAGTTTTTCAAATAGCTTGGCAGTATACATACTAATAAGATTAGAGATTTTGAAACAAAGCTTTAATTTTTGGAGTTGCTTGCCCTTTAAAATATTCATATTCAGGATTCAGTGCAAGACATGAGAAGATCTCAGAAAAAAATGTGTTCTCTCATTCAAGCAGTCTACTGAGAAACTATCTGCATAAACAAACTGCAGCGGTTTAAGCCCTCCAATAAGGAGCAGCTCATTATACAAATTATTTCATCCCTCAAATCAACAGCGGATGACTGATGCTGCACAAAGTTGTAAATTCTTTTATCTGCAAAAATGTTTCAAATCCTTCTTCAGGAAGAAGGTACCCAATACAATTCCATTATATAGGTAGAATTCACGTTAGTTTGTATACGTGCATCACATTTATCAGCATCTGACTGTTTGCCAGATCTCTTCTTTGTGCTCTAGTCTTTCCTTAGTAGTTGTACCTACCTGCTCCTTATCCCAAAAGATTTCTTTGGCAACACCAGGGAGTTAATTAAAATGAATAGTTTGAAATATATTGAACTTTTAGTAAGAGCATCCCAAAATATTTCACATTACCTAAATAAAGCAAAGAACTTTGCTCTTGTATCCTTTCCCCTTTGACCCTTAATAGCAGAATGTTGTACAATAAAACAAAAATAGAAAATATAGAGTAGGCGATGTCTTTTATTGGCTAACTTAGTAGATTAAAAAAATGCAAGCTTTTAAGACTACTTTGGTCCCTGCTTCAGGCATGGTATAGTGACCTAAGCAGTCCTGAAAGCTTGTAATTTTTTTAATCTACTAAATTAGCCAATAAAAGGTATCTCCTACTCTATATTCTCTCTTTGATCTTTTCATTCATCTTGCAATTTATAAAAAACTGCAGAATAGTCAGGGACAGGAGGCAGGCTCACTGATGCATGACCCATTTTGGGAAAGGCATACATGTGGATCTGAGCCATCTGCCAATGCCCCAGAATCTCATTCTTTACCTGCTCAGTAGATTTAATCATTTCGAAAAATTACTTTATTTTTAGAGATGATAAAAACTGGTAACATAACAGATGCTAAGTATGGAATAAGCAGAGCATTAGCAAGACTACAACACAGATTACAACACAAGTTGCTAACCTATTTAGAGATAAAAACAAAAAAATCTGTTTTGTTCCCTAATTAAGCTGCATGACTTATGTTAAAATGTCCTGGTGGCTATCATTTTTCATAGAGCTGGGTGTACAGGGAAGAAGAAAACAGTAAAGCTGATGAGCAGAATGGTGAGTCATTTGGTTATGTGCTCCTATGATTCTGTTGTCAACATTTAGGTCTGTAACTCATGGGTGTTTCTTCAAAGTGGTTAGAGTTTTACAACAGAGCCTAGGAGCTGCCAGTTTTGCATTACTCATCACAAACTATGGGAGTTTGAGGCTTCAATGCTTTGGAGTTGCCAGATTATCACACTTCAACTATTTGGCACTGTTCTGTTCAGTACATTTTGTGTATACCCCCTATTTCAGAGTAGAGGACCAGTACTCTATTTAGGTCTGGTGACACCCTAGGTACTGGACCTTAATGCGCCCCTGAGTTGCGGCAGTGACATGATGCATATGTCTGCTGGGTGATCTTGGATGGAGCCCTCCCCCCCAGTTCCGCTGCTGGATTTAGCAAGGAACATGTAGCGACTGAGGAGGGTTTTTTTTTTTTTATAAGTATTGATGCCGCCCTAGGCACAGGCCCACGGTGCCTATATATAAGTATGGCATTGTATAGGACCAATGTGAGACTGATGGGGTTTTCCCTGTGGGCCTTTTGGCCCTTTCTGCAGCACAGATCATTAACTCTTTTCTACATTTTCAAGGTTCTGCTTGTTGTTTTATTATTTCCAGCAATGAGAAAAAAAAAAGAAAGAGTGTGATAGGCTTAGGAAAAAGACACCAAATGTAATGCCACAAATAAGCAGGAAGTAGAGTAGCTCCTGCCTCACTGTCTCACTATGCCCTACTGACTCCAGGAATTCTTCTGATGTATATAATGATTCCATTTAAAAGGAACATAGCCATGTATACTGCCTTTCACTGTCCTATGACATAACTGTATTACATAAAAGTAGCCCAATAATCGCATGGAGCATAAAACAGCAGAACTACTGTTGATAAGCAAGGCTCTCATGAATTGTACTCATACAGTAGACGGTAAACTCGAGCAGGGCCATCTTTCCCTCTTGTATTGCTTAATATTTGTATGTAATCAGTTTTTCCTATGTACCACAAGAAATTAAATTGTCACTATCTACATTCACTTTTTGTCATTAAAGGGCACTTATCACATATAAATTACTTCCCCCTTGGAGGTGTGGGCTAACATAGCCTGTACTCTGTATGCGGGTACAAAAAGATTTTTCTTATTAAGTGCTTTGGTCCCCTCACTAGGAGTGCATGCTTTGGCCATGTTGGGGCACACACATGCGTATAATAAGTCAGTGAGACCCAATGATACAATGTTGATACAAAATATAATTAGTTGTTAGCACATGATTATGTGTACGCTTTGTTACAACAAGCTATCCTAGAGTCATCTTCAGAAATAAAAGAAAGGAGAAACAAACACTCTCTCTGCTGTTTGGGCTATACAAGGATTGCTGTGGCTTATCTAATGTCTACTTTAATAGAAGGTCTACCACCTCTTTTAGTAATAGAAACAGGGGTATAACTATAGAAGAAGCAGACACTGCTCCTAAGTGGGGACTTCTTCCTCTATAAAAGGAGCCCGTGAGGGCCCCAGATTAAAAAAAAAAAAGTTGGGGCCTGGGAGTGCACATTTACTCAACTGAATGGGAAAGTACCCAAAAGTTGATCCTGTGCCGCTGTGATCTATTGCTCACTGGCTCAAGATCTCGAGTGCTGCTCTCTTGGTGCTATTAGGACTATGTTTTGTTTAGGAAAAAGCACTTCCAGCAGCCATGATAATATTTGCATTACATTTGACTTCTTTGTGTTTTGCATTCATTCATTTACTTTAGATGTGGCTCATTTAATTCCTTTGAGCCCTGTATAATGACAGATATTAACTTACTTAAATATAATAAACTGTCATTTAAATACATCCATTCAATAAATGTAATTTAAAATATTTCATGTATTTTGGGCTATTTTAAACAGTACACCACTTAAAGCAGACTTTTAGCCTCTCCCCAGTATTACTGTGCTTCTCCGTGGTATCAAGAGGCTATTTGCCTGCCATAAGGAATGACTTATCTAATAAGGACATCTTGGTGTCACAGAGACTGCATGTTAGCTGGGGTTGGTATTTAATGCTTTTACATAACACGCACTGCCCTTTGCTATATTTGTAAGGGTACAGCCAAGAGACTCAGACCTAATCTTCTTAACAACCAGATAAGTAAGCTTAGGTTAACTCGCATGCCTTTTTAACAGGATATAATAGGTTGTTACACATTTATAGACTGTATGGATAATTCCTGCCATCACAGAGCAAAGATTACATTTGTCTTATAGCAGTAAGCAGGACATCTACTCCACAGTCCCATTCTCTCAGGCCTATTCTTCCCACAGTCCCTTTCTCTCCGTTCATGCTAAACTAACTGTAACTTATCTAACAGTTCACATTACTAGAACAATCTTAGCCATACAGATACAGCAGTTAACAAAAAATGTGAGATATTCACCTCAGAATTATCCCTGTGCTGATCCTTCACTTCTGCACAGACCCTGTGCTGGGGGGGTCAGTGACCCCTATAAACACTACTGTTGCTTTTTTATTTTCTTATATGATGTCACACATAATACTGGCAGCAGATTTAACTCCTATTGGCTGTGTCTCCTGTCAGTCTGACACTGCTTCCTGTGCCTGTGACAGAGTACTGCAAATCTAACATAACAGTATGTTAGATTAGTGATATGCTGAGTCTGTTTGCCTATTGCATTGCAAAGGGAGAAATTAACCAATGAACTTTCAACTTATACAACTGATTAGAATGCACAAGCAACCAATGAATTGGTCCAATAGGTAAAAAGTGAGGGCAAAGCCTGGACTTGATGATGTAAGCATAGTGGAAGTTCTCGGTGTATAAGGTTCAAATAGGCCACTCCCATCCCTTCAGAAAACTGATCAGAGACAGAAGAAGGACTGATAAACAGGTATAAAAAGTAGCATTTACAGTGCCCTTTTTACTTTTTTTATGGAAAATGGAAGGGAGAATACCTTTTTAGAGATGGCTGCCTGTTCTAGAAAATGTGAAGTAAGTGTGACTGAGTAAATATTTGATTAGGTGAGCCAAAAGTGTGGCGTTTTTACTAAACAATAGGAGGACTATTTTTAAATTTTGACTTGCATTCTCCTTTAACAAGATTTGAACATTGAAAGTGAACAACCCCTTTAAACAACACTTTTATTAAGGAGAATGTTAACCTCGGATTTCAATGATTCATCAACTAATTTCTTAAACAGCCATAGAGGGGAACACACAAAACTGGAGTCAGTTTTACTCAGACGGTGTAAACTATTGTAACCCATGGTATCTAATCAAAAGCTTTCTTTTATGGTATGGTTTATCTTTTATGGTATAGACCAGTCAAAGATAATTTCTGACTGGTTGCAAAAGGTAAAACGCCAGAGCAAAATTGATAACCATTACATTCAATGGCAGGGTAATGGGCACTTTCCTGCTGTTTGTCCAACAAGCTGGAAATCACATAGATGGTACAATGCTGGGAGTCTTTCCATGTGCCATTCTCCTTACGCTCCCAATGGTCCCCCATGTGTTCACTTCTCAACACTTCAGAAAGTTCTTAACACTCCTACCTCCAGAGGATGCTGAGGTAAACATTTACCTGCTCACATTGTAAAATAAAAGAAGTCTCAATAAAGGGAAGAGTACAATAAAACTTGTTCTACAGCTTCACTTCTCTACTACTTTTTGAGTCTTCATGGTTTTTAAGCTACAAATCTGCGTAATACTTTTGTACGATAATTGGTGCAAGTATGACGGAAGACAAGCTGATATCAGTAAAAACCTCAGATATCTGTCATCTCGTTAAGCAAATGTTAATGCTAAATTGTTAGATAGGGGTAAGGATTCCAGCACAGTTGGGTGGACGAATGATCTGTCCTAAGACCAATGGTCGTGGGAAAGATCATAATTGTTATGTTTATCGCCACTATTATTCCTGTGCTTTATCCCTGGGCTCATTTACTAATACTGGGCAAATCTGTACTAGTGCATAGGATGGCACCTTGATCTCTTAGAAATGAATCTGCAAACAATTAATAGAGGTACATGTTGTAAAATGCATTTGTATCTAAGCAGGCATGCATCTAATGGATAATGAGCACAGCATGATGTAGATTTTCTACCGGTTTAGTTTAAAAAGGATGAAATACTACCCCTAGCAACAATGTAAATTTGCCTCTGATTTTTAAGTTATGGAAAAAAAAATAAATATGGGTTGCCACCTCACCATAAACAATATACAAATATCTAATTATCAATGTGAGGCGTATCACATGGCTGAAAAAAAGTGCTAACTACATGTATCATAATTACTATATAATTACTAACTGGGAGGTTACCCAAGATTGTTCAGGAAATGTACATCTTTAAAAAATAGAATAAATTAAAGTTTTTAAAGTAAAAGGTACTCACTGACCTCCTTCCAGATTAGAGAGACACTGTTGCTAGGGTCTAAGATAGACAGAGCCATTGCTTATGATGGCCCAGTGTTCTTACACATGAGTTCTTCCTAGTCGGGGTACCTGGGTTCTTTTATATTTAGTCATACACATACAAAAGAAACAAACCCACAAACAATTGGTCAACATTTCATCTTTATTTATAAAATAATTAGCTATGCAGAACACAGAATTACTATGAGTTTTAAAGGGCTGAGCTGGCTTCTGTAAAAAGGTTGGCTGTACCTCACCTGTTATGAAAAATGTATGCTATAAAATGCCATTGTAACTACATTATTCACTACATATGTAAACCACAAGCTGCACAGAAGATTAGTAACATGCATAATCAGGTCAGAGGTGTGCTTCAACCATTGTATTCTAATCAGATATTAGGCATAAGAATTTCATATTGACCTGGTTTTAAAGATAGAATTTGTCAACCACTGTCTGTTTTGCTTTGGAGATCAAGCAGAGCAATACAAAGTAAAAGTCACCTTAGCACTGTCAGGGTGCTGGCTATGCTTGCCACCTTTTGGTGGACTTAACTGGGTGGGGGGCGTGCCCATGACATCACTTGGGGGCCTGGTGCCGTCACAAAGGCTGGGCTATGACATGGTGACTGGTCGATCCCCTCGTCAATTTTGGAGAGTCCGTTCTGGTTTTCCAATATGGAAAAAACGGGCACGCAGTTTTGACCCGGACAGTCTTTCTGAATACCGGGTCAAAACAGGACAGGTGGCAACCCTAGTGCTAGCAACAAAATCTTTACAGCAGTGCTTTTTCAATTGTCAGGTTATAGTAAAATAATAATACTGTGCAGAGTTTGTTGTGCACAAGAGATGCCAAGGGCCACAAAATCCATTTGAGGGCCATAACCAGCTCACAGGCCTAATTTGCTAATTTATCACACAGGCCGTACATATCCATCGTCTCAATGACACTTGTATATTTATCATGCTGTGTAAAAAGTGGAGTGAAACATTACTGGTGATGTTGCTCATAGCAGCCAATTAGATGCTTTGCTTTGGTTTTCTAACTGTTGAAATCTAATTGCTGATTGGTTGCCCTGGGCAACATCACCGGTAATGCTCCACTCCACTTTTTACACAGCATGATAAATATATCCCAAGGTGGCAGATATAGGAAAAAGATAATGCCAAAACCAGTATCAACCCTAACTTCAGGGTTTTGGAATTGACATACAAAGCACTTGGCTTGAAAATGTTTAAAAAGTCCCTTCAGCAGTAACCCAGATATATTGTTTGACAAGTGAAAATTAAAGAGTTAAAATCCTTAGTCACAGATATATGGTTTTAAATGTAACCATGATTCAGAAGGTGATCTTTAGCAGTTAAAGTATTAAATAGAGGTGGGGGCCTAGCTGCTGATAAAACTGAAGGAAATGTATATTATCTCTAAGTATAAATACACATTTTGCCTCACAACTCCTATAATTGCAACCCTGAGAATTAGTGAGTAACACAAGGTCAGATATCTCTAGCTAAATGCCTGCTGCACAATCCTCTTGTCAGAAGTAGCTTCCGGAAAGGCTAAGGTGATCTATGTTGCTGACCTACCGATGTGGTTCAGGGAAAAAACAGCTCTCCTGAAGAGAGCAATTTGACATAAAATAAATCTTGTGGAAATAAGAAAGTTTCTAATTGCAATGAATTTAAAATGTTGTATGATTGTTAAAATAATTAAGTTACTCCCCCTCAGGCTTAAGGTCCCCATACACAGGCAGATCCGCTCACTTGGCGATGTCGCCATGCGAGCGGATCTTCTCCCGATATCCCCACCTACGGGGCCAAACGATCGAATTATAACGACGGCACAGGAAAAGTCAGTCCAGGGACCGCATCAACTAGCTGATGCGGTCCCCGATCCGACTAGATTTTCTAACCTGTCCGATGGAGATCTGCCCGATTTCAGGCCAGATATCGGTCGGACAGGCCCATCGGTAGTGCCCATACATGGGACGATTAGCTGCCGAATCTGTCTAAGGGACCGATATCAGCAGCTAGAATCGGCCCGTGTATGGGGTCCTTTAGTGTCCATTTTTATTTCTTTTCGCTAGCTCTAATATTTTATTTATCTGTGCTCCATTTGCCTTGATTAATGGTTGCAGAAGTTTTTCACATCAATCCCCCAGATTCTAATTATTTCTAAATGAAGCTTTCAGATGTATCTATCGCCACTAATTGCCCCCAAACTAACTTTCAAGGTCCAGCCCCTGCCCCATGTATCACCAAGAGGCAAACTGCAGGGATTAGGAAACACTGGACTAGAAGATATATTTGTGCTAGGTGTCTTACGAAAATACAACTCTGACACAAAGGCTGCATATAGAGAAACAGATTGCAAGTAGTGGGATATGGAATCATTCACTCTGGTTTTATACAGATTTTGTATTATTTCCATATGATGAAGTTTACTGTTTCCTGATTCCCTGTTGGTGATGAATCCCATTGTGTGTCATTGCTCTAAGAATGCTAAATGATGTATTAATGTTACTGGCAGCCAACCCTTAGCAAAGCATTCCTGATGGAAATCCAATATAGAAACAATAGGAAGTTCAAGATGAGCAATCTGAAGTGTATGTCATTAGGATATAAAGGTTTTTCAGATTCTGGAAATCACCTTATTAGCGGAGCCCTTGTCATAAGAATAGAAAATTATCTTCTCTTGGGCCAGAAAAGTGCATTTGGCAATGAAGTGGACTTTTCAGATCATCTGGAGAACTTTGGTTATTACCGGAATGGGGTTGTTGTAAACTGAAGTAAAGTCTTGTCTGAGACATGGCATGCAGAGAGTTCAGCTGACCAGATCTGGTCAGAGAACTAAAGGTTTCTAGTTCTCAATAGCCTCCATCAGATCTATGAATATTAACTCCCAGTAATCTATAGTCAACTAAAAAAGGTGTTGGTCCATTGACCACTCCCCTAAAAAGGATTTCTTGCTCACTTCCAGTTTCTCACTTGGTGCTCTGGTTCCTTCCTGCTTGTTGACGTATGCTACTGTCATTGGTTTGTCTTGAAAAACCTTCACCCTTGAACAGATGTTATAAGGAGTTAAGGACTTTCACTTTAATGAAATTCAATGACATGGACATTTTTAGACCATTCCATTTGAACTGAGTGGCCACAAGACTCAGATGACTGACCCAATGTATAAGAGAAGCATCTCTCATCAGTAATGTCTATTTCAGTTGTTAAAATGGAGAGTCATGAGCTAGACTGGTTCTCTGCAGCCTCTTTTTATTCATCACTTGTTTGTAATGGCTATGGGACGACTTCTGTAACAGAAATCATCTAACCAAGCATTTTCATTAAAGTCCTTAGAGAAGCAGGTTTGGGGATTCTCACCTTCTTCATTTTTTGAACTATCTAGTGGTTGTATATATAGTGTATGTATGTGAGTGTATAGATTGGTAGGTGTGGGTTAAGTGTGCTGGGTTTACTTGGATGGGTTGAACTTGATGGACACTGGTCTTTTTTCAACCCTATGTAACTATGTAACTATGTAACTATATCTGGTATATTTTTTTTCAAGACATATATAGGCTCATTTCTCTCAAGTTCTCAAAGAATCAAAGAAACAGAATTTTTTGAAGACTTTTAAAGCTGACTTCTCCTAGTTTATATGCAGTTTAGATGAGTGGGGCCCATAACTTCACTACCAAGAAGTGAAAAAAAAGAGAATGAGAGTACACAAATATCCTAATTTGTTGTGTTCTGGGTGATTTCCCTTGTAGTGGGAAGGGAAGGTACAGATAAACATATTTTTTACGGATTTTAAAGATTGAGAATATATAGTACATGCGATTGTTTCTTGAGAGAAATAGCTAAACTGCAACTGCCCATGTTTTACAAGTAATTTAGTTTGTGCAAATACATACATTTAAAAAAAAAAAAAGGGGGGGGTTTTAGTTACAAGGCTATGATAATAATCTTGCCAAGTCATAGTTACATAGTTACATAGTTACATAGGGTTGAAAAAAGACCAGTGTCCATCAAGTTCAACCCATCCAAGTAAACCCAGCACACTTAACCCACACCTACCAATCTATACACTCACATACATACACTATATATACAACCACTAGTACTAACTGTAGATATTAGTATCACAATAGCCTTGGATATTCTGATTGATCAAGAACTCATCCAGGCCCCTCTTAAAGGCATTAACAGAATCTGCCATTACCACATCACTAGGAAGGGCATTCCATAACCTCACTGCCCTCACCGTGAAAAACCACCTACGCTGCTTCAAATGGAAGCTCCTTTCCTCTAATCTAAAGGGGTGACCTCTGGTGCGCTGATTGTTTTTATGGGAAAAAAGAACATCCCCCAACTGCCTATAATCCCCTCTAATGTACTTGTACAGAGTAATCATGTCCCCTCGCAAGCGCCTCTTTTCCAGAGAGAACAACCCCAACCTCGACAGTCTCACCTCATAGTTTAAATCTTCCATCCCCTTAACCAGTTTAGTTGCACGTCTCTGCACTCTCTCCAGCTCATTAATATCCTTCTTAAGGACTGGAGCCCAAAACTGCACTGCATACTCAAGGTGAGGCCTTACCAGAGACCTATAAAGGGGCAAAATTATGTTTTCATCCCTTGAGTCAATGCCCTTTTTTATACAAGACAGCACTTTATTTGCTTTAGTAGCCACAGAATGACACTGCCTGGCATTAGACAACTTGTTATCAACAAAAACCCCTAGATCCTTCTCCATTAAGGAAACCCCCAACACACTCCCATTCAGTAGATAGTTTGCGTTTATATTATTTCTACCAAAGTGCATAACTTTGCACTTATCAACATTGAACCTCATTTTCCAGTTTGCTGCCCAGTTATCTAATTTTGTCAAATCGCTCTGCAAAGCGGCAGCATCCTGCATGGAACTTATAGTTTTGCACAATTTAGTGTCATCAGCAAAAATAGAAACAGTACTGTCTATGCCCACCTCCAGGTCATTAATAAACAAGTTAAAAAGCAAAGGCCCAAGGACTGACCCCTGCGGTACTCCACTAACCACACTGGTCCAATTAGAAAATGTTCCATTTACAACCACTCTTTGTACTCTATCCTTCAGCCAGTTCTCTATCCAATTACAAATATTATGTTCTAGGCCAATATTCCTTAATTTGATCATTAACCTTCTGTGAGGTACTGTATCAAACGCTTTAGCAAAGTCCAAGTAGATGACATCAACTGCCATTCCAGCATCAAGGTTCCTGCTCACCTCCTCATAAAAGGCGACTAAATTAGTCTGGCAAGATCTGTTACGCATAAAACCATGCTGGCACAAACTAATAGTATTGTGAACTGCAATGTATTCAAGTACCCTATCCCTTATTACCACTTCCAAAAGTTTTCCTACTACTGATGTCAGACTAACAGGCCTATAGTTTTCAGGCTGAGAACGGGATCCCTTTTTAAATAACGGCACCACATTAACAATCCGCCAGTCTCTTGGCACCATGCCAGACCTCAATGAATCCTGAAAAATTAAGTGAAGAGGTTTGGCAATCACAGCGCTCAGCTCATTTAATACCCTGGGATGAATCCCATCCGGCCCTGGCCCTGGCCCTGGACAATACTACATAAAAGTAAACCACATATGGGGTCTATGTAACTCTGCTAATATACGTTATAGAATGGCACCACCCAGTATTTTTTTTCTGACCAAAGCATTGGTCCCACAGGATAATCCACCCCTGCTGTAGCATAAGGCAAAAAAACAGCATTAAAGGGCTGGATGTTGGTTGCGAAAGCCACATGGAATGTACCAGAATGCTACCACCAATATGCAGTCACATAGCTAGATGCCTAATGGCTCAAAAGAATTGTTTTTTGGTCAAAGAAATATTGTGAGACATTGTATATTTAATAAAAACTAACCTAACCTGTCTCTTTGCTTTTTAAATTTGCTTTAATGTTTGCTGTAACACTTGTCAAAAAGGGAATCACTGCCTCCTAGTGGCGATAAAAATAACATTGAACAAAGTATTGTGTTAAGCTCTGTATAAAAGAACTAAAATCAGTAAAGCTGGCCATACATGCTAAGATCCGCTCGCATAACAAGGTCCGAGGGACAGAAGCAGGAGGCCTTGGTAAAGAGATTCAGAACCCTAAATTGGCTGACACCTTAGAGGAAATGGGGGGATAGGCACAATCTGAATGAGGGCTGGTTGATAGTGGCAGGCAGCTCCTATAGCACACTCTGGAGGGCAGATTTAAGAATGCTCAAACCTTTGGACTTGAGCATTCAGATACTAAACCCACTCGAGAATTCTTAAAGTCTTGTGTGGTTTCTTCATCCGAAGTGTGCTATTCGGTTAAAGAAACCATACAAGAGTTTAGGAACTCTTGCTTGGTTTTAGTATCCAAAAGCTTAAGCCTAAACCATTCTTAAGTGTGCAGCTAGGAGTAGTGATGAGTGAATCTGTCCCGTTTTGCCACGCCAAAATAATTTGGGCAAAAAATGCTGGAAACAGCAAAAATTGTCACGCAAACACAGAAATTGCCCATGAATCTATGCCTGGCGATAAATTTTGTGTGAGCTAGTGAGAGGAGCTTTGTGCTCCACTGAGAAGAATATAGTGTGGGGTAATGCCCTAGATCGCACCCTCCAGCTTGAAGGGACTGAAATGGGTAGAGTCAGGGACATGCACTCTGTTTCCTAGAGTACGCTGGGGGAAGATACCTATAGCGTGCATAAAACTCAGGGTATGTTGATTACACCATGAATGTTCTGTGTACAAATATAAATCTACTATCAACAAGAACCACTTTACTAGCTGTCAAATTTTTGTGTAAACATCTAAGTGTTGAGAACATTGATCAGCTTGGAGACCCTTCCTCCAGTACTACTTTGAGGGGGAGAGGGTGACAACTAGCTTACTGGCTAGATAGGAAAGTTAGCAAGGATATCTTAAGCCCCCATGAGAAGTCAGAATTTGGGGTAGAGCCCCAGGGTGATTGTAGCAACAACGTAAAACTGTAGCAGATGGCACTCAAATCCAGTTATATATTTTCTTTGTAAGGTCTTTGTTATTTTCACTATAGATCTATATGTCACCCTTTCAGTCACCCCAAAAAGTGCACAGTGCAAAGACTAAATGCACTGTGTAGAGAGTAATCAGTGAATCTGTTGCTGATGCTTTGAGATAACACATACCCCCCCCAAAAAAGGGAACAAAATATGTTTTTTGTATAAATAAAAAACATCAAACTATCCCTGTGTGTCTCCATCCCACACATACCACAGAGTTTCTTACTACGTGCCAGTTGGATGGTTATTATCTCTGGAAGGTCAGTGTCAGAACTTAAGAGAGAACTTATCAATTGTGTACTTAATTCTTATAGACACTGTGGCATTATATGCCAGATGGATTATGTATGCAAAATATGAACACACAAACAAGATAATTCTATAAAAATCCTTATCACCTTGTTTCAAAGGGAGAGGCTCCAAAATCATCTCCTGAAAAGCCAAGGTTTTATTGCTCTACAGCAGGTGTGGGGCAGTCACAACAGCCAGACAGGTGGGGGGGCCCATGCCCCTTCCCCCAGCCCATGTGGCCCTCCACTTGTCTGGCTACTGATACCTTTAAATGGTATTAGTATTGAGATTTACTGCTCCCCCTGCATTTTTCACACCTCAGGCTCAGACTTTAGGCGCTCATATTGTTTACCTGTTCACACCTCAGACAGACTGTAGGAGGAGTGCCAGCATTGTGTCACTGTATGTACTGCATACTTCCCAACATTTTGAAAATGGAAAGAAGGAAAAAAAAGGAAATTTTTTGACCATGCCCATTTTTGCAACCACACCCCCTAAATATCACTCCCATGTGACTAAATTTGACAGGTTATTTAAAGTTTAAACACATTTCTGGGGATTTTTTTTTGTTTTTTGTTTTATGTGTTGCCTGTGCGTGCCATACTCTGCCTGCCCTATCCTGCCTGTGTGTGCCATGCTCTGCCTGCCCTATACTACATGTGTGTGCCATACTCTGCCTGCCTGAGGCTGCCTGTGTGTGCCATACTCTGCCTGCCCTATGCTGCCTGTGTGTGCCATACTCTGCCTGCCCTATGTTGCCTGTGTGTGCCATACTCTGCTTGCCCAATGCTACCTGTGTGTGCCATACTTTTTCTGCCCTATGTTGCCTGTGTGTGCCATACTTTTTCTGCCCTATGCTGCCTGTGTGTGCCATACTCTGCCTTACCCTGCCTGTGTGGCATACTCTGTCTGCCCTGTGCGTGCCATACTCTGCTTGCCTTATGCTGCCTGTGCGTGCCATGCTCTGCCTGCCCTATACTACATGTGTGTGCCATACTCTGCCTGCATGAGGCTGCCTGTGTGTGCCATACTCTGCCTGCCCTATGCTGCCTGTGTGTGCCATACTCTGCCTGCCTGAGGCTGCCTGTGTGTGCCATACTCTGCCTGCCTGAGGCTGCCTGTGTGTGCCATACTCTGCCTGCCCTATGCTGCCTGTGTGTGCCATACTCTGCCTTCCTGAGGCTGCCTGTGTGTGCCATACTCTGCCTGCCTTACCCTGCCTGTGTGTGCCATACTCTGCCTGCCTTACCCTGCCTGTGTGCCATACTCTGTCTGCCCTGTGCGTGCCATACTCTGCCTGCCCTATGTTGCCTGTGTGTGCCATACTCTGCTTGCCCAATGCTACCTGTGTGTGCCATACATTTTCTGCCCTATGCTGCCTGTGTGTGCCATACTGTGAGGCGCTCTGCCGGACCGGCGCGTTCTCCTACCTTAGGTCGCGCCGGCCGGCAGACGCGCTCTATTAGGGGCCCGCACTTCCGGGTTCGGCAGGGACGGCGCGTCGTTACTGCGCATGCGCGATGACGCGCGGACATGCGCAGTCGCGCGCCTTGAAGCATTAGGCGCCATCTTTGTGTAGGTTTTCTAGGTTTCCGGTTCCTTTGGTTTTTGGCGCCAAATTCGGCTATTTAAACTCCTTCCTTCACTGTTTTCATTGCCCAAGCTGGCTTCTGTTATCTACAGTACCTGCTCTTGCATTTTGTTTGTTGTTTCCGGATTTGACCTTTGCCTGTACCCTGACCACGATACTTGCCACCTGCCTTGACTTTTTGCCTGTACCCCGATTACGAATATTGCTGCCAGCCCCGACTTGTGCCTGTACTCCGACTACGTTCTGCCTTTGCCTTGCCTGTACCTCGTATCTCGTCTGAACTCTGAAGGTTTGCAGGACCCCAGCTTGGACCGCAGCAGAAAGTCCGGGGCCCCAAAAGGGCGTCGGTGAACACCGGAAAGAGCTGGGAGTTCCTGTTATACTGTAGGAGTCAGATTTTGCATACAGCGGTCGCACACTGGTTCCATTCTAACTTGAACGTTACACATACTCTGCCTGCCTTACCATGCCTGTGTGGCATACTCTGCTTGCCTTATGCTGCCTGTGCGTGCCATGCTCTGCCTGCCCTATACTACATGTGTGTGCCATACTCTGCCTGCATGAGGCTGCCTGTGTGTGCCATACTCTGCCTGCCTGAGGCTGCCTGTGTGTGTCATACTCTGCCTGCCTGAGGCTGCCTGTGTGTGCCATACTCTGCCTGCCTGAGGCTGCCTGTGTGTGCCATACTCTACCTGCCTGAGGCTGCCTGTGTGTGCCATACTCTGCCTGCCTTACCCTGCCTGTGTGCCATACTCTGTCTGCCCTGTGCTGCCTGTGCGTGCCATACTCTGCCTGCCTTATGTTGCCTGTGTGTGCCATACTCTGCTTGCCCAATGCTACCTGTGTGTGCCATACTTTTTCTGCCCTATGCTGCCTGTGTGTTCCATACCTTTTCTGCCCTATGCTGCCTGTGTGTGCCATACTCTGCCTGCCTTACCCTGCCTGTGTGGCATACTCTGTCTGCCCTGTGCATGCCATTCTCTGCTTGCCTTATGCTGCCTGTGTGTGCCATGCTCTGCCTGCCCTATACTACATGTGTGTGCCATACTTTGCCTGCCTGAGGCTGCCTGTGTGTGCCATACTCTGCCTGCCCTATGCTGCCTGTGTGTGCCATACTCTGCCTGCCTGAGGCTGCCTGTGTGTGCCATACTCTGCCTGCCTTACCCTGCCTGTGTGTGCCATACTCTGCCTGCCTTACCCTGCCTGTGTGCCATACTCTGTCTGCCCTGTGCGTGCCATACTCTGCCTGCTCTATGTTGCCTGTGTGTGCCATACTCTGCTTGCCCAATGCTACCTGTGTGTGCCATACTTTTTCTGCCCTATGCTGCCTGTGTGTGCCATACTCTGCCTGCCTTACCCTGCCTGTGTGGCATACTCTGCTTGCCTTATGCTGCCTGTGCGTGCCATGCTCTGCCTGCCCTATACTACATGTGTGTGCCATACTCTGCCTGCATGAGGCTGCCTGTGTGTGCCATACTCTGCCTGCCTGAGGCTGCCTGTGTGTGCCATACTCTGCCTGCCTGAGGCTGCCTGTGTGTGCCATACTCTACCTGCCTGAGGCTGCCTGTGTGTGCCATACTCTGCCTGCCTTACCCTGCCTGTGTGCCATACTCTGTCTGCCCTGTGCTGCCTGTGCGTGCCATACTCTGCCTGCCTTATGTTGCCTGTGTGTGCCATACTCTGCTTGCCCAATGCTACCTGTGTGTGCCATACTTTTTCTGCCCTATGCTGCCTGTGTGTTCCATACCTTTTCTGCCCTATGCTGCCTGTGTGTGCCATACTCTGCCTGCCTTACCCTGCCTGTGTGGCATACTCTGTCTGCCCTGTGCATGCCATACTCTGCTTGCCTTATGCTGCCTGTGTGTGCCATGCTCTGCCTGCCCTATACTACATGTGTGTGCCACACTCTGCCTGCCTGAGGCTGCCTGTGTGTGCCATTCTCTGCCTGCCCTATGCTGCCTGTGTGTGCCATACTCTGCCTGCCTGAGGCTGCCTGTGTGGGCCATACTTTTTCTGCCCAATGTTGCCTGTGTGTGCCATACTCTGCCTGCCTTACCCTGCCTGTGTGCCATACTCTGTCTGCCCTGTGCTGCCTGTGCGTGCCATACTCTGCCTGCCCTATGTTTCCTGTGTGTGCCATACTCTGCTTGCCTTATGCTGCCTGTGTATGCCATGCTCTGCCTGCCCTATGCTGCCTGTGTGTGCCATAATCAGTCTGCCCTATGCTGGTTGTGTATGTAATAATCTGCCTGCCCTATAAGGCTCCAGCCAGCAGCTGAATATAAAAGTGTTCTTGCTCATCCAGGAGGCAGGAGCACAGTATAAAAACAGCAAATAGCATGACATGCAGGTGATAGTGGCCAGTTTCACTGTGTCTGTGTCCACAATAAATTTATAAACCTCTGGTGGTCCATCGGGTGGTCTGTCCCCAGACCAGACCAGAGATGCTTGATGTTTTTTTCAAACCCTATAAATAAAGCTCCTTGTTGTTTTTGGGGTAAGCTCCCTCTTGAAAGATGAAGTGGAAGACGTGGGGGTGGAGGAAAAATCAAGAACAACTCCATGTAACTCTATGGTTCTCATAAAACATGGTTGGAGGGAATTGTCTGCATATTCTACATTCAATTTAAATTATTATTTAAAGGAAGAAGGAGTCATGATTAACTATTCTTCTCAGTGTAAGTTCCCTATTTTGCTTCCTAATATAATTAGATTTGTCTATATTTAAAAAAAAAAAAAAAAAAAAAGTGTAGCTTCCTTGAAATGGTGGAATATTGTAATTATCAGGTAAAATTGAACTCACAGTATAGCGATAATAATGGGGTTATCAGGCATAATTGTTCTTCGTTATAATCCAATGGAAGATCTGTAGGTACTGGCAAGATCAGACCACCCCAATAGTATACCGTAATGTCATTTGTAACGCAACGTGTCTGAGCAGCTAATGCTGATTGTGGTTTCCTCAGGAAAATTTTGAGTATATAAAGCATTTTAAAGTTGTCAATGTATAAAAATAAAAAACTCATAACAGTAACCATCATGTCTGTACTTGGGCATGATAGAAACACATACACAATATTAAGTCATATATGGTGGCAAACAATGCCCGACATAATGTCTAGTGCAATATTTAGTGGATGTTGTGTCATCCTGGCAACAAGGGCCCACCCTAGGTGCACATTAATTAATCCGACATCCATAGTAACCAATGTGCCCATGCCAAGCACAGATCATAAAAACTAAGATTAGAAACACACATGCGGTATAAATACAAGTAGCCAGTGCATCTACCAACTAGGCTTACCTATGCTTGGTACAAAACATGAAGGGAAAGGCCAATATCTTGGGTGCCTCATTCTCTAGGTGAGTGTCAAAACAATCTGGGGCACAGGTCTCCATGACCATGCCCACTTCCACTGACAAGATCCACTGGAAGGCCCAGTGGGCAAACATGCAATGCAGGTGTCTGATTGGATTGTTTTACTTTTGCTTCTCTGACATTTTTATATAACAGGTACATATTCATTTGTTGTCATAAGCTCTGTCAAGCTTTCAACTTTCTCTTAGTGTCTAATATACATCAGGATATGGTAATCTGATTACCTGTGATGACTCCATTGAACATCTACTAGCGAGGCTTAGCTATACATTGCCTAGCACAAGCCAATTCCAGTGTAACACTTTTTTGAAAACTGCTTGCTTACTGATACCTTGTACCTTACTTGGTCTTAACCAGTCTTGCTTCTCCTGGTACAGCCCAGATTACATGTGACTCTTTCCTCTTAGATGGGCCCTTACTGTACTGGTGGAGGAAAGTTGAACCACACCGAATTCACACACAAAACTTGATTTCTCCCTTTATTCACTTCGAGCCAGGGTCAGACTGGGCCGCCGGGACACCGGGAAAAAATACAAGGAGACACTCTCACTTTGTGCACTATGGTGTATAAAATATGAGAGAATGTGAGTGGTACGTGATGTTTAGCTGGCGTCACTAAGGGTTAAACTAATGAATGGGGTTATTGGATCTCAAACTTGAAGGAAAGTCTGAAAAGTGAAGACAGTTGTACATAAACAAATGTGACGGTAACCAGGCATCTACTGAAATGTGATCTGGAAGAAATGTGCCAGAAACACACTGGTTATTCACAGTCAATATATTATATATATATATATATATATATATATAGTACAGTATATAAAATCAGCCTACAGGAACTGTCAGTAGTGACAAGGTTACAGAAATATACACATCTAAGGTTTTCTGCAAAAATGGTGGTTAAAAGGCATTTTTCAGTTGTTGCTGAAAATCTGTACCGTTTCCACATTCAGCCTTGGCAAACAGCTTGGCCTTTCGCTAATTCTGCTGTGATATCATACAGCCTTACACTGGCTTTAGTGATGGCATACAGCCTTACACTGGCTTTAGTGATGGTATACAGCCTTACACTAGCTTTAGTGATGTCATACAGCCTTACACTGGCGTTAGTGATGTCATACAGCCTTACACTGGCTCTAGTGGTGTATATCTGGGGAAGCCACAGTGCCTGGGAATATGTATTTGCTGGAAAGGTAACGCAAGGCTGAGGCAGAGAACAGAATATTGGTTTTCCCTCAGATGTGTAGGATGTATTTGCTCTAATGCAGGGGTCTCAAACTCGCGGCCCTCGGTACAATATTTTGTGGCCCGCACCAACGCCGAATGAATGGATCGCGATTTTTATTGCAATTCAAGGGATAATGCAAGACACGGCAGCCGGGAGCTGCTGATTGCGGAAATGACGTTATGCCATCACAACAGTTATTATGGGAAGACGTAAGGAGCTAATTGTGCACACAGAACGTCTTCCCATAATAACTGTTATGATGGCATAACGTCATTTCCGCAATCAGCAGCTCCGGACTTTTTTTTGTGAAATCCCTTATGCGGCCCAGCCTCATCCTGACTTTGCCTCCTGCGGCCCCCAGGTAAATTGAGTTTGAGCCCCCTGCTCTAATGGCAGGAAAGGCCTCAGCAACCCTGTATAGGGGTTTGACATGATTGGACAGCCGCTTGAATAATTAGCTCAGGCCTTTACTCTAAAAGAGTTGCACATGCAGTAAATCAATGTTTCTCTTTATTGCAGCAAATGGTACATGCAACACTTGGTGCAGCCTCCCTACTTTTAAAAAGGTTGTTCATTGTATAGTATGTAATCAAATGGCCTATTCCCAGGGCCACTCCTGCCATGAGGCAAAATGAGAACCTTGCTTCAGGCGGCAGTGAGTGGCCAGTTACCAGGGGCAGCAAACAGCCACAATAGCTAATCCACTCTAATGCTAAAGTTCTAGGTGCGGAGCAGGAGGCGTTGGCACTGCCTATTCCTAGCAACTTTTCAATTGGTCTTCTGAATTATTTGCCATCCCCTTCTGCCTTCTGCCTCTTTTCAGCTCTCACAAACTGACCCCAGCAACCAAAAAAAAAAAAAAAAAAAGATTGCTCCCTGAGGCTACAAATGTATTATGCATCTTTTAGTTCAGGCCTCTCCTATTCATCTTCCAGCCTTTCATTCACCTCCTGTTGCTCAGATAGCTGCTAAAATTCCATACTAAAAGCAAAACAATTAAAAGACTAAAAAAATAAAGACCAGTTGTCTCAGAATATTACTGCCTACATCAAGCTAAAAAGTTAAATTAAAGGCAAACCACCACTTAAATGTAACATTCCATTGACTGGAGCAAGCATAGATGATCATTGGCTCTCTGGCAGTTGTGTGCTGGGATAAGGGAAATGTAATCACTGCTAAACCACATTTTACTCTAGACTACAGATAGAGGTATGGGGTCCATTATCTGGAAACATAGGCAGATAATAAGGCTAAGGGAAGCTAAGCCTCCCCAAACCTGCTTGGCACCTTTAAAAACAACAACAAAAAAATCTCACTCAATTCTGCACTGTCCTTGAAATCTTCTCCTGTTCCTGCAAGCCAGTTCTGCTGTGCTCTGATAGCACAGTTTTCTTGACAGACAGTAAAATTGACCAATCAAAGCACAGATGCACACAGGGCTCGGGGAGATATTACAAACTGAAGGCTGTGCATAAATGAAGACTGAAAAGAAGAATCTGCAGGCTGTAACTTTACCTTAGAACCAACGCTCAACTTTTGCTGCAGATTTCATCCCACTCCCACAGGTACTATACACGGGCGCTATATACGGGCGCTATACACGGGCGCTATACACAGGCACTATACACAGGTACTATACACAGGCACTATACCCAGGTACTATACATAAGTACAATACACGGGTACTATACACAGGCACTATACATAAGTACAATACACAGGCATTATACCCAGGCACTATACAGTTCTAAATGTTGAATCACAAGCTGAAATTAAATAGTTTTTGCCTGACCTGACATAATATGTCTATATCACCTATCCTAACAGATTGACAAAAGTGATAACTTACCATCCTTGTTTTGTTCATTTCTACTTAGTTACAGTGGGGCCAATGTTGTCTATCAGTGCCAGTGTTATAGTGCCAGGGCCTGAATATCTGCCATCTATACCCACTGCACCTCACTGCATATAATGTGCTGGTTTGGTAAATACAGGCTGTATCTCACTGTATATAATGTGCCTGGGGTGTCAGTACCCGCTGCCTCTCTCTATAAAACTAAAACACATCTAAACCGGAGGTTCACTTTTAAGTTAACTTTTAGTATGTTATAGAATGGCCTATTCCTAGCAACTTTGCAATTGGTCTTCCTAATTTAATTTTTTTATAGTTCTTGAATAATTTGCCTCTCTCTTCTGCCTCCTTCCACCTTTCAAATGGGGGTCACTGACTCTGGCAGCCAAAAAGTATTGCTCTGCGAGAACCCCTCACAGAAATGCATATATAAATACTTCTTAACATCTTAAGTATTTTAGGGTAAAAAAAAACAAAACGTGGGAACCGCAAGAGGTAGTTGGGAGGTTAATTTTTTACACCAGCAGCGAATCCACGAAGTCTCACATTAGCTTTAGGTCAGTTTATTTATGGCCCATTTTTAGCCTCCTCAAACGAAAAAGTCATCCTCCACCTGTCCGGAAACCATGTCCAGAAACCTGTTATCCAGAAAGCTCCGACTTACGAAAAAGCCTGTCTCCCACAGACTCAATTTAAATCAAATAAATTAGAATTTTAAAGTTGATTTCCTTTTTCTCTGTATGAATAAAACAGCACCTCAACAAAATTAACATTTTATTGATTTTTTAGGTATGGAACAACCCCCAAAACCCTCAGTCCTGAGCTTTCTGGATAATGAGTCCTATACCTGTACCAGAAACTACTAAGTAAAATGGAGAACGCCATCTAAGAAATACAAGCAGGTGTGGGGTGTGTGGGGAGATTGGTAAAGCCCTATATAAATAACAGCACTCTTTAACATGTACTCAAGGTTAAGGCATGGTAGTTCAGCTACATCAAGATTGTATACTTAAGGAAATATTGCTCAATAAAAGTTTCCCCCAGATTTCCAGAGCTGTTAAAATGCAAATAACATTCCAACCAGAATGCTGTGTGTGTATAAATCTTACTTGTGGTTCTTATTTTCCTGTAATTGGAGTTAGAAGCATAAGGGCTCTTGTACACGAGTGTCTAAAAAGTGCATCTATTGAAATGCATGATGACACATTAAAACACAAATACGTGTGAGGAAGACCCTTATTGTAATATATTGTGAACACGCATAGAGATGAAAAGAATGTAGCATGTTGTGTTAAAAAAACAGAATGTATTGCTACATTTACACACATGGATTCTCATTACAGAATTATTTAGCATTTTAATACATTTAAGCCACACAGGCTCTGGGGAAATGTTTTATTGAACTAGACTAAAGCTCCCAGCATGCCTTAACCTTCAAAATGTACAAGTATGCTGGGATTTGTAGTCTAGCAACAGCTACATAAAGTGTGTTTGAGCTGCAAAGTGTAGCAGAGTTTAGACCCCTGCACGAAAAAACCCAAACATGTTTCACTTCTCCACTAGGGGGCAGTGCAGCTCCATTAATTGGTTTATACCAAAAATAGATGGCTACATCTCTAATGTCAAAATGGGCAATTCAAAAATCATGTCCTGCCTTGTGAGCTTAGATTACTCTGATATAACCTCAGGGGTACAGGACATCAGTCACACACAACTTTACAATATCAAAGCAGTACTATATTGGGAGTAATGTATCCCCTATTGTAAAATATACAGTGAATAATGTACCCCTATTGTAAAATATAACAATATTATAAGCCACCAAGGAGTTCCATGAACATGAGCAGCAGCAGCCTCACTGAACATCACTGGGTTTGATGCACCAGGTCAAGACCATGTTAGTTCTCCCCACACATCTCTCTCACTCTTTGAGCTATACACACACACATAGATATATATATATGTGTGTGTTAGGGATGCACAAAGTCCAGAATTTGATTTGGAATTTTGGTCTTTTTCAGCATGATTTGGCCGAATCCACGCTCCGAATCCGAAAAATCACATGACTTTTTGTCACATAAACACATAAGGTGAAAATCTTTCGCCACATGCTGAACTATTTAACCCTTCTGTATCCTAATTTACATATGCTACTTAGGATTCAGATCAGTATTCTGCCAAATCTTTTACAAAGGATTCGGGTTTCAGCCGAATCCAAAAATAGTGGATTTGGTGCATCCCTAATAAGTGTGTGTCACGTTTTTTATTCCTCACTGTACTTGCAGGGATTTAACAAATCCATCTGGAGGCAGTTCAGGCCACTTAACACATTGGTTTTGTCTAACCACATACACACACTGACAGATTGCAAAGAAAAGAAACTGGATTATTTCAACTGTACAATTTATTGTAATAAACTGTAAAACTGCTGTACAAGCAGGTTTAAAACACCATCAAATCTCAGTTAACAGCAGACAGTTTTAAAGTGTAAGAAATCATACAAAACAATAGAAATCATTATTGGCTACATAAATCTTTTAAAGCTGAACGTGATTAACTCTGTAGTGCAGTGCTTTATATGGTACAAAGCCACTAAAATTGGCTTCTCCTAGTTTTGGCACTAAATAGCTTTACCATTCAGGCCCATGTGTACTAAACACCACTCCAGGGTGTATACGTTAATTTCTATTAATAATTAGAGCAAAAAATATGTGCCCTGTGTCAATTCATTAATGTACATTATACCAGTAATGGGCAACTTGCATACCTCCAAATGTTTATGTTCTACAACCCCCATAATTCCACTGAATGATGATTGGAAGCTGTATTTTTAACAATCTGCAAGGATTCAGGATGTCCCATCCATGCATTTAAGAGTACCCACCAACACAACTTGGTTAAAAATATAACATGTTTTCTCTTACTTTTTTAGGACAGCTAATATCATGAATGTGTAACAGGGGAAACGCTTGTTGTTCTGCCCAGGCAGCCGATAGTATTATAAATAAGCAGAAAAGCATCAGAATATGCTTCCTTCATCAGTAATTTAGCTTTAGCTATTCTACCCAGCCAATGCCAGGACAGAACTGCAAGTGGCTTTCCTTTCAGACATCCATTCAGTGTAAAACTGCTAATATCAAAAAAACAAAAATGCTCAAATGAGCATATAAATTGTGTGGGTGGGTATTTGTAGCCTTCAGTCCCAAGTCATTTGCAGCAAACTACAGTGCTCCAATAAGCTGCGAGTCTTCATCCCAATCTTTGTAGTTTACTATAATGACCATGTTACTTCATGTGGTTTTATAACATACTAGAGAAGCTTTACATTGCCATAAACAGTGAAACGCTAAAGTGCCCCTAATGACTGACAATATGGTTAAAGGGTCAAGGACCCAAGCCAAAAAAACATCCCCCCCAACCCAAAAAACAGAAACAATTTCAAAGGAACAAAATGCTAAAACACAATCTTTGCAATGTAAACAGGATTAGATAAGTAGATAAGTCACACATCTCCATGCTTGCAGAGAACTAAAAATAATGTATGAATTCCTTTTTAACTCATTGAAAGAAAATGTAAACTACATAATGTAAAACTGCTTACATTGCTCTTATGAGCCCTTTTGTAATTTATATATTTTTTTGTTTTCAAGACACAGTTTTTCTAATACTAACATTATGAATTTGAAACAATAGCGCCATCTGCTGTACAGCTTACATTGCAAAAGTGCCCAGAAGAGCATTATGAACAATTTTACATTTGTTCCAAGCGTTTACATTTCCTTAGAAAGAACGATTTTCTCCAGTGCTACAGTTTAGCCTGCAAAAAATAAAAAACAATTTGCTCAGTTAAGGTTATTGTACTTAGTGCCCTGTTTGCACCCAATGGCTGTCTAGTAGTGGGATGTGCAGGGAGAAGTTGACTAAACCTACTGGATGCCAACAGGTCCAAAAAAAAAAAAAAAAAGCAGCTTATATCATTTTCCAACTTTCCTACTTTGCATTCTGTTAAAGGGGTGGGTCAGCTTTTACTATACAATATAATGTCCTAATAATAGCAATTTTGCAATTGGTCTTTATTATTTGTAGCTTAGTTATTTTAGTTATTACTTATTTCCCTTCCTCTTCTACCTCTTTCCAGCTTTCAAATGGAGGTCACTGACCCCAGCAGCCAAAAACTCTGTAAGGCTTTTATTGTTATTGCTACTTTGTTTTACTTTTTTAGTCCTTTTACTCTACTTATGGCAGTGTTTTATTCAAACCACCGCCTGGCTCCTAGGGAAAATAAGACCCCAGCAACCAGATAGTTGCTAAAATACCAAACTGGAGAGCTGCTGAACAAATAGATAAATAAATGAAAAACCATAAAAAATATAAAAATAAAGTCCAATTCAGCATATTACTATCATATTAAATTTAATTTCAAGGTAACCTACTCCGTTAAGCAACAGTCTCTCCTGCAACTCTGAACTGCTTATTAATCCCGCCTATAGGGGTGCTATATTATAAACCTTGCAGTGCTCCATTTCAGCAAAGCTAGAGGCACAGAGTATGCAAATGAGAAGCTGTCCCATCACCCTTTGCAAAACAACATGTGCATTATGGTGCCAGTGGCTGCACGTTTATGTCTGTAACTGTAATACCATTTAGAGCATGAGGAAAGGTTGTATTTTAGCATTTAGCTTCATTGTGACTAGTAAAGAGCTTCTTTAGAGTTTTATTGCAAATAAGAAAACATATATATTAAAAACACTATAATACACTGCACCAAGCTATATAATCCACTCCATAAGTCAAATGAAAGTATTACAATGTTTTTTTGTGTGTATAGAGCAGTGCATATGCCGACAATCCAGAATCCAAAGGGTTGCTTATGGAAAGGGGTCATTCTTTTTGGAACATGAATTATTACTGCTGTCTCTTTGATGCATAGACTGAGAATTTCCATGTTACATCAGTGTTTCCACAGTTATATACAAACAGGCATCCCCCAGCTGTATGTAACATAAGGGGCAGTGTGAGAATGGCTTCGTTTTAACCTTCAGGTGCAAGCAAGGTATTGGCACTGAGAATGTTTCCCATTATACAAGGCATGTGATCTGCAGATTAACTGTGTGGGGGCCGCCACACGGCTTGAGGTATCTGCTGTGTGTAGAGCGGAGATCTGTTTATTTGGTTTCACCTTTTCAGCATATTAAGGAATTTGTAGGCCTGTTTTTCCTACCCTGTTAACCTAGCAGGTTTGTTTTTATTTTAATGGGAAGCTTTGAGTGCCGAACAGTAGGGAGCCTGTTCATAGCTGTACATATATATATATATACATGTCAGGCAGGGGCTTTAGAGCACATCTGCTCTTATGTGAAACTGTAGCCGGCTGAGAGACAGCTTAGTAGCAGCTGATGAAATTGGCCTTTAATGATGCTATTAGATAGGGAATGGCCCAGTCTGGGATAATGAAGACTTTTTCCTGGCAAAATACTAAAAAAGCCCAGATGGAAAACAAAATTAATGTCTTGAAGGGTTAAACAAATAATGTTTTGTTATTTCTAGTTGGTTTGAAAAATCACTAACATTATCAAGTGCTACTCTCTGTGAGGTTAACAGTTAATAGCCCTATAACCCTTTGCAAAGAGACACTCAGGGCTTTGCCTGCTAACTTACCCCTGCTTATATCACAATCACATGAGAACTATGTACGGCTAATTTTGTGTGACATATTTTGGTTGCAATACACAATGGCTCAGTTGCATTTGGGAGCTTGTGCTTTAAATTGAGAATGTTCCATATTTATACGCTGCCATGGAACAGCTTTGAAATGTTCTGTATCTCTGTAGTGGCAACCACTTTATATCAGAAAGCAGAGCCTAGCAGCAAGTTCCGTGAGAGACAAACAGAAGACAGCCTTCTTGGCACTTGACTTCATACGACCCCTCCTGCTGAGAGATACTTGCCTGCATATGCTAATAATAGACCATATTTGTGTGGCCTGTTGCCTTGGGCATTCTGTAGCTCTCTAAACATGAAAGGGTTACCCATGGGTTATGCGGATACAGTGTAACTGTTCCCTTACTAAGCCAGTGCCTGCTTATATATAAAGATCAAAGATAAGGCATAGTAATGGCTGTATCTAAATATATACACAAAATCCAATAGTGTTACATACTGGAATTGGCCCTATTTATGTTATTTAGAAAACTCTGGCAGGGCATCTACTGAACTGCCAACTTCATTTAATACCATGGCTGATTTTGCACAGGTACAATAGGATAAAAAATGTAGGTGCCATTCTGGGGTTTGTGGCTATAATTTACATGGTAAAAATAAAGGTTCTGCTTGGTGGATTAAAAAGGGGGGTGTACTATATTTCTTCAGGGAGCCAAGACTTAGTAATGCAGGTATAGGCAGCATGCAGCTCTCCAGATGTTGTCAAACTACAACTACAAACTACAATCCACTGACGAAGAAAGGTAAGGCTGCTGGTAATTGTAGTGTAATAACATCATTCCTACCAAGGTTTGGTTCTCTTTAGTAGAGTGATTAAATGCATTACCTGTTATAGAAAGGAAAAAAAAAACATGGGATCTAGAATTGTGTCCTCCACCATGAACCCAGCTAATCAAGTGCTGTTTGCCCACCACTGCAAACCATACTGGAGAAGGAAACAGAATGATGACTGTTGAAGAAAGCCCAGAGCCTATCTGAACAGTAGTGATTCCTGAAAATGTATCTTCTGGGCTTCTCTGTGTGCAGTGGATGTATAAACAGACAATGGAGTGTCACTAAAACACAGCAGCCATCTTAAAATAAGGCACCAATATAGGCAATTCCCACAGTACTAACAGTAAACAATCTGGTAAAAATAGTCTGTCCCCAGCACCTTGGATATTCTTGTCTTATTTGTCTCTCAGTTGTCAGGCTGCTTGATGCAGGCCAGGGTGTCAGTGGAGCGGAGACAGATAGGACCATGTGTGTCTCTCTTGCTGTCATCATATCGGATGGATGCTGGTCTCAGGAGCAGAGGAGTGGGCGGGGGGCAGAGGGTGCTCATTAATGTAAAAACATGTGAAGGCGCTGGGCATGGATCTCACTCAAAGCGTCTCAGGTGGTTGTACAACGACTGCACATAAGTAAACACACACATAGGATCCGGCTTCCTTCCCATCATCAGCATGTCTTCTACCTCAATAAGACGTTCACAGTTGGCAAGTTTCCTGAAATGATAGAGAGGAAGGAACTTAACCCAGCCTTTCAATGGTTTTAATGTAGAAGAACTAAGTTAATGCTTTATGGCAGCACACAGCTACTGTCTGCTAATATCCCATCCCAAACACACAGCTACTGTTAGCTAATATCTCTTTCCAAACACACAGCTACTGTCTGCTAATATCTCATCCCAAACACACAGCTAATATCCCACCCCAAACACACAGCTAATGTCAGCTAATATCTCACCCCAAACACACAGCTAATATCAACCCCCAAACACACAGCTAATGTCAGCTAATATCTCACCCCAAACACACAGCTAATGTCAGCTAATATCTCACCCCAAACACACAGCTAATATCAACCCCCAAACACACAGCTAATGTCAGCTAATATCCCACCCCAAACACACAGCTAATGTCAGCTAATATCTCACCCCAAACACACAGCTAATATCAACCCCCAAACACACAGCTAATGTCAGCTAATATCCCCCCCAAACACACAGCTAATGTCAGCTAATATCCACCCAAACACACAGCTAATATCCCACCCCAAACACACAGCTAATATCCCACCCCAAACACACAGCTAATATCCAACCCCCAAACACACAGCTAATGTCAGCTAATATCCACCCCAAACACACAGCTAATGTCAGCTAATATCCCACCCCAAACACACAGCTAATATCCCACCCCAAACACACAGCTAATATCCCACCCCAAACACACAGCTAATATCCCACCCCAAACACACAGCTAATATCAAACCCCAAACACACAGCTAATATCCCACCTCAAACACACAGCTAATATCCCACCCCAAACACACAGCTAATATCCCACCTCAAACACACAGCTAATATCCCACCCCAAACACACAGCTAATGTCAGCTAATATCCCATCCCAAACATAGTGGTGATATTTTGGTAAATACATTTGTCTGACACAAACCAGTGTTCCAGATAACCTGTGTGTAGATGATTACAGTAGACTCAACATGTGAAATAGTGGGTCCAGGGGCACATGCCCCTAACTAGAGGAGAATTCAGTGTTAACTAACTAGCCTGGCACAAACCGGCCCTCAGATAAAAAAATATGCTTTAATTCTTAAAAAGATTCATTAAAGTTTTTACATCTCTCTCTTAGTACAAAATAGCCTTATTCATTTCATGCCACATGGGCATGGTTTTGTAAGGCTATTTTGCACTATGAGAAAGGTGTATTTTTAAGCAGCATTTTTTTATGTGTTTCTTCTAGCCTATACATTAATGGACCCAATACAGTAAATCTCAGTGTTACTCAATAGCCAAATGGTCAAATCAGTATGTGAAGCCACACTGACCAATATCATGCCCATTTTGCCATAAAGTCAAACAAGTGGATTAGCCATGTGGCCATTTAAAATACATGCACTTAACAAGTCAAGGCACCTAGTACATTGTTTGTCATACATTTTAAGTATTATAAAAGTATTAAAAACAAGCTGGTTTGTGACCGCAGCTACAGTTAAGCGGGGGATATAATGTAAAGCCTGATGGAGCGCTGGTAATAGTTACAGCCACCTGCTGTGCTTCCATTTAGGACACCCAATACCAGCATCAAAGTTTCTTCTTTTTAAAACCTTAAAGGCAAGTTCTAGACAGGGAATGGGACACAAGTGAACACAACTGAAATAATAACAGAAATAGGAGTGATGCAAGTATGAGATATAAACTTGTCAGGGGCTTTTGCCAAATAACTTCATTCTCCCCAAGAGATGCTGCTTGGAGATTGAGAAGAATGTCTGTGAGCACAGAATACATTTAGATGTGTAAGGAAGAGGAAAGCCAATTCTGAGAAATGCAATGGTTTGTTTGGCTGAGGAATGTCTCTCCTGTTGGGATAACCCTCAGCAGGAATTATGGACATGTCTCTGCGCCCCAGCAAGTCCTACTGCCAGGGCTGGAGTGAGAGGTTAAGGGGGGCCCTAGGCATTGCAGAATACGAGGGATCCCAAACTGAAGAAAAACCCTACTAAAATCAAGGTTGCTTGGCCTATAGGCATTCCACTGCAGGTCTGAGGGGCTGTTGTTCATGCCCTGCTGGAGGGCAACAGGTTTGGTAACCTTGGTATAAATACAAGATATATAATTTGTTGGTAGAATGCCCTATAACCACTAGACCTTGTCACAAAGATATGATTTATTTATGCACTGACTGGATGGTCAGGTAATGCTTCATTTCTGCCCCTTAACACAATGAGTTAAGTTAGACTTCCACTAGATGTACACATTGCACAATGATGATTCTTGTTTCGGGAGGTGGGGGGGGGGGGGGAGATGAGGTCATTGTGAAAATATTCCTGAAACTCTAACACAATAACTGTGCTTGGGGGTGTATGTTCAAAAAGGAAGAAGGATTACGTGAGTTAACTAAGTTCATACTGTAACGTAATGTGTTCTGTGACATTCTGTACAGGACAGCTGTTAAATGCAGAATTCCAGCTGTTGTACACTATAGGCCCCAGCATTCTCAGCTGGCAAATATACTCTGTCATTCGCTCACTAGTGCACAGAGTGCTGTATACAACAGACAGAAAGGCACTAGTAGACAATAATACATACGGGAACTAATAAGCAGCCCTTGTATTTATTGTAGGCAAGTACAACAACCTTGAATCACAAGGAAGTCTGAATTAAGTGGATAAAACTAAAGTTAAAAAAAAAATCTCAGTAATGGCTGCTCCTAAACTTGGCTTATTATGTACAAAGAATGACATTCGCACAGGCTTTAAAAATTATATAATGCCAAATTTGTAACCAGTATCTGCTCACCATGTGTTACAAATGCTCTGCTTATGCCCCAAACCCTTTTCTGATGAGCACCACGGTCGCAACACTCACAAATATCCAAATATATGAAGCAGAATCTCAACTCACCATCCTTTGGCTGTGATTCTGGTGCTGCACTCTGAACCTGTAGCTTAGGGGTGTCTTAAACAGATTGTCTTCAAAGAATTGAGTGGCACACACCGATCAGGCACACAGTTAAAGAAAACTTTATTTTACATGGTGCGTAAAATAAAGGAGACTTTGCCTGATTGGCAAATTGAGACTAGTAATACTGATGTACTTGAAACTACTTTTTATCGGCAGGTCCGGGGGTTTTCAGTGTTAATTTGTTTAACTAATCATTTATAATTTGTTTTATACATTAAGGAGAGAGGAGTCAACCTGTGGTTCCCCAGCTGAAGATAAGAATGCTGGGGGAAAAGCGGGGCATCATCAGCTGCCCAGCTACAGTTATCAAATGAATAAAACAAACACTGACACTTATAAGGGATATATTACAAATGCCATATTTTGCTATGGCCTTGCCATAGTTATTATTTTTATCCACTGTTAATAATACAAGCATCAAATATGGACCCGCCAGATAGCATTTTTATAAGGCATCGTGCTATAAAACTCTATTTGAAACTCGGGGCAGTATAAAAGGTATGGGATCCATTATCTGGAATTACAGGAAGTATTTTCTTTTTCTCTGTAGTAATTAAAAAGTATCTTGTACTTCATCTTAAAAAAAGTTATAATTAATTTTTATTGGTGAAGAAACAATCTTTTATTTAATGTTTAAATAATTTTTTTGAAGATTTAAAGTATGGTGATCCAAATTATGGAAAGACCCCTATCTGGAAAACCCCAAGTCCCATACTTGTACATGTTTTCCAGCACATATCTGTATGAAGACTGGACAAACATTTCACATTGCGGTTTCTAAACAGCATGTCTCAGGTCTGTTTCCCCACCAAAATAAATAAGGGGATACCAAATTCATGCATCTGCCACTTTATCAGTTTCAGGAGGCAAAGAATGCAGCCATGCTGGATCTGTCTGCTTTATTTATACATTGTAGTGCATTTAGCACAAATGATCCTTTGTATGAGAATCTTTCAGTTCTGAGTATTTAGATAATAGCTGAAGTTCAATATTAGAGACAGTAGAACCAGTGGCTTTTTTGTGTTTGTTCATTTGTATAGATACAGCCCTGACAGAAGCAAAACTTCAGAATGTCTGCTAAACAGATAAAGTGGGGGTTAATTAAGCTGCAACAAAAACAGCACTTAGAACATTATTTCTCCTGCTGATGCACATCAGCAGGTGAAATGCAGTACATCTTAACGGTTTTCTCAAATTAAGCCAACAATTGGTTTAGAACTAATTATACACTTAATTGTAATGAGTATTTCCTGTTGTAGGAGAAAGGTTCAGTGTATTCAGGAGTGTTACTAAGTGGGACTGTAAAACATAAAACTAAACTGTTAATTAGTGGGCTTTATTATATCAAATATATTGTATCTCCTTAAAGGACATGTAAACCCTACATTTTCCTGTGACCATTGGTCGTAGGAAAGATCATTCCTACCCTCCACTAATGTTCACGGCTGAATCGTCAGATATGGAGGTAGAAGCAAAAGGAATTCTACCCCTATCTAACGATTCAGCCCTAAACGCAGCTTTTGCTTGGGCGCCCGTCTGATCGACAAGGCAATCAATATCCAAGGCTTTTGCCGATATCACTCGGCTCATTGCACCAAATATTGTACGAAACCTTTACTATTAACCTTTGAACAACAGGAGTGGCCGGTATTTAAAGATTTCAAAGAGGCCGTTCACTGAATAAATTTTTGTGGGGAGTTAATATGTCCTTTAACTACCCTATCAAAATAAATATTCATCTGTGCCTTTAACGGAGTGTGTGTATTTATGTAGGCACACTATTTGTTTCCATGGCCAGTTATTGTAAGACTAATATTTATGCAGTGTGCACTGAAGTTTACACAGCCCCAGAAAAGATGCTGGTGAACCTTGTTTGGACAGGTCATGGTGCCAGTCATGCCAAAATGAAGGAGGATAATAAAAAGCCAGATGACTTTGACTTTTCCAACCAGAATGTTTGCTTGTGCCAAGGCCTGAAATAAAAGCCTTCATATTTCAATCTTGTAAATGTGATGCCGCATCCCTGAGTGACTGGAATTTTAGGTCTGTGCCAGCTGCTAGTAAGCAAATGCACCAGCTGTTGTCCATCTCACACATGCCCTAAAGCTGGGAAGTTCCACCTGCAGCCCTTCAGCTACTGCAGAAAAGCCACTGGGATGCTAGGAAAAGTCACAAAACATAAAGTAATGGCACTATCTCATCTATTATGTCCCCAGTGTAAATAATAAAACCCTTTTTCAAACTTGCTACAAGCACCTTCTACTATGGCATTAGCGATAAAGTACCAATATATTTGCAATGTTGTACAATAGCTTAATAAATACCACCAGCAAAAATCTAAACATGTATAGACCGTGTGCAATGCTTATCCCAGCCAATCAGAATGTAATGTGCGGCAGATGGAGTTGAAAATGGTCAGAACAGTATTATCTTGTAGTCAAGAGTAAGTAAAGGTAATGAAGGAAACCTTAGCCTACTATAGTTTATATAAACAAAGTTGCTATATAGCCATGGTGGTAGCCATTCGAAGGAGAAAAGCCCCAGGTAACTTAGCAGATAACAGATAAAACCTCATTATATTCTACATAGCTTATCTGTTATCTGCTATGTACCCTGTGCCTTTTCTTCTTTCTTCCAGCTTGAATGGCTGCTCCATGACTACGCAGCAGCTAATTTATATAAGCTATAGTAGGGAGTGTTTCTGCAGTAAGCACAGCAATTCTACTAGTGTAATCATACACAACTGAGCTATGAAATGAATGCAAGTTATTACTGTACAGGCACAATACCTTTCCTCAGATAGAAATGTAGGTAGGTAGGTAAGCTGTTGAGATGACCACTACCAGTATTATTAAAAATCTTCAAGTTGTGAATAGGCTGAATTATTGAATCCCATGTAATGCATGAATAGTTTATGCATATATCTTACTCTGCTGAAGAGAAAGCTTGCTCGAAGTTATGCTTGTGATTGCTAGGCTCCAAAGCATCATAATCAAAGGCTTCTGGGAAGAATGAGTGAACCAGGGCACAAAAAGCCATTCCATCATTCCAGCTGGACGAGAAGTTCTGCAGCTCAATGTTCTAAAATAAAAGTAACAGCCCAAAGTTAGGTAGGAAGTATGATCTATCCAAGTGCATTATATTTGCACTGATTGTCAGAATTATCCAAAATCAACTTACCCACTTTGCATGACACTGAAAACTGATATGCCTAGGGGATCAAATACACACTGCCTTCTAAGATCCACCATTAAAAACAACAAACTTTGTGGGACCAGGCAAATAAATTTGTATTTCTATATATTCAACACAAAACTGATTAAGTTTACAATACAGGGCCTAACAAACTGGTAAAATAGACAACCCAGAGAAATAAAGGTTTCAGTGACTTCTATGCGCTACACTTTTTACTATAGAAACCTTTCTGTTCAACTTCTTTAATTATTTAGACTTGACAAGAGTAATGAAAGAACAGATAATTTACAATAGACAAATAAATAACAGCTCTCAGCCATTGATTTTAACAATTAACAAGTAAACCCCAAAATACACCCCGGGGAGTATGAAAAGGTCAGACAGGAATTGAAATTCAATCTTTCCCTTTTTACCTAGGGAAATTCTTGTTGGAGAAGATAAACCTCTCTTATTCCTCAAAAGCCCCCCTATGAGAGGGTCTGTGAGTTCCAGATCAACAAATGAGCACCGTTATCTGGCGTGTGAACAGAGCATTTTACTACTTTTTCAACATTATTTTCTGACATGCTTATCAACGATAAGAGGATCCCAACCCCGTGTGTTAAAACCACACATCTCACAAACTACAAAAGAGATGTCTGAACTGGGATCCATTATTTCTAATATGTTAATAGGTTTGAGATACACTGCAAGATGTTTGTTGATGCTCCACAGGAACTACTTTGGAATATGGGTAAAGGCCTTGATGCATTTTCCTCATAAAAAAAGTGTAAATATAATACACTTGTATTAAAACATGTTTTACTTGTAGGCTGCATGGTCATGCTATGCTATATAAGATTAAAGAGCCTATAAATAAGCAATACATACTGTGAGATCAAAGCAAGAACCTAAACAATTACATTCATTTTCATTAACAAATGCAATAAAGAATTAAACTTATTAAAACAAAGTCTCCTTAAAATTGGAATTTTTAATATGAAATAACATGAATTATGGATGAAAAAAAGAAATTGCTTTGGGTGCCTATTAATGGCCAATCTTTTGTCCTGTATTTAAGTACCTCTCAGGTCCTTTAAATATGTTATTTCAGTTAGTTTACTTAAGGAAGGTATGGGCTTTAATAAGCCTGAGTCTACAAGATGTACTGCATCAGTGCCCACACGGTGCCTGCTATTTCGGGAAATCACAAGACGGGTTCAGAGCACTGGCCAGTAATTTTCTTAACTTACCTGGAGTATTAACAGTGAATTACTGTGCAGTCCTTAAATGTAAAATTAGAAGGATAAGAAACAATCTTTATTGTAGTTTTTTGCTGAAAGGAACAAAGGCTCCCTTGTGCCATCTGTTTGAAATACACTGGGGATGGCAATTCTGGGCGGCATCCAGGACACAAAAGATTTGAAGCTTCCAGGATTTAGGTACAGTATACTAAAAAATGTAGAAATCTAAATGTGCACAGAGTACACACAAAAGGATCATTTACCCTGGTACAGACACGACTGCTGAAGCACAAAATAGCAATATTGCACCCCTTAAGGCCTGTACACATTGCACTTGAATCTTTAGACCTATTCGATGCAAGTCAAAACTGTGCCTTAAGATGTATTAACAATCAAGTGCAGTGCAATGAAGGCAGCTCCCACAGGTACAGCTCCACCAGGGTTGAATGCCTGGTGTGTCCTGGTGCTATTCATATATGCAAAAGGTATGTGTGTGCCAGGGGATGCTCACAACCCACCTATATAGTATAATTCAATCTGTGAGTAACAGTGTTGCAGCTATAGGTGTCACACACAAGTGCCGGGGAAACAGGTGCAAACTGCAAAAAATACCATCTGTTTTTTGTGCTTTGTAACCCCATACAGTAAATTTAAATAGCAGACAGTAATATTTCTGTTTAATATAGAAGAGCCTTAAAGTACAACTACCTTGATAGACAAGATTCTGATTCCCCCACTGTGCCTCTGCATGCTGCAATCCCTCTGGCTCACTAAAGGTTGTATGCAAAGACATGCAGTGGGGATGAAATCTTTATTATAAGTTGATGAATGGGAGTTAAGAAATTTGTGTATGTAATTTGTGTGATATTACCTTGTAGCCAATGGTTTTGGAACGGCACCATTCCAGGAGGATCTGTTTAATGCTGGTCGCGCTGGAAACGCCAAAACTCTGAGAGCGCTTTAGTTTCACCTTAGATTCTCCTTTGCCCCTATAAACAACAACAAAGAAGCAAATCTAAATTATTATAGTAAATGCAACAGTGTCACAACTAAGTGTGTTTGTGCAACACTGAGAAGCAGATTACATGATCAATCACTAAAAATATTACTACAGTTTGCGCATCTTGTATTTATTACAAAATAATACTCACAGTTATCAAGCTTTGTATATAACTCTTACCCTGTTATAGATATAGAGGCACTAATGGTTGTAAATAAAAATTCAACCCAAATCTCACCCTAATGAACAGAGAATCTTATCATTAATACTAAAAAAAAGCAAAGCCAAAGTAAGAACATTTGGGTGTCAAAGTCAATGCCTCCAAGCTATGTTGCTTTGCTGAGTCCTACTTTAGTTCTGTTTTTGGAACTACAAGTCAGTAAGTTTCCCCATTACTGCATGGGTTTGCCTAAACAAATTTACTTTCCTGAAATACTCCAAACATATAAGCAGGTTAACTGGTTAACGCCTGATAAAAATTGCCCCTATACATCCAGAACCACTGGTTTAATAGCACAGTTACAACCAAATAATTCAGAGCCATATATCCAAACTTGCAGCCAGCCTGTTTAATGTCATCATCACAAGATATTGGAATGTGGCTTCTGAGGTGGTAGTACATGGAAAGCAGCAAAGCACAGAAACCAACACAGTTAGCGTGAGAAGGGCTAAAATGAGCCAAAGAGCCATTCATAATGCAAGGCATGCAGTGTTAAGCCTTTTGAAATCAGAAAGTATTCACATGCCTTATGGTATACACCTAGTTAGGCATTAAAACAAAAGATGCTCCCAATAAGGAACTGTTGGTGAAGACATGCAAATCACTTCTTAATGACACTATGGCCAACTATGCTGGTTTAATAGCACAGATACAGCCTGCAACCAGCCGTAGTTATATTAAAACTAGGCCTCAGCAAGGCTATATTTGTGCAACAGTGTATATTTTTTACTGTATTTTTGCAAACAGCCTTAAAGGAGAAGGAAAAGCTAAGTCACTTGGGGGTGCCAAAATGTTAGGCACCCCCAATTGACTTTAATCGCTTACCTTGTACCCCAGGCTGGTGCCCCTGTTAGGAGAAAACTGCACCAGCCTGGGGTAGCTGTAGCGAGCGCTTCCTTCTTCCGTGGCGAAATCCCTGGGCTGGTGCATGCACATTAGAGTGACAAGCTGACTTTGTTGTTAAAGTTCAGCTTTTCACTCTACTGCACATGCGCAATGCGCCAACGTGGAAGAAGGAAGCACTCACAGGTACCCCGGGCTGGTGCAGTCCTCTCTTAACAGGGGCACCAGCCCGGGGTAAAAGGTAAGCAATTAAAGTCAATTAAAGTCACTTGGGTGTGCCTAACATTTTGGCACCCCCAAGTGACTTAGCCTTTCCTTCTCCTTTAAATTACTTACTACATTTTTCTTTTTTTCAAGACAAGGAACAAGAAAATTTGTTAATCGAAAACTCATTTCTGGATAAGGGATCTTTCCGTAATTTGGATCTCCATGCCTAAAGTCTGCTAAAAATCATTTATATATCGAACAAACCCATTGTTTTGCCTCCAAGGATTAATTAAATCTTAGTTGGGATCAAATACAAGGTACTGTTTTATTATTACAGAGAAAAAGGAAATCATTTTTAAAAATTAGGATTTTCTTATAATGGAGTGTATGTGAGATGGCCTTTCCGTAATTCAGAACTTTCTGGATAACAGGTTTCTGGATAACGGATCCCATACCTGTACTAATAATATCTTAAAAGCAGTAAAGGTGAATTCACTGCCCCCCCCATAATTATAAGTTACCTAATATCCCAGGTCGGTACTCCTGCTAGCAGAAAAACCTCTAAATTAATTCTGAGCAAGCACCACAAAACGATCATCTTCTTCTGCTCCTTCATTCTTCCATGGCCCCTGGCCAGCACATGCACAGAAGAGTGACAAGCAGGCTTTTTGCCTAAGGTTTGGCTTTTCAATCTACTGTGTGTGCACGCTTGACACAAAAAAGGAAGATTTCTCTGTGGTGCTCATACTGGCGCAGTTTTCTGCTAACAGGAGCACCAGCTCGGTGTACCAGGTAAATGATTATAATCACTGTAATATCATGCTTCTGCATGACTGGAGTAGGCCTGGACTTAGGAAGCTACTCTGCACAGTTCTCAGTTACTTGTTCTCATTATACTGGCAGTATATCCTCTTGAGTGCAATGAATAGGGCTTGTGCTCAACATACTTTTTGCATATTGTTTAAATCACAAACAATCTATTTTTTTTTATAAAAAACAAAAACAGTTCTCAAAAATTTTTATATTGGATTTTTTTTTTGGGGGGGGGGCGGGGAGGATTGATCCCCTTTTAAAGATGAGCTCTGAAGCACTCTATATATAGGTAGAAAATTTAACGCACAGAAGGGAAAAATGCTCATATCTACATATAAATCTACATAAAACACACATAAATCTACATTTGAGCCATTGGGAGACAACTGTACCTTTCAATAAAAAATGCTGACAAAATGTGATGTTTCCTGTGCAGTTCTGCAGACAGCTCAGAAATCAATCTTATTTTTACTAGTACAGCTGACTCTGATGGCAGGAAGCTCTTTAGGAAAAACACTGTCTGACTATTTCATATATTTGTACTTTCCCTTAAGGTTTAGAACCTTATATCTGAGAATGTATTAACTTTCATTGAAGAGAAACATGCTTGTAAGCACAATATTTTATTTCTCTTTGTACTCTACTTCTCAGTATTACACCACATGATTTATGCATCCAAACTAGATCAACTTGACATCTCCTACTAGTACAGGTATGGGACCTATTATCCAAAATGTTCGGGATCTGGGGTTTTCCAGTCAAGGGGTCCTTCCATAATCTGGATCTCCATACCTTAAGTCTACTAAAAATAATAATTTAAACATTAAATAAACCCATATAGGATTGTTTTGCCTCCAATAAGTATTCATTATATATTAGTTGGGATCGAGTACAAGTTCCCGTTTAATTGCTACAAAGAAATAGGAAATCATTTTAAAAATCTGAATTATTTGATTAAAATGGGGCAATGGGAGATGCCCCTACCATAATTTGGAGCTTTCTAGATTTCCGGATAGTGGATCCCATACCTGTATTATACTATAACCTTTGCATCAACTACAATTAATAGCCATGCTACTAAAATCACTGTACCTCTTTCTAGTGTTACTAAATCTCATTTGGTACTTGTAAGACTTTACCACAATGGGTTCCTTATATCACATATACCAAATGAGTGGGGGGCATATGATTAGAAAGTGGTTATGTCACACAAAGTAGCAACATTACTGCCATTACAATGCCCAGATTGTGCCCATGGGACTCTTAGGCAGTGCTTTAAGGCACTTTAACTAGGGATCAGCAAAGCCTTCTGTTACCAAAAAAGGTTAAGAGCCAGAATACAGAGCAAGGCATTTAAACACAAATTCAGATTGTTTTCTCCCCTAATCAAAAGTTCCATTTTATTTATAGTAAGGGTAAGATTTCACCAACTGAAAATTATAACTAGAATCAAGTTTGACCTGTATGACTCTGTATAACTGTTTTTAATCTTTATATCTTGACTGAACTCCCATGTGACTTCTTTTATAAGTTAATGCCCTATTATAAATTATAGAATAAAATAAGTTATGCAAATAAGCTTTGTCCAAAAGTCAGAAAGTACATAATATGATGTGCACCATATGTATGCAACCAAATATCTGAGTGTTCTCCTCCATCCACTTCCTCATAATAAACCACACAGTTAAAAAGGCAATCATGAAAAAAAGCCTCAATGACTTATACAAATGCAAATTAGCAGAGAAAGAACGTATGTTACACAAAGTACTAGTAGTGGCTTTTTAAGATAGAGGAGGTGGAGGATAAACCCTACCTATGCACAGGGTATCATTTATTTTAAATAAAGTGTTGTTAAACCAGCATGACTGACATCTTTAGCAAAGTGGTACACCAGCAAAATACTGCAATGGAGACCATCACTTTGTTTTTGCAGCCCCTTACCAAACACTTAAACTATCTGTGAGAGCAGATATTATGTTTAGTGGTTCTTACTTGGCACTGTCTTGATCAAACTTCTCAAAAAATGCCTTGCGAACTTGGGTGCCCGCAGAACGTGGTAACGTCTGGGATCTTACCAGCTCCCGTTTCTTCTCAGCTTGCCGACTGATGGCTGGTGGAGGAGAGTGCGATTTGGGAGTAACATCAAAATACCTGTCAGAACTGAAATGAAATAATTGTAAATTATTAATAGAAAAATCAGTTTGCATGTACATACTTGTTATTATAGCTATAACTATTGTTTCTCCTGTTGGCTACATTCTGATGCCAACCTTACAATAGTGAGTTCACGCGAATCAGCCATGTATGGGTTATGCTAACATAATCTGTTTGACATCTGGCCAGTAGAAATTATACTTGATGCCAATGTTATTAAGGGTGGTAATTTTCAAGAAAAGGTGGCCACCATATACCGGGCCATAAATATGCCCTAATTATTTTATCCCCATACTGGTTTTTAATATACATTGTTACTGATCAACTCCTTCTTAGATTTTAGTATTCAGTGTTAAAACGATTCTTCCTCCTGGTTCTTATTAAGCATTATCCACCCATTGTGCTCAATTCCTCCATCATAACCCTTGAAAGCATACTACACATATCAAGGGTTACAATTCTCAAACATAAATGTGCATGTAAGTGCAGGGAGGAAACAAAAACATGTATTTTATTTTTTTTTATATTTTATTTTTGCTACAAACTATCCTGTATTTTTTCACCACCAAATGGTGAAGTGTCTGAAGTTAGTGCAGGAAAGTTGTGTATCTATAAAAAAAAAATCAGCCACTCCAACTGACATCCCTGATTTATGAAGCGTTGAGTGACACTTTTTATAGTATTGTGAGCCAGATGGCAAAATGCTATATACATAAAGGTCTACCAGAAACTTTAATTAATCACCTATAATTACTTGTGAATGTTACCATTAACAGTGCTTTAAAGCTGCAATGCCCCAGACACAATGTTGATTTCTTGCCTTTGAAATAGTTTATTATGTGGAAATACATAAAGTGACTTTATGAGACTGACTCAGGACTTAAAATTATATCAGAGATATAACATGTGACCCACAATCCTGCTGCTTCCCCCGTCGACAGTGAAGCACCCTTTAATTGATTGGGTGTTTTGGCAATATGGATTAACTGTTCCAAATATTCATCAGACACACTGGTCTGACAGCACAATCCACTGATAGACTGCAGCACTCTTTACATTTGTATTCCAGACTGCTGATAGATTACGCTAACAAAAATAAAGTTAGTGGGATGTAGATTCTGAAGCAAGAAACCCTAAATGTCTACTTTGTTGGACAGTAAATACTTTTTCACCAAAAATCTCACCCATATTTGAACTTCAGGCTTCCAGTATAATTTATGACAGTAGGTTGAACCCCAAATTTCACATTATGCTGCCTTAAAACTGCCCACCTCCAGTCTACTACTTTGGTTCCTGTGGAAAAGGGTGCCAACCAGCCCCAGAGTTTGGGAAGTTCTGGTTTAAAGGGATACTGCTGGCAGAATTAAACATATTTCTTATGGCTTTAAACAATATTTAAAACAAGGTGGTTTGGTAAATTCTGGTGCTTGCATGGCAAAATATATTTTCTGGTACACGTTTGATTTCTGGCAAAACTGCAGTAGTTCTGTCTTTCTTTATAAAAGGGATTCTGAAAATAAACTTTGAAGTATTATGAACAAGTATTTATAAAAAAACAACATTATCTGCAGCATTGTACAAAAAGTGCATGTATATAAAAGAGTATATAAGAAAACATACAAAAGCAACCAATTAACAATACAAGAGTTAAGGAGGGCCCTGTCCAAAAGAGCTTGCAATCTAAAATGAGAAATGTGGGTGTTATAAAAAAAGCTTGAAGCATAAAATACTTGAAAAACATTTAGTATTTAAAAGCATAGTTTTTAAAGTGTGTAAAAAATTTAATGAAAATATGAAAATGAAGGTAATTATGTGATGACAGTATCTCTTTAATACTGCAAGACTGCGTTACATGCTGGAGTGATTACAGGTGTCGCCCCAACAAAACTGAGATAATGGGAGGTTTTTGTTCCTATGTTACAGAATTACTGAATGGAAAGTTTCACAAAACCTGAGACCTAACAACGGAAAATCAACACTTGCTGCGTTGCTCAAGGGTCCCGTAAGGGTGTCACTCAAACTTTCCGTGTGATTTCCAGTAAACATTCCACAGAGCAGGAAAAGAATGACAGGCACAGGAACCAGGAGCTTAACTGCAATTTTACATCCTAAGCAAACTGGAAGCTGGTCAGCCTGCTGGGAGTAGATATTCAAATATGGAGAACTTTCCATGGCAATTTTTTTATACTGTCTTGAAATCATAGGGCATATGCTATAAGGGCTAAGTATCTGATTTTACAACATTTTATTTCAAAACCAAAGGTATATGAATATGATGTTGGACTTCTCACTGCAGCTTTAACAGCACTATTTTCTGATGGTAAATTTTGGAATATTGTTTGTGGGATTTGTTTTCATTGAGCCACAAGGCCATTAGTGACGTTGGGCACTGATGATAGGGATGAGGCCTCACTTACAGTCTGAAATCCAATATATCCCACATGTATTTAGTTGGGTTGAGGTCAGGGTTCTGTGCAGGCCAGTCACGTTCTACTGCTCCCAACTCACCAAACCTATTCTGTATGCACCTCAATTTGCACATTGCACCATTATTGTGCTGAAACTGAGGGCATTCACCAAACAGTTGCAACAAAGCAGGTAGCATGGAATTATTAAGAATGCCATTGTACACAGTAATGTTAAGATTTGCTTTCAATCAAACAAGGAGCCCTTGCCCAGACCCAGGTATGTATTATTCCTGTGGCAACTGCCAAACACAGACTTGTCCGTGCTTTTGGAGACTGTTTGGAACTTGGCAGTAAGTGTTCCAACTGAGGGTGTGTCATTAGATTGAGCATCTGGACACTTTTTGGCCAAAATTCTGTCTGGATACTTTTGCCAATATAGTGTAGCAGCTACACCTGGATTGTGTGTTTATATTCCCTAATGCTAAACAGGGAAATTGCACAGACAGACTGTAAGGACATCCTGACATCCTCTGAGACAAAACAAACTTCCTTGTTTGCATACACAAACTGATACATTCTACCATACAAAATCAAACAAAGTGCTACAAATAATCTTTGTGTAACAATTTCAGATCAGCAGATCAAAATGTATCCGAGCTAAGGCTTTTAACATTAATAAATCAATGTTCCTATTGCCATAGTTCCTATTCCTACTGTCACAGTTCTGTATAAAACAAGTACTTGTGTTGTACCAAACTATTTTGGCAGTGCAGATATTAGTGTCATGCTAATAAAAATATCTTCAAGGCTGACAGAAAAAGACAGTGGGGAATGCGAGAGGTGGAGTAGTTGGAAAGGAACAGAAGATAAATTACTAGTAAAAATGAAGGGTTTGAGAACATTAAAGGCTGACATTTAAATAGTCTAATTTCAAGGGCATTTTGTTTACACAGAAAGTATATGTGTTGTACATTAGTTGGGCTTGGCCATTATATAATCCCCACTTGGCAACAACAGTGCTCTTTCTTTTGTATTTTAGTCAATGCTTTAAAAAGTCACAGTTTTTATGATTCCCTATGGGCGGTTTATAACGACAACAGCAAGTATATCTGGAAAGTAGTTTTCTTTCCATTATTTTCCTTTGTGGAGTTGCATAGATTTTGCTAAAACCAGTCTACATCTGTTGCAGTATAGTTTCCAAGCTTATCCACCATTGCTTTTTAACTAGAATTTACATTCTGTGTACACTTAAACTGTATGAATTCACAGGTGTAAATATAAAGTAGGAATGCACCGAATCCACAATTTCAGGATTTGGCCGAACCCCGAATCCTTTGCAAAACATTCAGCAAACTGAATCCGTATTTGCATATGCAAATTAAGATAAGAAAGGGTTAAAGAGAACCGTGTACAGGGAAAAATTTTCAATTTCTGCATTTATTTGACAAAAAGTCACATGATTTTAAGGATTCGGATTCGGTTTGGACAGAGGCATGGATTCAGCCAAATCCGAATCCTGCTGAAAAAGGACGAATCTTGGCCCTATCCCAAACCAGATCCTGCTTAAATAATATCTTAGTAGACTTAAGGTATGGTGATCTATATATATATATATATATATATATATATATAGCTTGATCCTGAGACTGTCATTGCACACCCAAACAGGGAGCATAAGGCAGCAGATCGGCCAGTGGAGAACACGACCTGTGTGCCCTTACATGAGCCTCAAGTCTTTGAGCAACACTTGAACTTCAGACAAAGCTATCAATCACCTTTCCTTGTCAGACTATTTGTTACACATCCAGTTGTCACGGGGTGGGAGCCATGCTGACATTTCGAACATCCAGAAGAGCAAGTTTAAATTAGAGGATGTTATGTTTGTACTTTTTTTTTTATCTCTTTTGTTTCTTCCATAATGATATTTTCTTTTGATTTTTGGTGCCTGCTGTCTTTACAGTCAGGCCAAAACATTTCCTTTGTCACAGGAATCTGGTCCAACAGGGTTAGGAGAATTTGTCACACACTTGTGTTAACAAGCCAAGAGATTACTGAGCTTTTTTTACACCACTTTTATTGCCTTTACTTTGAATAGAGTGGGATCAGGAGTCTACATGTTCTTCAATTCAGCACACATTCACCTTCAGTTCTGCAAGAGCCCAACCCTATATACTTTGTAGCACCAAAAGAAACATCCCTAGCAAAAATCATTATACAGCTGGAATATCAGTTAGACTGTTATGATTTACACTTGCTTTTATTTGATATTACTTGTCTGGGTTTTAAGATAACAGAGACAGAGTTGCTATTACAAAGTAAAAAGGAGGTCATTCAGGGATATCTTATAAGAAGAACTAAAGAGTTTATGACACGACATGTTTTGATTTACTGGTAATGAAAACCGTCTCTGCTTGCCATTAATGCTTCCCAATAGTAAGGTAAGTAAGGATTTGCAAATAAGGTTATTGGTTTGAGTACCATTATAAGCTTTGTTTACTTATTGTCTCTTTTCTTTACACTTGGAGACAGGGACAATGTTAACAACTGGCTTATAATGTTCTGGCTTGCTATGTTAGTTTGCAGGTTGCTTGCATGGTTGCATACAAAGCAGTTGAGAGTCAAGTCAGTTAATGGGACTTAGTGTGTAAAAAAGCAGGCTGGTTGTGAGTTTGAGTCGGGCTGCTAACTTAGACCTGCACCTCTTCATATTAGGAGGCATTTCTTGTGTTGGTGTGTTTGTGGAAAGGAGATTTACTTTGGGGAGAAGAGAGTCCATAGCCAAACCAGACTTAAAGATGAGAACTTTTTAACTTTTAGAATATGCAATGCTTTTGTAGCAGTATTATCCTCATAAAGTAAAGTAACCTATTCAAAAACCTTTAACTGAAAATTAGTACGGGGTCATATACAAACATAAGTGCAAATATGCATCAAAACCAAAAAATAGCTATGTATCAATATCAAAAAATGTCAAATGTCTTGATGAGCGAACAAATTGCGAAACACATTTGTCGTGCACTGAGAGCAAAATCCAAGGGGTTGGTGAGCAACATGTTGCCCTGAGCCAATGGTTGGGGATCACTGATTTACAGGGATGGAGTCTAGGGCTTTTTTCACCCTACATAAAATGTAGTTCGGGAAGTAGAACTTTTCTTTAAAATTATTTTCTTAGATAAGATTAACTGCCAAAACAAAGCAAAATTAATCTAGACTGAATGCCATGTACCCCTTGTAAGGACATCATTAGATATTACACTCCGTACACTATGGGGCTGATTTACTAACCCACGAATCCGACCCGAATTGGAAAAGTTCCAACTTGAAAACGAACAGTTTGCGACTTTTTCGTATGTTTTGCGATTTTTTCGGATTCTTTACGAATTTTTCGTTACCAATACGATTTTTGTGTAAAAACGCGAGTTTTTCGTATCCATTACGAAAGTTGCGTAAAAAGTTGCGCTTTTTTCGTAGCGATAAAATTTACGTGAAAAGTTGCGCATTTTTCGTAGCGTTAAAACTTAAAAGGTGCAAAGTTTCGCGTAAGTTTTAACGCTACGAAAAAAGCGCAACTTTTTGCGCAAGTTTTAACGCTACGAAAAATCGCCAGATTTTACGCAACTTTCGTAATGGCTACGAAAAACTCGCGTTTTTACGCAAAAATCGTATTGGTAACGAAAAATTCGGAAAGAATCCGAAAAAATCGCAAAATACCGATCATTACGAAAAAAACGCAATCGGACTCATTTCGACCCGTTCGTGGGTAAGTAAATCAGCCCCTATGTATACACATGGGTATTTACCTCTCACTGCTCACTGTGGAACTTGTCATGCTGTAGCTTTGAGTGGTCTTTGTTGCAGATATAGTTTTTTCTGGAAAAGAAAAAACAGAAGAACACTTACAGATAACAGATATGTTCCTAGAAGATGGGTTCAAAACTGGTTCAGCCAGACACACCACGATTAAGTATAAACTTACCACACCCTGAAATCAGATTTTAGGGTTTCAGGTACATGGGAGCTTTTATTGGATGCCCTTGCAAAAACAGATCATATCCTTCAAGTAGGATGTAGTTGAACATCTTAAAATGATTTAACTGTTATTAAAATGTGTTCTGTAAACTGCTATGTAACAACATCTTAATGTGGTTTACATGTAACGTGCCACATTGTGCTGACTTTTAGCTGATGGAAATGACATTGCTCAACAATACCCTCCCAGCTGTCCACCTACCTACAAGCAGTCATATAGATGCTGCAGTTGCTTAGAATTTAATTTTCTCTTATTATGCAACAAGCAGCACCCCCTCATTTTTTAATTGAGGAAGATTTTCTAGAAAAAAAGGTCAGTGAAGTAGTGGACTGAATAGCAATTTTCTGTATGCCTATTATGTAACAAACAGGCTTTTTGGGGTTTTATGAAAAGAGAAACACTGTTTTAGTTGATAAATTCAGTACCCTAGGGTAAGGCTTATTTGCTGGTAAAATAATTCAGTACCCTTGGGCAAGGATTATTTGCTGGTAAAATAATATCCAAAAAGCAATAGGAAATGTGCATCATAAAGGAAACCAGTTTAAACATTATCTAATAAGAACTTGCCTTACAGCACAAATAAAACACAGAGGATCATTACCTGAGCTGCTTGAGACACCCATTGTCCTGACAATACTGGCATTCCATGTCCTCACAGCACCTGCAGAGGTACAGAAGTACAGAGATGCATACGATAAATATAGTACTTCGTCTTACAGGTCAGCAAAGAAAGTTCATCTGCTATAAATGGCAATAGGTAATTGGGTGTAGGAGATTATGTGGGTGTAGGAGATTATTAAAAAAAACATAAAAAATGTGCTCTATGCTACCTAAACCAACAACAAAATAGCACAGATATAGGCATATTTTTGCAAAGTCTCTACAGATAAACATGTCTACACAGTCCAACAAGGTCAGTACTAACATCTGGAAAGTAGGCCAATTATGCCACACCAAGACCTCACCGAGCATTTGCTTATCTGCCTAAATCTTGCCCTTCTCCTAGAGAATGCCTCTTTTCGTAAAGGAAATCAAAAACTCAAAAGTCTGTTCCATCCAATGTGGATACAATGAGGCTAAACAGAGGAGCTGAGCATTATATAGTGGTATCAAGAGCAGATGTATTAAAGGAACAGTAACACCAAAAAATGAAAGTGTATAAAAGTAACTAAAATATAATGTGCTGCTGCCCTGCACTGGTAAAAGTTGTGTGTTTACTTCAGAAAGTCTACTATAATTTATATAAATAAGCTGCTATGTAGCCATGGAGGCAGCCATTCAAAGGAGAAAAGGCACAGGCACATAGCAGATAACATATAAAACACTATTGTATTCTACAGAACTTATCTGTTATCTGCTATGTAACCTGTGCCTTTTCTCCTTTTTTCCAGCTTGAATGGCTGCCCCCGTGGCTACACAGCAGCTTATTATATAAATTATAGTAGTGTTACTGTAGCAAACACACCAGTTTTACCAGTGCAGGGCAACAGTGCATTATATATTTATTACTTTAAAGCTCTTTCATTTTTTAGAGTTACTGTTCCTTTAACCAACCAAGAAATAGCTGAAAACAACAAAGAAATATATATTTTGATAGATATAAACAAATGTGTTTGAGTTGTATAGAACACTACCATGCAAATTAAGTATTTTGTTTCCAACCTTCCTCAGTTTGGTTTTTGTAACGGGCTGTCCAGATTAGAATTGCCTACTTGGACAGAACAGGTTTTGCTCCTTTTTCATAGGCAATTGTCCAGTTGTGGATTGTTGGTGTCATAAATCTGCCCACAATTGACAGTAACCCAGCCCTAAACATCATTGTTTTACCCCTACATCAAACGCGCCACCCTTTCTTTGGCTACCCTATGCATAACTGATTTTCTCCTTGCCCTCAATTCTACAATGAAAACCCTTTTCTGGTTGCTATGGTCAATAATGCAGCTCTAAATGTGACCGCACAAAGGAAAAGAGAGGCAGAGTAGAAAGGGAAGTTAGCAGAAAAACAATAAAGAGGAGTTGGTTAGATAATTGCTGGCGTCAGTCTACCTGAAGTTATATTTTTTTAAGCGGCACATATACCACAAAAGTACTAGTGGGAGTAATTTGTAAATCCTGGGCAATTGTGCACCTGAGCAGTAACACATGGCAACCAATCAGATGCATGCTTTCCATGTTCAACCTGCCGCTGGATAGAAAAATCTTATCATTTATTGGTTGCTAGGGGTTAATGTCCAGGTGCAAATTTGCCCAGTGTTTATAAATGAGCTCCAACTAGTTATGTTGTAAAGGCACAGAGCTCTTTTCCTCTGCTTTCTGTAATTGTTGACAGCTTCCATTAAAGTAATGGGTTGTGCTGTTAATCCAACACTGACCCTGTACGCTTAAGTAAGATACATCAGGGAAAGTTCCCAGTGCATTAACCTTTGTGCCACCTGCCTGATATAATATTTTATCACCACAAGAAGCTTCTTTTTTTCTAAAAAATCATTAAGTTACAAAAGTCCCTTATAACTCCTGTACCTGTAAATGTTACTATATGATTGTTTACATCATTGCAACTTACATTTTATCAATGGGGTCCCTTTAAAGGGATACTATAATCCCCAAATATTTTTTTTAAATTAATATTACCAACATATACACTTCTATTTATTGGTGGAATGTTTCTTGTGACACAGCACAGATCCAACTTTCATTAAATTACTTTGAAATTCCTGGTAGAGTTCTTTGTTTTTCCCTACATTGACAGGATGAAAACTTTTTAAACATAAACTCAATGAAAAAAACTTGTGCTAAAAATACTTTTTGTGTATTCTTTTAATTTGGAAATATCTTTGCTATTTGTTATTCTTGCAAAATTAAACCACTTTCACTTTCTAACTTCACAGGGTCCCTGTTTGTGGAGGAGTAGGCAGTAATTAACATTACCAGTTTACTACTCAGGCCTAAACTGCAATTTTTCTTAGGCTTTGAGATAAGGAACAGCCCATTATAAGGAGTCACACATGGAAGATCATCTGCTTTTCTCAGCCTACGTTTCCTACCACCCTAGGGAAAAAAAGGAGTTATTTAAACAAAGCTCATTATCTTCATTGCTTTTGAAAAATATAGATTTTTTTGTTGGCTTTTGTGATCACGTGTACATAGGTGCATAGTTCCCTTTTATATAGATTTTTTTGCTTATCCCTGATGGTATTCAGCCCAGGGTACTAAAAGAGCTCAGCTCTGTGGCTGACAAACCTTTTCTACTTCATTTTCCAGGATTTTCAGGTTTATCAGGCCTGATTTCAAGAGACAGGCAAATTGCTAATGTGGTGCCATTATGTAAAAAGGGTTTTAGCTTGGTTTTACAAGCTATTCGATATCGGCAAACGTAATGGTCTTCTATGAATTCAAAGAATTTGATACAGTACCACACACAAACTGCTGATTGAAGAATATAGGAACACAATATTTGTACGTGAATAGAGAACTGGATGAAGGATAGATTACAAAGAGTGGTGAACAAAATAATTTTCTATTTGGATCAGTGTTTTTAGAGGAGTATCACAGGGATCTTTCCTTGGTCCTTTTTGATTTAATTATTTCTGACCTTGATGTTGGTATTTGAGAACTGTCTCAGTTTTGCACAATTCAGCATTATTAGCAAATATAAAATTCCCTACAGATTGTTGCTACATTTCAGAGAGATTTGACTAAATTGGGCTGTTAACGGACAAATCAGGTTCAATATCACTAAATGCAAAGCTATGCACAGAAACAACATAAATGCATAAATGGTGTAATTCTGTCTTTATTTATCCCTGGTAAGACCTCGCCTTGAGTATGCAGTGTAGTTTTGGGCCCCAATCCTTAAGAAGGATCTTAATGAGCCGGAAAGAGTGCAGAGACGTGCAACTAAACGGAGAAAAAAAATGAAACAATAAAACTACGAGGAAGACAGTAAGTTTGGGGTTGGGGTTGTTTTCTCTGGAGAAAAGGCGCTTGTGAGGGGACATGATTACTTGTTACATGTAAAATCCAACGCGCTGCAGCACTCCGAATCTTGTGAAAACATTTTGGGCTCCAGACCTTTCTTAAGCCTAATTACTCTTTACAAGTACATTAGAAAACATAGATGGACAGCGAGGGATCTTTTTTCACATAAGAAGAACAAGATGCCACCACATTAGACTGAAGGAAATTAACTTTGCTTCCAAGCAGCAAAGAAGGTTTTCATGGTGAGGGCAGTGATGTTGTGGAATGCCCTTATGGGTGATGTTGTGATGGCAGATTCTGTTAATGCTTTTAAGGGATTTGGCAGATGGGGTGATTTGCCACCTATGGTTAGATCTGTGCTACTGCAAGTGACAAATCTCCTAAATTGCTTTTCCACTGGGAAACATGTAAATCACCAGTGGAAAAACACACACATTGCTTTGTTTTTAGAAGTCACCCGAAGATTCCTCACAGCAGCTGATAAGTCTTCCAGTCTGCCATCACCCTAAAGCTGGCCATACACGTTAAGATTTTGAAAAGATAATTTAGTTACTTTTTAGTTGCTCTGTACAAATTTTATCTGCACCCAGACATGCTGTGTTTTTGTTTGGTGTGTGCTCCTCCATTTTCCATAATATATTATATACACATGATTATATATATATATATATATATATATATATATATATATATCTACGCGTCACGATCACCACCATCATTCCTGATGACGATCCTGTGGTGATCGAAACGCGTAGATGGTATGCTGAAATAAATCACTGACCTGATTGATGCTGTAGCTGTGAGTGCTTTCTACTGTTGAGTAGTTTGAGGCATTATTTTTGTCAGCACCAAGCCTGTGCCCGATACTGGTGAGTGCTCTTCCTCAGGGAAAAGTTTTTTTCCCTGAGGAAGAACACAGTTAGTGATCGAAACGTTGGATCTCTTTTCTTAAATAAACTTATTATATTTTTGCCAAGTCCTGGTGCGTGCAGCTCATTCTCTTGCTTTATATTTTTTTGCTAGCACCCTGGGCATTTGAATCTCAATAGGGTGTGCTCCGTTTGTTCTTGTTATATATATATATATTCTGGTACAGAAGCCCAAAACATAATGCACAACTATTCTGCCCTACTTCTTTAGATAGGCTTTAGTCCTCCTTTAAGCACCATATTGATTTACATTCCTGCTAAGCAGATTGAGTCTTAACCAAACAACTTCTTAGGAGAAACGTAAAAGAAAAAAATGCGTGTGAAAAGTTACATTGAAATGTTTTATCCTGCCAATTTCCTTTATCCATAAAAATGTATCTAGTGAGGTCACCACCTTAAGTGTTCTGTAATGCATTCCACAGTTCTGCTCTGCTTCCAGCTATCTGAGAATAAAAATGGTTTGTATGTCTTCTCTATCACCCACCTGTGTCAGGAATGCAGGAATAGGATTCCACTAGTATGACATGATATTGAAGAACTACAGTTTCCATATCCTGCCTGCAGTTATGCTCATGAGAGGGTATTTTTACAGAGAGTTGCAGTTTAGTGACAGGTGGTATATATTGCCTGTATATATTGCCTATACTTCACGTTAGAGAGAAAAAGCTGAATGCATGGGTAAGAGCCAAACTTAGATGCAAAAAGCAGAATGCACACACACCCAGGGCAGCAGCAATGATCCCACGGAATAAAAGATTATGGCATGTTGCTCACTGGGCTGGCATATTTTTTTGGATATGATGGTTTAAGGGCTAGGGGGGATTGAAAGATCCTGGTAAACATCACTTGTGTCGTCACTACTTAAAGTGAGAAACCAGAAAGAAATGTAAGGACGAGAGGGTTAATGTACCCTACAGTACTGTTATTAGTTCTCATTTGTTCCTGGAAAGTTGCTAAAGCAGAGCGGCCTCTCAGATTTCCTGAGACTGAGTTAGCCTCCAGCCAGCAACATGGCTTTGTACTGTGGCAGAGAAGGGACATAATTGATAATGTGTACAATTATAGTGGCTTAGGTCAGTGTTGTTTAGCTAACTCCTAAACAAACAGCAGAGCTGTTACTCTGTCTGCCACTGACAGGAGAAGCTGCGATTCGATGAAATGCGATGTGATTCAGGCGACCAGAATTAATCATCAATTTGCATTACAGCATTGCATGCTCGGTTTGCTTGAAAAAATACACTGCAAACATTTCTGTGTAATTCAAATAGTATTAGTCAAGCGTATCTTAAGGGGGGGAATGTACTGGCATCAAATGTACCTAAAGGACAAGTAGAAATTAACAATTTTTCAAATACCTAACTAGCTGCCTCACAAGGTTGTTGAGCAATTTCAGGTCTATTCTTGTCTCTGGCAGTATTATGGGATACATTCAGATTCAAAGATTGAATGAATGAGACTGGGGGCCGCACCTTGCCAGTGGGGCTTCAGTTGGACAGTCCTGGACTAGATAATGAAAAGTGACACTGACATGTCCCAGACTGTATGTGCAATCATACATTTAAAGCACTGAACATTTTAAAAAGGACAAGAACATGCACTGAGTTACATGTTTAAGCAAAGCCTGTATGAAAACCACTGAGACACTTGTATATAGTTTTGACATCCAATACCAATATAATGTCATTCCTAAAAAAAATCTATTTTGAGCTATTTTGCTGACATTGTTTCAGAGCGGACTATTTTGACCTGGGAAGTAGGCCTGCAATACCTTGCTTTTACCGTATATACTCGAGTATAAGCCGATCCGAATATAAGCCGAGGTACCTAATTTTACCTAAGAAAGCTGGAAAAACTTATTGACTCGAGTATAAGCCTAGGGTGGGAAAAAATAAATACCAATAAAATTACATTAAATGAGGCATCAGTGGGGTATATGTTTTTAAATATTTATTTCAAATAAAAACTGTAAACTAGCTCTGTAAGTGGAGGGTCAACAAAAACAAATGTTTTATCAACAATGATACCTTAAGCAACCAAGCTAAAACACAAAGAGTTAAAATCCTTTAAAACTATATATAGTTTATATAGAATATAAAGTGCAATGTCTAGTGCAGAATGGGACAGGTGAGGATGGTAGATGAAGATGAATTTGGGGGCGGGCCAGGGCACTGGAGGGTCTGGTTGTGGGGGGGCCTAATTTGCACACAAAGGACAGAGGGTGCTAGTCTGGAGGGACCCATGGCACCCGACTCGAGTATAAGCTGAGGGTGACTTTTTCAGCACATTTTGGAGGCTGAAAAACTAGGCTTATACTCGAGTATATACAGTACTTTAGCTTTACAATGTTGGTATTTGTACCTTTACATGTGTTTATTACGCAGAATAGGGCTAAATGAGGTCTAGTCCAAGTACGTAAAGTGGTGGTTTACCTTGATAAAAATAGCCTCCTTTAGATATATCCAACGTATATCCATTATCAGAAATGCAATGGCCGAGCCTTCTGGAATAAGTAGGCAGCTTATTGGCCCTGTATGGGGCCAGCCAAAGAGCCTGTCTGAACGATATCTGTCTGAAAATTTGGCAGCTATTAATGGGGCAGGTTTGACTTTCCCATTGGGAGAGGGTCCTATACATTTATGGTCACCTTAATACTCATCTGATGTGAGGACCTATTCACAAAGGGAGTTACCAACCTCCTATCTCCAAATGATGTCCAGAACTAGCCCTATTTATTGAACTCATGTTAAACAAGGAGTATACTGCTCCTTTAACTAGGAGCACATTAAATATATTACAAGTAAAGTCCAAACTGTAGCAAAATATCATCATCTCAAGCAAGATTGCAATATTATTATTGTACCATGTAAATTTGACCTGATTGATAAAAATTTGTGGATTTTTAAAGGCACCTTGTAATTCAGGGTCTTTTTATACCTTTATATTCTACAAAGGAGATGCATTATTCAGCAATGAAAATTCAAGGTCATAATAACACAAAACCAATTCACTTACTTTGTGCATTGCTTGTCTTTGGCGATGCCTCTGTAGAATTTTTGGGTTCCTGCCCATAATGGCGGCTGCTGCCATTGGTTACACTGGGAGGTGCTTCTCCAACAACTTTAGTTACAGCAGTAACGGGCATGTGTGGCATTCTCACATCCGGGGTTGGCGAAGGTGAGTGTGTGGTGGAGACTGGTGCTGAAGTGCCACTATCCTGTGAGACTTTGTCTTTATCTAAGAGTCATAAAGATGCACAGTTTTACCATTACAACAAAGCCTATCATTACTTAAAAATACAGACTGCTGGGAAACTAAAGGCAAGAATTACAATTGCTTAAAAAAGTGTTTGCCCACAACTGACTTCAATTTTCACTGCGCTTCCTGGGTTCCTAAAACTAACAAAAAAAAAGCAGGCAATGCTCCCATAATTGTACCTCATGCCATTGCATTAAAGGATGATTGAAGAGAAAGATTATTTGTTGCTGTTATAACTACAGTAGAGTGACGTTCTATCATGTTATACAGACAAAAACAATAGCTCTATTGCACCCATTATCCATACAGTGGAGGAAATAATTATTTGACCCCTCACTGATTTTGTAAGTTTGTCCAATGACAAAGAAATGAAAAGTCTCCGAACAGTATCATTTCAATGGTAGGTTTATTTTAACAGTGGCAGATAGCACATCAAAAGGAAAATCGAAAAAATAACTTTAAATAAAAGATAGCAACGGATTTGCATTTCATTGAGTGAAATAAGTTTTTGAACCCCTACCAATCATTAAGAGTTCTGGCTCCCACAGAGTGGTTAGACACTTCTACTCAATTAGTCAACCTCATTAAGGACACCTGTCTTAACTAGTCACCTGTATAAAAGACACCTGTCCACAGAATCAATCAATCAAGCAGACTCCAAACTCTCCAACATGGGAAAAACCAAAGAGCTGTCCAAGGATGTCAGAGACAAAATTGTAGACCTGCACAAGGCTGGAATGGGCTACAAAACCATTAGCAAGAAGCTGGGAGAGAAGGTGACAACTGTTGGTGCGATTGTTCGAAAATGGAAGGAGCACAAAATGACCATAAATCGACCTCGCTCTGGGGCTCCACGCAAGATCTCACCTCGTGGGGTGTCAATGATTCTGAGAAAGGTGAAAAAGCATCCTAGAACTACACGGGAGGAGTTAGTTAATGACCTCAAATTAGCAGGGACCACAGTCACCAAGAAAACCATTGGAAACACATTACACCGCAATGGATTAAAATACTGCAGGGTTCGCAAGGTCCCCCTGCTCAAGAAGGCACATGTGCAGGCCCGTCTGAAGTTTGCCAGTGAACACCTGAATGATTCTGTGAGTGACTGGGAGAAGGTGCTGTGGTCTGATGAGACCAAAATAGAGCTCTTTGGCATTAACTCAACTCGCTGTGTTTGGAGGAAGAAAAATGCTGCCTATGACCCCCAAAACACCGTCCCCACCGTCAAGCATGGGGGTGGAAACATTTTGATTTGGGGGTGTTTTTCTGCTAAGGGCACAGGACAACTTATTCGCATTAACGGGAAAATGGACGGAGCCATGTATCGTGAAATCCTGAACGACAACCTCCTTCCCTCTGCCAGGAAACTGAAAATGGGTCGTGGATGGGTGTTCCAGCACGACAATGACCCAAAACATACAGCAAAGGCAACAAAGGAGTGGCTCAAGAAGAAGCACATTAAGGTCATGGAGTGGCCTAGTCAGTCTCCGGACCTTAATCCAATAGAAAACCTATGGAGGGAGCTCAAGCTCAGAGTTGCACAGAGACAGCCTCGAAACCTTAGGGATTTAGAGATGATCTGCAAAGAGGAGTGGACCAACATTCCTCCTAAAATGTGCGCAAACTTGGTCATCAATTACAAGAAACGTTTGACCTCTGTGCTTGCAAACAAGGGTTTTTCCACTAAGTATTAAGTCTTTTTTTGTTAGAGGGTTCAAAAACTTATTTCACTCAATGAAATGCAAATCAGTTGCTATCTTTTATTTAAAGTTATTTTTTCGATTTTGCTTTTGATGTGCTATCTGCCACTGTTAAAATAAACCTACCATTGAAATGATACTGTTCTGAGACTTTTCATTTCTTTGTCATTGGACAAACTTACAAAATCAGTGAGGGGTCAAATAATTATTTCCTCCACTGTATATATAGGACATTAAAACATTTTCTGCATTCATCTACCAAAAAATGTGTCCCCTTTTAACAAATGAGGCATTGTTAGTCCATATATTGCAATTTATTCAAGCTGGCCAACTACATCAAAGTTATCCCTGGTTTGACCAGTCCTACATTCACTTTTATCTGATTCATTAATAATTCTGATAATGTATGTTTCATTTTTCCTGCAACTTACTTACTTTCAAGATTAAAACACCCAAATGTTTGCCCATGTACTGGGTCCACTGGGATCACCTGACTGTAGCTGGGAATGATGGGAGCTACAATATGGAGCTGGCCACTGCTCCTGTATAACCTATAACAAAAAATGAGCACAACTTTCTAATTTTTTTGCTATATTTTAATAAAATTCTAAGGGAAGGTTGACAAGAAGTCTAAAACCCCTTTTCTATATCCAATAAAGAGTTTTATAAACCATAGCCTGGCTTGCGAAACTCCACATGGTCTGCCCCACCTATGTACGCTCTGCCCATAGAGCTCTCTTAAAAGCAATGTTTTAGTTTTACCACACTGCATCCAAAACACAATAATCACTTTACTTTCAGTCCTAGGCAGCCCCATAACATTTCTGGGCCCAAGTTCCACTGCACTACTGATAGTTTTGTCCTTGTCTAATAATGGGTAAATGGGTAGTACACATTCTTGTCATTTGCAGTGTCAGTTGTTAAGAAAAATTTTATCACTTTTATTTAGAAGAAAATAATTTGAGAATTAAAAAAAAAATACAAAGAGAAATAACTTCCCTTTTTATTGTTTGCCATAGTTTTCTATGTACATACCTGAAAGCGATTTATGTCCATTTTCCACAACCGAGGAGGCTGTAGTGCATGCAGTTTCCACGTCATTCTCTGCCTCTGGCACAGCACTCTGCCAAGGAATTGAACCAAACATAACGTAAGCCTGCCAGCTCGCTGGCGATTAGCAGTCACATTAAAGGCACGAGGGTACAGATTATGTCAAATTCAATAATAGCAGGTCCTTGGAGGCTTTTATGAAAGAAAAACTTTCACATTGGATTGATTGCTAAGGATTTAATGTGTCTAATGAATCTATACTTCATAGTGGGGAAGTTAAATAGCAATTAATTACATGAGTATCAGTCACAAGAGCATGTAAAGAAATATGCTGTGGGGTCAATACGGGCTAGTTAGTAAAGTAATGGCCCATTATCCCCTAGTTCTAAAATCAAAAAGTGGACATTTTTGCAGTTTCGATAATTAGTAGTAGTACACTTTAATAAAAATATTAAAAGAGAAAAAAAGGAGCAAAAGTTAAATGATAATCAGATTCTAGTTGGTGAATGTTAAATCTCCTACTAACACAATGTAAGCAAGCATATCATCTTACAGTATTCAGATCCCACAATGACAAAACATACATCAGTTTCCTGTCATAGGCTAAGGCTATTGTACTGCTCTCATTTGTCTTTAACCCTATACCTACTTTTCCTTAAATAAAGTTTTCCTGCTGGAATGCATTATTAGGGCTTGAGTAACATGGAAACACTTTTCTTATAAACCTTGCTTACGGATGTCTTCAACTATACAGTGAGGAACATAAGTATTTGAACACCCTGCGGTTTTGCAAGTTCTCCCACTTCCCCATCACGGAGGGGTCTAAAATTCACATTGTAGGTGCATTCCCACTGTGAGAGACAGCATTTAAAAAAAAGAAATCAGGAAATCACATTGTATGAAAATCAGTGTTAATATTTGGTACATAAGCCTTTGTTTACAATTACAGAGGTCAAAGTTTCCTGTAGTTCCTGACCAGGTTTGCACACACTGCAACGGGGATTTTGGCCCACTCCTCCACACAGATCTCCTCTAGATCTGTCAGGTTTCGGGGCTGTCGCTGAGCAACACGGAGTTTCAGCTCCCTCCAAAGATTTTCTACTGGATTTAGGTCTGGAGACTGGCTAGGCCACTCCAGAACCTTGATATGCCTCTTACCTCCACTCCTTGGTTATCCTGGCTGTGAGCTTCGGGTCATTGTCATGTTGGAAGACCCAGCCACGACCTATTTTCAATGCTCTGACTGAGGGAAGGAGGTTGTTGCTCAATATCTCACAATACAAGGCCCCATTCATCCTCTCCTTAATACAGTGCAGTCATCCTGTCCCCTTCACAGAAAAGCACCCCCAAAGCATGATGTTACCACCCCCATGCTTCACAGTAGGGATGGTGTTCTTGGGATGCAACTCATCCTTATTTTTCCTCCAAACACGGAAAGTAAAGTTTAGACCCAAAAATTCTACTTTAGTCTCATCTGACCACATGCCTCCTCTGGATCATCCAGATGGTTATTGGCAAACTTCAGATGGGCCTGTACACGTGATGACTTAAGCAGGGGAACCTTCTGTGCAATGCATGATTTGAAACCATAACAGCCCTTTCCAGCCTTGTAGAGGTCCACAATTTTGTCTCTGATGTCTTTTGACAGCTCTTTGGTCTTGCCCATGGTAGTAGTTGGAGTCTGACAGACTGTGGGGTGGACAGGTGTCTTTAAAGAGCTCAGACAGGTGCTGCTAATTTAGATTAATGAGTGGAATAGAGGTGGACTTTTTAAAGTCAGAGGCAGAGAGTTTTTGAGAGCCAGAATTCTTGCTGATTGCCAGGTGTTCAAATACATACATACCCAGGTATATTTTCACCCTGGTAGTGTAACCTTAAGAGGTTACACTACCAGGGTGAATATATACCTGGGTATGCATTCTTTTGTTTCTATATACACTTTGCATTCTACCTAGCATATACTATATATGTATGGGAAATAAACTTCTCTTTTTGAATTTACATTTTTTCATGCTTGGAACCCAGGGTATTCTAAATAAGGAGTCTTTCTGTAATTTGTATCTCCATGTTTAAAAATGTTTCAAAATCTGAATTATTTGATTAAAATAGAGTCTAATGAAGATGGCCTTCTCGTAATTCAGAGCTTTCTGGATAATGGGTTTACGGATAACGGAACAGAATTTTCCTTGAGTGCAGTACTTGTATGCATTTTGATGTTCTCAGACAGATGTATTTATATATATGTATCGCAAAGCACTCACAGCATTTAACCTGAAAAGTACTAAATATTTATTGTTTCATCAATTTGCCATCAACATCGGTGCGCTTCGATCCACCCAGGATCGCCGTCAGGATACATATATATATATATATATATTTTACCAGAAGGGTGGCACACCGCTTTAAATTATATAGCCAGGTGCACGGTAAAAATATAACACATCATACAAAAAAGACCAGCAACACTGGGATTTCTGTGCAAATCAAAAAAGTATATTTAAAAGTGCATATACAGCACATTTTTGTATATGCACATTTAAATATACTTTTTTTTGATTTGCACAGAAATCCCAGTGCTGCTGGTCTTTTTTTTAATGATTATATATATATATCAGTAAAGTCCAGAAAAAGCCGAGCACCACGGGATAAAAAATAAAATCAGTCTTTATTTGGTCACGTTAAAACGGCACGTATACATCAAATGGACTTACGCTTAACGCGTTTCGTGACATCACGTCACTTCATCAGAAGCATAAATAGTCCCTGAGTGGGAGGAGTTATTTATACCCACCCCAGCACTCTAGGCAGTACCAGATGACGTTGTCAGGTATAATTAACCCTTACCACCTAAACATATAAAATAAGGAACAACTACCACATTACATAAAATCAGAAATGTCAAGGAACCCAGAGAACATATATCACAACTAATGGAGAGGGAATATATATCTCAGACAGATGTATTAGGCAATAGTAAATACCCTAGATATAGGTATCAGTAGAAACAGGACAGTTCCCAGTCCCTATTCATACCTTCCTGAGACTCAAGGGAATGAAGATTATATATCCAAAAAGCTTCTCTCTTTAAAAGCCTTTTTTCCGAATCACCTTTCCTAACCTGGAAATGTGGTTTATCAATTATCTGAAAAGAAAATGATATCTTTCCTCCATGTTTCTCTATCATGTGTTTTGACACTGCTAATCTCAAATCACCTCTCTCCACAGCAGATATATGTTCCAAGATCCTTGTGGAGACAGTACGTATGGTTTTTCCTACATATTGAGATCCACACAAACATGTTATTAGATAAATAACTTCCTTTGAAAGACAATTGAAATATTGTTTAATCTGGTATTCATGACCGGTATGTGTACTAATAAAACTTTTAGACACATTTAAAAACCGACATGCCTTACATCTCTTTCTTCCACAGCGGTAATTACCGTATATACTCGAGTATAAGCAGAGTTTTTCAGCCCCAAAAATGTGCTGAAAAAGCCATCCTCGGCTTATACTCAAGTATATGGAATAGAAGAATTTGAAGCTGTACCTTAACTGTCCAGCATCCGTAGCACCGTTGCGCTCGCACATCGCCCCCTGGCATCGTTGCGCCTAGCACCCCCGTGTCTACTGGCATCCGTCGCGCTCGCACCCCCGTTTCTGCTGGCATCCGTCGCGCCGTTGCACTCGCACCCCCTTCTACTGGCATCCGTTGCGCCTGCACCCATGTCTACTAGCATCAGTAGCACCGTTGCGGTCGCACCCCTCCCCCGGTCGGCCATATATGTGCACGCTCGTGTGCACTTTGTATCTACATTCAGTAACACGGAGGGTGCGAGGACAACGGCGCTACAGATGACAGGCACAGGGGGAGGGTTGGGGGATGTGCAAGTGCAACGGCGCTACAGATGACGGACACAAGGGGAGGGTTGGGGGATGTGTGAGTGCAACGGTGCTACAGATGCCGGACAGTTCAGGTACATCTTCAGATTCTTCTACATATTTCAATTCTTGTGTGTTTTAACTCTTTGTGCTGTTGCGCTCGCACCCCCGTGTTAGGCAGTGTGCCTAGGGCAGCACATTTTGGGAGGAAATGGCCCTTGGGTCCCTATTCTTTGGGGGAATTTCAGTAGCAAGCAGTGTGCCTAGGGCAGCATGTTTTGGGGGGGAGTGGCCCTCGGGTCCCTATTCTTTGGGGGAATTTCAGTAGCAAGCAGTGTGCCTAGGGCAGCATGTTTTGGGGGGGAGTGGCCCTCGGGTCCCTATTCTTTGGGGTAGGGGGGTGACAGGGTCGCAGGCGTGATGTCACCCACACCCATTCCCCTTCTCAGCGCCACTGAATGAATAATCAAGATTGGAGAACGTGCTGGTCCCCTGCGCATATAAGTTAGCAGTAGCGGCTGCATTTGCCACCCTAGGCTTATACTCGAGTCAATACGTTTTTCCAGTTTTCTTAGGTAAAATTAGGTACCTCGGCTTATATTCGGATTGGCTTATACTCAAGTATATACGGTACCTATATATATATATATATATATATATATATATATATATATATATATCAAACACAACCAGCACCAAGGGTCTTGTGGTTCAAATAAATATTAGTGTATTATAATTGCATGTACAACCGACGTTTCGGTCCCTTTTGGGACCTTTTTTAAGGTCCCATATATATATATATATATTTTTTTTTTTTTTTTTTTTTTTTAATGGTCCCAATGGTCATCTGAATCCTCAGCAATTGGGCCAATGCCCTGCTGGAATTACTACAGAAAGGCAACGGGTAAGGAAGATTATGACCAGCTAGAAAACAATAAGCTTTAAGAGGGAAATAATACAACACTTCACATATTTCCATAGGACAAATTCAAAGGGAACATGAAGAAAAATTAAGATATACCTTTTATGTGTCACAGATTAGTGAGGAATGATTTATTCACTCTATAGCTATGTAAACACTGAGTCAGGGATATTTTAACCTATGTACTCTCCCTCTCTTTTCATCTTATGCAGGACGTCACAATACATTAGCGCATGGCAGAAATATGCAAGGTTCTTATCACTAGGCATGTAAGGCAGAAACCAAACACTATAAAATAACTTTAAGGCTCTAAGTGAAAGAAATGTCAGTGAGGCTACATTACCTTCATTGTATTTACACTTCAGCATACATCAAGAAGAAAACACAAGCCAGTGTTTGATTATAGAAGAGCTCAGTGTTTTGAAACCAAGCAACAGAATTCAGTTAAAATGCATTTACACTGAAGGGAGGAAAATGATCTGTTTAAAACGCGTTTGTTTTCCTATCAAAATGAATATGATGTACTGCAGCAATGTATATATAAAGCTACTGTAACAAGTACCTACTGGTGCCATCATACAGGGTAGGCCTTAAAAATATGATTTCTTCACACACTTGTAATTCCAATGGGTGGTTTAACAAGGAAAGTTTACCACAGAATATACAACTGCTGTTACACGTTATAGAATGGATGTCCTTGAAATGTATTTCACTACTTATGTAAACAGCAGCACTTGGATACATGGCACTTCAGAAACAGAAAAGGTAAACAGTGAAGGTTATCATAAAGGTCATACATTAGTGCTGGGAAAGTGCAGGACATGCTCTGGTCCTCACTTAAATCTGTGTACCCATTTGTATCAGTAATAACTGGCTGACAGTAAAGCAGCATCTCTCTGGTAAAAAGTAAGAGGCCAGTTTATTCAGGGTTAATATTAGACAGGGTGGTTTTAATAAATGGGTAAAAGGGCCATTTGCACAGGGCCCATCAGGACAGAGGCTGACCATTGTCTGGTGTAAATTTTGAATGGAACTCCCTGATATAAAAGCAAACAACTCTGTTTAATCAAATGGAGGAGCTCTAAAACATATATATATTTTTTTTAACTTTCTCTCAGCATATATGTTTCTAAGGGATCTTTCTAATTAATAGGACAGTACAGTGATACAATGGTTAGCACCGTTGCTTACAACACTAGGATCCTGTATTCAATTCCAGACAGGGTGTTTTTGGTAACAAAAGGACAGTAAGAAAGTCTCCTGTTACCATGGTTCATAACATTGTCACAAGAAAATACATGCTAGCACATAAAAACAGTAACTTTAACAATAAGTACAAAAACATCTGAAGTAAGGAGTGAGGAGACCCACCTAGTTAGGCTAATGCCTGATGGGGCTGATAATGCATACTTGTGCATTTCAGCGCCAAAAATTACCTCTGTGTGTCTGTACCTGGGTAGACTAATTGGTTCCATTTGCAGGCACAGGGAAAATCTGGTGTCAGTGTAGGGACTGACTCTTCCCCTGCATTTATCCGCAGGCTGAGAATCAGCCCCATCTGGCATTAGCCTTAAAACTATTTCAATAGAAAATGTTTTCACTTAATCACAAAACTTCATAATCAGCTAATTACTCTACAAACAATTACTTAAGGACCTAAATCACTCACAACTAATCAGCGGCTAACTGTAAACATATTAATAACAATATTTTTTCTAATTGTTAGAACAATAACGCTATTGAATAGCTTGTATAAAACCAGACAGTGCTTCATTCAGAGAAGTCAGTAGCAGACAATCCTGCAATGTACTTCTGTGTAGGCTTTGAGCTATGTGGAATAATTCCATGAATACAGACGTTTTCTATGTGTATCAGGGCTGCATATAATATATTTATTGTATGAGAGAAGGCTTTTTACAATACAACATTTAGGATTTTCCAGAGGCTAATGACACACGGCTGATTCTTAACCAGCAGATAAACTCAGGTTGAGAATCAGCCCCTGCACTGGCCTCACCTTTCCCTGTGCCTGCACCAGTAGCCATTACGTCAGCCTAGTTGTAGGCACACAGCGGATTTCGCCACTGAAATGTATACTTGTGTGTCGGAGCCAAAATCCACTGTGTGCCAGCACCTGTACCAATGCAATGGCTCCAGGTGCAAGGAAAGGAAAGGCTGATGCCAGCAACGCTGGCCAAGAATCAGCCCCTACACTGGCATCAGCCTTTCCTGTCCTTGCACCTGGAGCCATTGCCTACTTTGTATTCCTTGACAATAGAAAGAACAAATTAACCACTAGGACATCTCCTTATAATATAGTACAGTAGATTTATGCACTTAAAATGGATGCATTGCAGCTTGGCAATAAAAGTTATATAAAAGACCAAATTCTATACACGCAAATCAATAAAGTAGAATTGAAATTTACAAATTTAAAAATCCACAGAAGAAATTTCAGGACTCCAAATTTAAAATCGTATTTTACTGAACAAAAATATTAATTGGCAAATTATTTAAAATCTCAGTTTTGCTTTAAAAAAAAACCCTAAGTGGCTCATTTACAAACCCTAGTAATTCACAGTAACCAATCTGTGATTATCTTTGCTCAGCCAGCTGCAGGATGAATAATGAAAGTTAAAATGTGATTGGTTGCCATGGATTATTGCAAAAAAAAAAAAAAAAGGACACTTGACTCCTACAGAAGTGAAAAGTGCAGTGAGTTCTATTGCAATTTATTAGCAGAGACCAAAATGCAAAGTGCCTTAGCCCTTAGGTTCTTTTAGTAAAAATAATCAAAAGGTTCTCTCAGCCACACAATGATAAAAAAAAAAAACAAAAAAAAAACAACCACACTAAAGTGAGAAGAGATGGGCCACATCGAAGCAAAAAAAAAAAAGGGCTGCTTGCTGCTATAGTTATTCCCATCACAGACAATGTGAAGCCAGGAACATTCTGTTCTACTTCTACTCCTAGTATCTCACAAGTTGTCCTTCTGGTGTCACCTACAGGATTTAGGTTACAGCTCTTCCCTTACATGTAACACAGAAATACATTCACGTAGAGACTTGAATCTAACACTTTAGGTACAGAAAAGCTGGTATTGATTACAAATGTACCAACTTGCTCACTTTGGTAAGCCAGCTGTTGGATTTTGTTGCTGAAAATCTTACTTATAAATACATAGGTTGCAAGCAGCCATTGCTACTTATTAAAGGTGTATATTTCCCCATCATCCTTCAGTAGATTTCAGGGGACATGGCATGGTCATTGACCTGGCACAGGGACATCAAAATGCAGCACCTTCTTTATTATATGAAGTGACAGAGTGGCCACGGCACCTCTTGAAAAATTTTAGGATCCATTCCCTTGTATATTTTATAAATGAAATGCCCATTATTTATCAAAGGGATGCATTAGCCTTGCATGAAATTGCTTCGTAACACAACGATAATGCATTTGTGTCCTTCTACGCGTGGTGCTGGTATATTGATCGTTATGCTCCACCATACATCAGCTTTGTATTTCTACTAGTTTTGCTACCCCCACAATACAGCCTTCTGTTGGTACTGGATTGAGTGATATGGAAAATTATGCCATGAAGATGCAGTCAGTACAAACTCACCGGTTGATATGTTGGGCTTGGGTGCCTTGCCCCAAACCTACAGAAAAAGTAGAGTGGATAGACCATGTCATCAAAATCTGGACAAGCACACCAACAAAATCCAACTATAATGAAGTAAAAACGTATCTTTATTAAGTATTACATGTCCATTAAAAAAGCCTAACATGTTTCGTGCTATAATACACTTAATCATACTGTAATGTGTGGCCAAGTAACAGCACACAACAAAGAAGAAATTATTATGGAAGACCAAAAGAGTCACAGAAAACAGCCACAGGACCTATAGTATTTATGCACCAATGAAGTGAATCGGGCAGTAAAAAGTTTATGCTAAAACACATACAAACTCATAGTAAGATCCACTATTCTGCTTCCATAAACAGCAAGTGCTGGTCATCTGACTAGTGGCAACAAGTAAAACATGAAATAATCTTAACCTTTTCCCTTAATCTGGTTGGTTTCATGGAGCCTTGAACACTGACTGCCAACTATTATACATGACGCCTTGCTGATTTTGGTACAGACGCCCTTCATATAGAAGTCACTGAGATTCATAGTTTAATCAAAGTTTTCAAAGTTTAATCCAGAAATAGTAACATTGTAAAGCTAAACAAGCTCAATGTCTAATATTGCCACCAAAGAACACTGTTTCCTATAGATGAGGTGTAACTGGTTGCTGTTATGAGTAAAGGTACAGATGCTTCTCATATAAATGCCTAACTATAGATACAACTATAGATTTTACTGTCACATATTGTAAAATATAAGGATATTAAAATGTCACCAAGAAGTACCATAAGGATTTAAAGGCAAGAGAGAATACCATGACCTATTAAAAACCTCAAGTTATAACTCTAATAAAACTTCTTATACCCTAAATGTTTATATGATTTCTTATAATATGCAAGTATCACTAAGCATATTTTATAAGGCAATACTAATAAGGTTATATATGAGTTTACATATTATATAACAAGGTTCACAGGAGAGAAGAATATATCCTAGTATGGTTAATGAATGTTAATATAGAAACAAAGTGAATGCAAACCTAACTGATAAAGAAAGGCTACTTTTTCCCCTCTTCAGCTCTCAGTGTATCTTTGTAGGTGCTATATCAGACAGTGCATACCACAGAGGTCCTCCTCCCACATTCACTGGCGCTTCTGTTTGGAAAGCAGTCCAGCAGCTGGAGCCAGGCTCCTCTGCCTAAACTGATAATGTCAGCCTCTTGTCAACACTTATCACATTTATATTATTACTGCTGCACCCTTCGGGGAGTCAAACAACTGATACTTGTGATGCTGATAAAAGCTCTAAAACAATACGCCTATATTAGAAAATATGGTTGTGTTTATCTGTCTGTTTACTGAAACAGCTAATAGAAAAGAGAATACACTTTGCATGTTAAATTTAACAATTTCTGACACTGAAGCCAATTATACACTAGGGTACCATAGAAACTGCTACATTTGTATAGTTGCACATTTCCTTAAGTATATGGAAACACTCATAACTGAAAGGAACAAGTTCCCCACTCAGCTCTAAGCTGCCAATTGTCTGACAAAAATGTACTGTCTTGGACTGGAGGATCAATATTAGACTGAAAATGCCATTGCAACTTAGTCACTAGTCTCAAATGAGATATTTAACATAGACAATTTCACAGTAAATTTACTATTACAGAAAGAAAATCAACACTGAAACAGACATCTGGATTTTTCCTAAGGTACCAGCTTTATCTGCACCACTGTGCAAAGTACACAAAGTCTAGCATATGGGCTGCATACCATGAGAAACAAGGTCTATTCAGCTAGATAGCGAGTTGGGCAACAGGTAGCCTATGAAGATCTGACCTTTCTAGAAGCCTTTCATTTTTTATGACATTTTCAAATGATGATATTTAATTTTATCTTACCCTGTCCAAAATAAAAATAGAGCAGCTGCTTCCACAAAAATAAATACAAATGTATTGGGTTTTTTTTTTTCTTTAAAGCTAGTGAGAGGTGGGCAGATAATTGCCAGCAAATGGGTGCTGAGGGCTTAGTATTACACATCTGGATATTCTTCAGTTCTTTCCATAAATAGGAATCACAGGATACGTTGCATGGGTACCGTTATCATTCCAGCCATTAATAATTCTCTAAAACATATTTGTAGATGAGCACATAAAACAGAGTTTTTGTGCTATTAAAGTATACATTTATAAACTAAACAGAGTATATAAAGTGCACAAGACCCTTACATTTATGCTTAGTGGTTAAAATTGCATTGAAGCGCTGGGGTCCAGAGTTCAATTCCAACTTCTGCTAGAAGTTGGTATATTCCTCTCCGTACTCTGGTTTCCTCCCACATGCCACAAATGTGAATGATCATCAGTCTCTGCACAGCCCTGCATGAATATGTCTACACTATATAAATTAAGAGTTATAAATGATAGAAAAGCTTTGAAGTTTCATCCTGGGCTTGCTAATTTATTTGTATAACAAAGCGGGTACAACATCAGATTTTCCACAAAACAAGGGTAATAAAATAAATTAGTTAAATAACTTATGAAAAAATGACAGCATGTCTTTTATATCCTCTTAAATAGGATATTTTTAATATCTGGCATGCACGCAGCCCTAACAAGTTCTCCAATAGGTTTGGTTTAACAATTCAGTTCACAGTTATAATACCAGTTTCTTTGTCATAGAATGATAAATACTAAAGACCCCATTTAATGTAGATTCCTTCATGGGTCCTTGAAAGACAACCTTTACTACACCTGAAGTATCATATACTGAAAGTAACGTTGGCCATACAAATACTAACAAAACTTTTGCACAAATTTCGCTATATGTATATTTAACAGATGATCCTGATTAATATTCATGCTTAATAGGGAATGTTTGAAAATGTATTCTGCCCATGCTTCATATCTTCAGTGAATGGTTTATCGACAGAAGTGGTAATTAGAAAATGCAGATCCTATACAATGTACAGTGTGGCCCATCATATTGTATCCATCAGCTACTGTGGGCTGGTTTGATCAAATGCCCTGTATGAACTCCTTAAAGCTGAACATAAAATATTAGATCCATTTATTTTATTTGATCGCTATTAAGTCAGATCGGTGGCAAATGTCACTCATAAATATGAGTTTAATTTAGAAAATCTGTAACTTTTGTTGGCTAACAAGTTGAAACTGATTTGGCTAACCATATTGGGTACCACCAGCTCTAGATAAAATGTACAGAGCAGCCGATACTGTAGATTCACCCTTCTATAGATTCATCCTCGTGAAAAGGCAACTTACTTAAATATAATACATACAATTTTGAGGCAAGGCTCCTAATAAAAAGCCTTATTATAGGAATTTATGCAGTACAGAAACTGAAATCTACTAATTTATTATAACGTAACAGGAAATGTATATTTTAAGAAAAGTATATGTACCTTTCAAAAATTAAGCTGCTGAGATACTAAAATTATATACAGTCAGCCCAAAGAAATATTTGGCACTCCCAAATAACTGCCCTGCAGCAAGGAAGGAATCCTATTAGATTAAAGGAAGGAACCTTTTAGAAAGAGCAAAGGTTGCAAGGCAGTAAAGATGAGGAATTTGTTGATAATGGGACTGCATTATTAGATGTAGCACATATGGACAGTTTTCTTCAGATGGTAGTATCAGACTCGAGGCAAGTGGTTTGAACATAACAAGAACATGAAATAATAACAAGACATGAAAAAGTAAAAACCTAATGCCATATGAAAGAGACATTCGCCAGATTAAGGGATGTTTTTTTTGTTGGGAACACTTGCATGTTGCTTGTAATATCAAGCCAACATAACCTGCCCTCATCTTATATCCAATATTGCAGGTTTTCTGGTACAGGTCCAAGGTCACTGACCCATAGAGTATTGAAAATAAAGAAAGAAAGAAGAGAAAAGGAAACACCATCCTAAAGCATTTAAATAGGGTGTAGGCCACCAAAAGCCCCAAGAATAACCTCAACACACCATGAAATAAACATTCTTTAAGTGTCTGGAACATTACTGGGAGGTCACACCATGTTTCCATAAGAATTTCCTCTGTCTCAAGTGCTGCCCCAATATCTCCTATAAATCATCTGGGTTGAGATCTGCTAACTGGGACAGTCATGGTAATAAACAGAGCAGTCATCACATAGCTCTTCCCAAACATGCTCTAACAATCAGCCCTATCAAAGTCACAGAAATCTCAAACCATGAGAGCTAAAACACATGTATGTATGTATATTTTTATTTATATAACGCTACTTACGTACACAAGCGATGTACTGCAAAACAATTAATTAATAAAAACAAACAGCGATCATTAGAATAATAAATGCAGATAAATACAAAGTAAAGTTACTTTAAAGATTAAGAGTCAAGGAAGCTACCCAACTGGTATCAGCCAATTGCAGAAATATACACAAGTCATAATATACCCCAGTTAGGTTTCACCATATTAGCCCCGATATCCCTGATCTATGCACCTGTTGTGTACAAGACAGTGGGTCTTTCATACATATGATGTGGATCTATGCCCAGATCTCCTTATATTGGCTGGAAATAAGTGATGCCCTAGAACATTCCCGGAACCCCCAAAGTATGTATACTGGATGTATTGCAAGGCCTAAACCTCAACCAGTTTTAAACTTTTTTTTTCTTCTAGAAACACTTTTATTGGTCAAAAGTCAATTACACAATACTGGAGAAGCATGGAGCCTCCTGCTTTCTTCACCTGACAACAAACAATGCACAATGTCTGCAGGGTAGAGCAGTTACTGTACATTAAGATAGTTGTCCCAACAACAACAATAAAATTTGGGGCCCATGGATAAATACACACTATTAGGAAGAAACAATGCTGGGAAATGCTAACGTTACATATGCACTAATATGACTAATTTCCATGTGTAACGTCACTGCCTTCTTTTTTGTATTGAAATGACTGATTTTGTAAATTTACTGGTATTGTATAAATGACTATGCTATTTTTTAATAAAAACTACCTAAAGTTAAAAAAAAAATTAAGAGAAGGAAGGAGTTTACAGTCTAAGTAAGTAGGTAACCTACAGACACAAACAGGAGGATATTAAGTGCTGAAGGCTACAGTTGTTGACTAAACACACACACACATTATGCAACTTTTATTACATGACCCCAACAGTCATGACGGGGTGGGGGGTGAGAGTTTGTTTGTGCCTTTGTTCCTTGCATCTGTGATTAGATAAAGGTTCACCAATAATTTCTATGACTATATTAGTCAAATAACTTACTGGCTAGTTAATGTTTAATAGCCCCCAAATCAGATACAAAAAATGTAGTTATGTTAGGATATTAACCCTCTGGCTACCAGGTGGTCCATAAAAACCTAATTTGCTTAGTTTGCACAGTAAATTACATTGTTACATTAACAAATCCAACTCTTTGAAATGCTACCTTGCATTTTAATCCCCTGACTTTTGCTCCAAACTTAACTGCCTGGTGGTAGGAATAATTTTGGACTTAGTACACACATTTGCTTGCTTCCCATGCATTTTTAATAAGATATTTTAAGTTATCTTTGCTGGTTGAAAAATGCCCCAAGCAAAGACATGTGACAGGTGCAGATCCACAGGATGACAAGAACTGCACTTAAAAGCACTTTGTATCCCAGAATATGGGAAGAGACCGTAGCGATACATTATTTGATTTTTTACAAAATATACATTAACATAAGAAGAACCTTGCAGGTAAATATAATCCTAATACCTAGAAAACATCAGGAAAGAAATCGCATAAAACTCAGTATCTGCACCTCCAGGCATTTTAATCACAAACTACAACTAAAATAAAGGGGAGGTTATGTATTAGCATGGAGAAGCATTTGCACTGGTTTAGCAAGTCACAGCATATACTTTATGACTTGTCGTGGAACCATGAACACATAAATCAATAACCTTAATATTACAAGCAGGTGGCGTAATTGCAGTTGAAAATCTGGCCAGTGGTAAGGGGTGCTTTGTCTGCCCATAGAGAACAGTGGGGGACAAAGCACCTCTCTTTCTGTCACTGCTTCTGATGTTATGAACTGGAAAGCACCTTGCAGATGCAAAACAGATTGGTGAAAGGCTACTCTTAGGGGCTGATTTACTAATCCACGAATCCAAATCCCAAATGGGAAAAAATCGGATTGGAAACTAACATTTTGCGATTTTTCGTAAATTGACGCGACTTTATCGTAGCCATTACGACTTGCTCGTAAATTGTCGCGACGTTTTCGTAGCCATTACGACTTGCTCGTAAATTGTCGCGACTTTTTCATAGCCATTACGACTTGCTCGTATATTGTCGCAACTTTTTCGTATTGAGCACTCGTAAACGGCGGACAAACCTTTGTGACTTTGCATGATTTTGGAAGCCTCCCATAGGACTCAATGGCACTCTGCAGCTCCAACCTGGCCCAAGGAAAGTCTCCCATAGGGCTCAATGGCACTCTGCAGCTCCAACCTGGCCCAAGGAAAGTCTCCCATAGGGCTCAATGGCACTCTGCAGCTCCAACCCGGCCCAAGGAAAGCCTCCCATAGGGCACAATGGCTCTCTGCAGCTCCAACCCGGCCCAAGGAAAGCCTCCCATAGGGCTCAATGGTACTCTGCAGCTCCAACCTGGCCCAAGGAAAGTCTCCCATAGGGCTCAATGGCACAAAATACCGCAAAAATACCGATCATTACGAAAAAAACATTTGGACGCTTTTCGGACGTTCGTGGTTTAGTAAATGTGCCCCTATGTGCAAAAATTAAGTCTTTATTTATTGAGGTCCGCCTATAACTCCAGGTAACCAGGGGCATTCTGCCTTCGGTTTTCTGCTGTATAGCAATGATGGAGAAACATTTCATATGTCATAAGCCTTATAATGGCCATACATATTTAAACCTGCTCATCAGGCCAGGTTGTCAAATAAATGGATTTGTCCAACTAGCCACCTAAAGTCTAAACATGACAGCTCTGAAACCAGTGCTTTTAGCATCAGACTTTATTCATCAGCCAGTTAGGTAGCTTATATGACAGACAAACATCACTTTCTTTGCTTGATAAGGCTACATAGCCCAGTCCGACTATACCTCAATAAAGATGATTGCCGCTTGTTTTTGGCCCATACATAGGCAAATACAGTGCCAACTTAGTCAAGAAAGACCAATCTAGCATCTTATACATGCATGTGTATGACCATCTTACATCTGTATCCTGTATTATAGTTGCGACACTGAATTCCAGTCTATTCTTTACACAAATTAGGCACCAATGGATAAATTATCAATGAATAGATTTTTTTCTTAGAGCCACAAGCTAAATTGATGCCTACAATTAACCTGACCTTTTTTTTTTTAATATATATTGTATATAAGTTTCCCAGGAAGCTCTGCCTACAGTAGACCTAGCAAGTCAAGCAGACCACTTCTCATATAAGATATATTCATGACAGCAGTGGTGGTCAACTCAACTCCATCACGTCTGTCATAGGCAAAGTATTTCCCATACATGGAAACATGGCACATAGGATTGTCACCAGGGTCGGACTGGGCCGATGGGACACCGGGAAAAAAACCCGGTGGGCCCAGACTCTACCCTTGCTCGGCTGACGGTGTTCCTCCCCTGACATGTTAAACTTGGGCGGGGAGTCCTGAGGGCATAAGGGATTCTGGTGGGATCACAGCAAAACTCTAGGGGTGGCACGATCAGTTTCAAGATATATTGCACAGACTTCAGAGACCCACAGTACACAGACTGCCGTTCAACACTCCAGCACAGAACAAAGCACAGCCACAGGCCCCCCTGGATTAATGCATAAATGTAGTAGCAGCAGAAGAGCCCAATGGCTCCAATTAATTTATAATACCCAAGTGGTGTACTGTAGATTTTTTTGGAGGGTTAAAGCTAAATAAAGCACATTACATTGCTTTCAGTCCAAGTGTATCAAACAGTCCCAATAATATACACAACAAAAGGCATCCAATTCAGAAAAGAATATAAAAAATGCCAAGCTATGATGTTCTATATCAGTGGTTCTCAACCTTCCTAATGCTGCAACCCTTTAATACAGTTCCTCATGTGAGCGGTTTCACGGTTCCTAGGACCATCGGAAATATATGTTTTCCGATGGTCTTAGGCGCCCCCTGTGAAATATAGATAAATTGCGGACTGAGCACAGGAACATCCTTCCATAAAATATCACGTTTATTCAAACGATTAAAACCATCACGGAGTTAGGCACCCACAGCTTTACGCGTTTTATGGCTTCTCGCTTCTTCATCAGAAGCTACCCCTGTGAAAGGGATGTTCGACCCCAAAGAGGTCCAGGTTGAGAACCACTGTTCTATATGAAGCCCTCAGGCTACTGAGGAACTAAAACCTAGCAGCACTGCAAGATTGCTGAAGCTGTGGCTCAGCAAGTCTTGGAGGGTTAAATGTGTGAATCCACAGCTTCACTGTACAGCACATCAGGGTCCCTTAACAACAAAATTCTGCCACCCAAACATGACCCCAAGATACACAAAGGTGCGGTAGGAAGTGATTCTAAAGGGGGTTAAGGTCTTTACCCACCTACAACACTATCCTTTCAGTATGCAAACACTTGAGGGGAATAAAATTAATCCTTTATCTTCTGCTGATATGTTCTCCTTGCTTTTCCTTCCCCCCACCATTCATTTATTCTTGAATTCTCTTTTCCCTCATACCTTGCCCCCCCTTCTTTCCTTCCTCATTCACCAATCGCATGCTCTCCTCAGCTTTCCTACGACTTGTTGTGATAGGGGTAATTTGTATGGTGATGGGATTACCAGGCAGGAACTTTAGAATTAATTCAGCTCAACATTTCAGCTGCGCTGTAAGTGTCTGATGGCCAAACAGACAATGACAAACTCTTGAGTAACTGCAGAAAACAGCTCTGATGGCTGCACGTGAGAACTGCTGATGCAGCCTATGTAATACTTTAGTAATGTACATTTTGTAAATACGCCTTAAGTAATTGTCTTGTAAGAGTAGATTGATTTAGTACTCTATGTGTTCATTTTATAAGTACCTGTTGATGTGATTTGTCTACATTCTGTAAAGAACCATAACCCTTGAATGAATATGATAATATTATAAAGAAAACCTTTACCCTCGAACAATGTAGGTCTCTATAAAAAATTATCAAATAAAACAGCCCATATGTATAAACCTGCTTAATCTAGATAAACCATTTTCATAAAAATATATTTTTTTAGTAGTATGTGCCCTTGGGTAATACTAACTAGAAAAACACGTTGCTCACCAACCCCTTGGATGTTGCTCTCAGTGCCCCCAAACCAGGTAGTTACTTTTGAATTCCTGACTTGGGGGCAAGTTTTGGTTGAATAAAAACATTTACTACCAAATAAAGCCTCCTCTGTGGATAGAAGCTAGCTAATAGCCAATCTTAGCCCTTATTTGGCACCTCCATGACCTTTTATGGTGCTTGTGTTGCTCTCCAAGCCTTTTTACATTTGATTGTGGCTCACGAGTAAGAAAGGTTGGGGATTGTTTATTGGGGGTTGTTAACACTACCCACAATAAATGTTTTGCAGCAATCCTGCATAAGCTTTTTTCCTATTTTTGGATTTCTACAAAGGTTGGGGACCCCTGATATAATGTATCTGTTGATTAAGTATTCATTCTGGGGGTATAGTTCTCCTTTAAACTATCACTTGCGAATTAACTGCAGTGGTGCTGCACCCCATCTTTCTTTCAGCACTGGCTAATACCCTGTGGTGTTCAGGACTTCATATTGTTTTTTATTCACTTTCCAGACTTATTGGTTGACAAGCCCACATCATTCCACAATGGCTCACAATGGTGAATTACCGGTTACTGGTTTGCTTTAATAATTGTTAAATATCTGTATACACTTCAGGCTCAGCAACAAAGGGTAGGGAGGACACCACTCTCTCTCAGCCTTAGCAAAACAGACCATTAATCACATGAGCAGATCCAAAAGATCAGCCATCTCCCTTGGTGGGAGCAGTTACAGCTACAAGCTGGGGGGCCTCAAGGGAGTTGTAGCTAAAAGCCAGCTGTGATGAGATGATGTCACCATGAACCAATCCGAGAAGTTCCAACCAACAGCTGTCTAGGTCAGCAGACTAGTTGCACTATGAAGTTTACATTTGAACCCATTTTGTTACAACCAGACTGTTTATATCACAAACGATAAAAAGGCGAGTTCTATCTGCCAATAACTTTGGAACAATTTACTTTTCTCGTGTCTTGTAGAATAATGGTTCTTGGTTTCAAAATGTAATATTTATATCCAGCATAAATGATAACATGGGAGCTCTGCATATACCCAGCTGCTGTTTTATCCGCACTTTATGAGCCCCCATCGTTCTCAGGCTTTAACCAATAGCTCCACTGCAGTGACATGACAGCCCAGCAGTAAAACACTATGCACAGATTTCCTGACCCTATTTTAGAAAAATGTATTTTGTACAAAGCTGGGAAAACATGTCAGCACAAATAAAAATGTCATTCTGAAAATGCTTGAAAGATTGAGATTTATTTAACAAGAACACCTGGTGACAGAGGTGCTCATGTACTAAAGCTGTGCAGTCTCACTGACGCCACAATTAACCCTTTGTGCCAACAAATGCATGTGCCTAATAAGCTGTTCAATTGCTGCTGTATGCACAGACTGCAGTAGGTAACAAGAATATCCCATTCAGTTCAGTCCCATTTGCTTAAAGGAGGTCCCACACCTAAACTGAAACACTCTATTTTACACCTACTTATAAAAGATCTTCACAAAGTATACAAACAATTTCTCCACACTGTGATACAGTGAAAAAAGTGTTTGTTTTTTTTTTTACTTTTGTTAATAAGGTGGCTGCAACGACCAAAGCAAATTTTTTCAACGATATTTTTAGTTTGATTGCTACTCACAATATACGTATGGTTTATTCTATCCCACTTTATGGCCATTTCTACCTTCTTTTGATCATCATCATTAAACAAGTTGAGAACTTATACAGTATGGTGATTGAAGGGCAAGTAAACTGCTTGTTGATTCACGTCTCACAGTGATGGAAGCACGACAACCATAGCAGCAGTAGCATAAAAAATAAGAAAACCCTCCTGCCTTTTTAGCCATCTAATGGCCACCTGTTCTGCTCCCAAAACTGTTTATAGCACAGAGCACAACAGTGCAAACTATTCAGTGTAAATCTTAGGGCTGTGACAGACGGGGAGATTAGTCGCCGCGCGACAAATTTCCCTTGTCGCAGGCGACTAATCTCCCCGAAATGCCATCCTACCGGCTAGAATGTAAATCGCCAGTGGGATGGCATACGCAGCGTGGCCGTCTGTCACAGCCCTTATATAAATAGTAAAATAGATTGGCTCAGTAATACCATTCTTAAGAAAGCATTTCTCAAACACTGAAGTGTTTGAATACTTATTTCGAAGCAGAATTCAACCTTGTTTGGATTGAAACATACACATAGGTGCCAGTCAAGTAAGGAGACAGTAAGCTCTTTTGAGTAGGGCCCTCTGATCCTATTTTTTACAAAGTAACCCTTCTTTGTTTAATTATTGTACAGCATTAAGCTTGTCATACACACGCCAATATTATCGTACACAACAAGATTTTGTACAATATTCGGTGCGTGTATGGGGGATTGACAAGGCAATATTGGCCGATACTGCAAAAGCCTTTGATATTGGTTGCAGGAAAAGATATCAATGGTTGCCTTAAGGCCCTTATTGGTTGCACTAATGTAAAGTGATGTGTAACTTGCTGGTACTATATAAATAAGGCTAATGACTATATTTGCTGATCTTATACGATGGAGTGGCACTCACTAGAGTAGCTACTCGGGCTGGTAAGATTTCAGGGCCAGTCTGGGGTCTAAGGTAAGCAATTACAACCATTGGAGGGGTGCTTAAGAAATTGGCACCACCCAAGTGAATAAGGCCTTTCCTTGTCTTTTAAGTACCATTTTTCAAAATGGAATTGAAACCAGCAATGTATAGCACCCCATTAAGCAGATTTAACAAAATGTGAGTTTAGAGGTTAATAAACAAAAACTCACCCATGTTCTATTTATTCTTATGGGATTTTTAAAATCATATTTACAATTTAACCCACTGATAAATACACTTCTAAAAAACCCATAGGAATTAAAAGAAAGTGGGTGAATTTCTCTGTGGTAAACTCTAATCTCACATTTTGATAAATCTGCCCCTAAGGGTAGGGCACACATGGCAGATGATCCTTTCCCATCCACAGTTCAGTGTAGTTACACAGACAGGCACTGGGTCAGCCAGTGTGCAGCCATAATGACTTCACCTGAAAAATGCAAATGCGTGAAATTTTATGGTTGAAATCCACTCAGTGAAGCTGCCAAAACTCTACCAGCGTATGGCCACTTCTTCCATGCAAATTACATCAATATTTGGTAGCACTCAAAAGATCCAGACTGAAAAGTCAAAAGTTTAAGAAGCTTGATTTCAGTGATGTGGGTGTGTTTGGAATGCACACTGACTGCAGCATGCAGAGACAGCAGACACGCTACTATTTTCAGCCTGTTCCTGGCTTGACTGGTCACAAACAAAAACAATTGCGATTTCTCGGTGAAAAAAAGATGAGAAACAAAGAAACTAGAAAGATGGAAAAATAAACACAAGAAATAAGACTTGTGAGAAAGACACATTTCATTACTAACTGGGATACAAATCTTTACTAAACTGAGAGAGCATGTCGACGAAAGAATAAAAAAAAAAAAAAGAAGCTACTTTTCTTGGCATAAGAACATTTTAAAATATGTATTAAGATTTCTCAGTGATTTTAAAGTAACTAGCCAATGTAAATTAAAGGGCAAAGAAAGGCTAGTTCACAGGAGGGTGCATAAAGATTTGGTTTCTTTCAGTAAAAAACAGTTATTTCTCCAGACTGGTGTTGCTTTAAAAAAATAAAATAAAAAACACAAAACATGGTATCTTTTAAAGGAAGCGTTCCTCAGAAATCTTACTTCTATCCCAGAGATCCCTTGTGTAGCAGTACTAGACTGTCTTGTACACTTGTTATTTTCCTCAGAACATGCAAAGCAGTAAAACAAATTAAAATTATTTAAAGTGTTGAATGTATAGGGGAATGTTACTTAGACTTCTATTTAATTTGACTACTGAAATAGTAGTACCAGCAAATAGTAACTACAGTGGAACATCCAGTTTACCACTATCATTTTATTGAGTTGCTTAGCATCATTGCTACAGTCAGGGGCCTAACAGTCCCTATGCAGTGACACTGCCTGCCTATAGAAGTCTCTTCATAGACTCAGTAGTCTAAGTTTCCAAGTAGCAGAGCTACATGGCAGTGCAGTATAAGGGCAGTGACAGTCGCCCCATAACAAATCTTCATTGCCGCAGACAACTAATCTCCCCGCAAAGCCATCCCACTGGCAAGAATGTAAATCGGTGGTGGGATGGCATACATGTCGCTATGATTTGCCGAAGTTGCCCAGAGTTAGAGGAAACTTCAGGTGACTTTGGCTAATCCTAGTGACGATTGCCAGTGGGATAGCATTGCGGCGAGATTAGTCGCCCATGGCAAGGAAAATTTGTCGTGGGGCGTCTAATCTCACCGTTTGTCATTGCCCTAAGCTTCCCAGTGACCCCACTGATCTATACGTCTAAGGGCTGTGACACACGGGGAGATTAGTCGCCATGCAACAAATCTTCCTTGTTGCGGGCGACTAATAGCAGCTACTACTTATGGCTACTAAAATAGAAAATTCTGATCATTTACTGATAACGGTCTCGACGTGTGTTTTAGCAGAGGCAATTCTCAGTATTGTCTACAGCAGGGTATTTTCTGGCATTTAGTAACCATGAAAAAGTAGCTGCTACTAGAAGCCTCCTCCCATAAAATGTCTGTCTTCACTGATCTTATTAACATTCCTTTCTTCATATTTACATTTAACATGACGTGAGCGACGTCGGATCACGACCCGCCTTTCTCCCAACCATAACCCTTTTACCTCTTTTACTTACCAACCCCAATAAACACACGGACACCAATTCTTGGGATAAAAATGGCCGCAGAACATTTATTAACAACAATCAAAGTTTTAATTTAAAACATATCATAAAGAACAAATCATATACAAAATATCTCTTGAACACAAAACAAATGTTTGTATAACAAACAACCAACTTTTAATAAACATACGCCATAACAAGCCAAATAACTGCGCAGCGCAACAGGCGCTGCCAGCTGCCCTTCCAGCCCGGAACCCCCTACCCAACAAAACTCACCTCCTGATCCACTTACTTACCCCTGAGGTTCCAGGCATGCCCCAAACAATTAACAAACTCCCTTCCTAACCCAACCATTGTTTTTCCCCAACTCAATCACCCTGCCAACACCACTCATTGCCTCCACCTCTATAGGGAGGGAGGGTGGGTGTTTTCCTATGCTGCCTAAAATGGATGAGGAGCGGGAACGGTTCTGATTATTTATACCCCAATACAAAGCCACCAATCACAAATAAAATGGGAGTGGCTATGTCTGCCCTACGGCTACGTCATGCCCCTGCTTCCCTACAGGTCATTGGCTACTATATTTTTTCCAGAAAAGGGTTTCTAAATTGCCATAATTTTGGATCACCTAAAGGGCTGTTCATATTATATTTCAGTATGTTGTAGAGAGTGCTATTCTGAAACAATTTGCAATTGGTCTTCATTTTTCATTATTTGCATTTTTTAAATTATTTAGCTTTATATTCAGCAATTCTCAAGTTTGAAATTTTAGCAGCTATATGGGTGCTAGGTTCCAAATTACCTTAGCAACCAGACAGTAGGTCGAATGAGAAACTGGAATATGAATAGGAGTGGGACTGAATAGAAAGTAATAAAAAGTAACAATAACAATTAAATTGTAGTCTCAAAGAACAATAGTTGTTTGGCTGTCAGGTCAGCGACCCCCTTTTTAATGCTGGGAAAACCCAGAATAGGAAAGCAAATAATTCAGAAAGAATAAAAATTAAAAATTGAAGTGCAAATGAAAAGTTGCTAAGTACTGGCCATTTTATAACATACTAAAGGTTAACTTAAAGGTGAAACACTCCTTTAAGGCTATTAAAAGCATTTTAACATTAACTAAATCCAATAGGATTATTTGCCACCAACATGTATTTATGTAGCCAACTTATTTGCTTATAATGGTCTCTATGGGGTGTAATTGTAAGCTTTCAGGTAAGAGGTTTAATACCTGTAATGGAAACCTAGCAACCTTTCAAAACCTTGTCCCCAACTCTTCCTTCAGTTTCTTATGTGTTTCTTATTCTTAAGTCTCTCCTTGAACAACACATGGACCATTCTGTGCAGTATTCAGCCTGATTACTAAATTGTGATGAATACTGCACACAGGCCCGGATTTGTGGAGAGGCCACAAAGGCCCGGGCCTAGGGCGGCAGAAGTTTAGGGGCGGCATGCCCGCCGCAAGAAAATTTTTAAATTTGGCTCCCATACGGAGCAGTCGGGACCTCTCCCCACTGCTCCGTATGGGAGTTTAAAGGAGCATTTGCGCATGCGCACTGGGGAGAGGCCGTGTTCACGCATGCGCACTGGGGGCGCGTTCGCGCATGCGCAGAGGGGGACACCTACAGGGGGGGGCCTCGGGGCGCCTCAGAAAGAAATCCGGCCCTGACTGCACAGTATGGTCTATGTCATATGCAGGTCTATAACAATACAGTAAGCCCAATGACTGTTGGAGTCTTGAAACTGTGTACAGGCTGGCTGCCTCAAAATAAATTCATGAAAAATGTGGGTTTTCAGTGACTGCCTCAAAATTCACTAAATATGGTTAAACTGGAGTGGCCAGACTATCAAGCTACAGATAACCAAGATAGATGCATAGATGCACTTAAAGGTGTGGATTGAGAAATTATTATACTGTGAATAGGTGTGTGTAAAACTTTTTACAAAGGTTTAAAAAAAACAAGTTGTCCTTGTTGGGCCCAATAGACTAGTTACAGCATCGTTCAACATTTAAAACAAACAATATCAAATAATGGCACAAAGGGATGAGAGAGCCGACAGTGTAGTTAGACAGTATTTACTTTATAACTGCACAACTGACAAACTGCTGCTTTAAAAGCACTATGATGATTATTCTCAGTCCAAAACAGGATACATTTGAAAACACAGAACTAGTTTAATTATTCTTAGGGAAATATCCTTAAAGTTTTTCTAAATAGTTTTAGATAAAACTCCTGTTCTTATGCTTAAAATGGTGCACAAGGGTTCAAGGTGACCAGCGTGGGTCTAATCACCAATCCCCAATGGTTTGTGCTGCACATTTAGGGGCACATTTATCAAATCACGAGTTCGAATCCTGAATGGGAAAAATTCGGATTGGATACGATAATTTCTGAAGATCGCAAAAATAATGAAAAAAATCACATTAGTCCCGATAATATCTTATTTGCGATCCAAAATTTTCATACCGAATGATTTTAAACAGGGGAAACCCTTTAAGACTTTGATCCTTCTGTGCATGAATTTGGAAGCCTCCCATAGGCATCAATGGCACTCTGCAGCTCCAACCTGGCCCAAGGAAAGTCACGATACTGAAGCTTGAATGAATCCGAAACCTTCGTACTCAGTGCGACAATATGATTTTGTTGCAAGTACGAAAAAGTCACGCAAGGTGTAAAAAAGTCGGCGAAAATATGCACAGAGCGTTCGTGGATTAGTAAAGGTGGCCCTTAGACTCACAAACCACATTTGTACCTGCTACCTGATCCAATACACAACCTGACACACTGGCCACTATAAAACTAGAAGCATAAACACAAGTGTTCCCATACCAGATCCACATTTCCCCCCCACGTTTTTGCAGTTAACCCATGTAGTGGCTTAACTTATGGCTCATACTTAAAGTTCATGCATTTTATCACCAGTCCCCTGTTAGCTCACTTATTTACAGTGGGCAGTAAAGTTAAGGCTAATGTCTCATGGGGTGATAAGTCACCTGCGAAAAATCTGCTACCTCGTGCAACTAATTTACCCAAAAAGCTTTTCCACTGGCAATAAAGGGAATCGCTGGTGGAAAGGCCTACACATCGCTTCGGTTTTCTGAAGTCGCACAAAGTTTCTTCCTGCAGGCAACTTCATACGACTTTGGAAAAACCAAAGAGAAGTGCTGGCCTTTCCACCGGCAATTCCCTTTATTGCTAGAGGAAAAGCTTTTTGGGGAAATTAGTTGCACGAAGTAGCAGATTTATCGATGGTGGAAAGGCTTTTTGGGCAGGTCACCCCGAGTAGCAGAGATTTATTGCGGCAACTAATCTCCCCATGGGACATTAGCATAATGCTGGTGGCACATGGGGAGAATACACACCCACAATAAAATGGCGGAAGGGGCTGGGGAGGGACACTATCATACAGCAGACCCCGTTGCAGTCCAGCCCTCTCAGTATGGTAATTATAGTGCTTATCTACCGGGTAGGTAATGACCTACTGCTGGACTAGTGCAAGGATACAAAATAAAATTCCAATTTGTTTCATCGATTGCAATGGAATGACTTTTTTATGACTATTTTATCTTCAGGCATGTCTACCTACGTTGTAGCAAAAACAGTCTAGATTTGCATGGGACTAAGTCTAAAAACTATTTTCCTATAGTGACCTATTACATCTCCATTACGCAATACTTTTGTACTTTTGCAAACAATTAATGTCAAAGTTAAATATATCCCAGCAGGAAATTGCTGCTGGGTCATTCAGAAGAATAAGTTCCACCTTAACAGTTGCAAGGTTGTACATCATTGAAGAATATAGACAATGTGACAATGGACTGCATAATCTTTACAATTGAAACCTAATCTACAGGGATGCAACTGCTTAGGAGATTTTCACACCTGAGTACCTGGAGTACTCACCCACACCGGCACAACAGACAAACTCTTTGCAGGTACTGCTTTGGCTTAAACTGAACCTAAAAAACTGCATAGCAGCACTGCACCACCCATGCAGGAGGGAGAATAGTAACTGAATGGGGTATATCACTTGTTTACAAAGTTAATTCCCCAATTTAATTTGGATCCCCTAACAAAATGTTTAAGAAACACTCTCCTATGTAAACTACACAATGCAAAAAGCCAGTATACATTTTCCTGTTATAGATCAGTTTTATAAAGTAGAAATAAAGTGAAAGTTTGTTGACCCTAAGTAAAAGCTTTTTTTACCTGCTGCCTTGCCAATTAACTACCGGTACCTGCAGAGGTGTTTACCAGTCATGCCCAGACTGACTGTATGTATGCTGTAAGATGCCATAGACAGTCAGTATTTATTAAGCCTGTGAGGGGCTATTTGGGCTTCTGTGTATTTAAATGCCAAGGCGTTCTCTGACCCAGTTGCTGGAAAAGGCACCTACAAATATGAAATTCAAAGAACAAGTACCTCCTTTTCTTACAGTTGCATTATCAAAGGAAGCATATACAAGCTTTATACAATGTACAGTTTACATAAGTGGTTACATTTGCTTTACAAATATATATTCCATCAGTGCCATAACTGAGGTTTTTGGGCACCAGGGCAAAACTTCCCCTTGCGGCCCCTCCTTTGCACCATCAGCTTGCAGCCAAGCTTCTCTATGGGGTACAGTTTGCTTTTTGTTGAAATATCAACTTTTTTTTCTGCCCACTGTAAGGCTACAGTATATATTGTGGCACTGCCAAAACACAAAATAATTGTGACCCAAGAAACAGGCATCTGCTTGAAGCATTTGCCTCTTTATGTCAAACTGCCCATTTGCTTCCTGTCTAGCCATAAACTTGTACTGCAAGGCAGCACAGCAGAGATTCAGTGTCTGTTTTGCACAAACTGGTCAATGTAAACAAGGCTTTAAATATGAGGCAAGCCATATGGGAAAGCCAAGACAGGACAAGTGAAGTCATCGAAAAGGTGGCAAATAACAGCACAAGAAACCAGAAATCCAACAGCTGCAAAAATACATTCAGAGGCAAAAATACTTTCCAGGCAAGGAATAAGAATAGAAATGAGATTAAAATATATTCTGTAGCTCATGCATGTTTACATAACTACTAGTCTATTCAGAAGTCAGTTGCTCGGTGTTTATAAAGATTCTTGAAAGAAGTATACCATCTCATGCATATCACAGATTTCCATGAAACATTTGATATACATGCCCCTGATATAACAATATAATCTACTGATGCCCTGAAACAGCCTTATTTAAATGTTAGAAAGAACTGGTTCTGCTACACTGGCATTTTTCCCATCCAAGCAGTACAACATTATGTTTTTAACAAGTTGGGCAATTCCTTAAATCGGCATGAAAAAGGGGTGTCTAATGGGAAACAGGTGGGGGACAGGTGCACAGGGAACACTGTAATTCCCAGTGGGAATTTGCTCTGCTTGTTGCACTGGCCAAATCAAAACTCAGATCATAATGTTCCTGTCTCACTTAGCAATATGCTGTGATTGGTTCTGGCAATTTATGCTTTCCTAGAATCTGCCTTGCTGTTCTAGAGCATGCAACGCAAATGATGCAGATATTTTTAGCTAAACTGACAGTCAAGGAGGACTTGCATCCGGCTGCAACAACAAACAGCAGAAGAAGATGGTAGTTACAAACACAAATCTACTTAGGCCTCAGGATCTCCAGCATCCACTTTAGTGACAGAATCAGACTTAAAACCAAGCCTGCATAGGTGAACGGAGTATGGCCATGCTGATCATAAACACATGGTATATGCTAACAGTATATTACTGTTTTAGCAAACCTAGCAACTTGCAAGAATGACACAAATAAGTATTTGCATCAAAGCTGTGCTTGGTGGTTTTCAAATTGAGGGGGCTTGCTACCTAAAGACATTTAACTTCTTGTAGGATGACAAAGATAGAGGCAGTACTAAATATCACACACAGTGTCAGACTAGGCAGACTATCTGGCAGGCTATTACTTTAGAGAGGTTAGAAAGGACTTGTCAAGTAAAAATTCCAAAGTGAAATGTGAAAACAAATGGCTTTCACTTGAGAAGCTGAACTGATGGAGACACTGAGCTTCTATGTATTAGTACATAATCTCCTATTATTAGCAATGATTAAAATGGTCATCGTTTTTCATAGTTTTAAAATGATAAGCCTTAAACATTTGGTTTTCAGACTTCTTTGCATTCTTCTTTTTTTTCTGTTTCAGCAGGATAATATCCAAATTGTTTAAGGAGTCAAACCCAGAAGGGTTTGTATTATTATTATTATTATTAACATTTATTTATAAAGGGCCAACATATTCCGCAGCGCTGTACAATAAGTGGCTTTCATACATTGGACATACAGAGTAACATATAAAGCAATCAATAACAGATACAAGAGGTGAAGGGAGCCCTGCCCAAAAGAGCTTACTACACAGATACTGCTTTCAACTACAACTTACATTTACAAACAGCTTTAAACAAATGTATTCTTTCATAATGCAGAAAAAAATAAAAAAACAAAACAAACACAGGTTTTTGGTGGAGAACCCCTTTACTCAACAAAACTATATTCCTTTAGATCACATTACACTTTTAACCTTAATAACAGTAATTTAAGGTTACAGAGTGCCATGTTATTTCAAACTGCATGTGCATATTTTATCTGTTCTTCGCTCTAACGAGGAAAATACCTGCTTAATCTATTTTCCCTTTAAACAAATACAACTTAAAAGAGCTACAGGTTGTGATAACATGAACTCATGAGCAGCTTTGAACAATCTGTAATAACATTTATTTAGTTAAAACCTGTGCCCCCCTGGGTCCTTATTGGGATTTTTTTTCTGGTTATCATGGGAGTTCATTTGCTTTTGTAAAGCCACAAAAAATCACATTCGAGGAGAACATGTTTTCCAGAGCCAGAGAAAAGGCAGCATGTATACAGCCCTACGTAATGTTCAAATGGACCAGTCCTATGTTTAAATGGACCTCAGCTTAATTTTTGCCAGTTGGACACAAGTGCTTTACACTTACAGTTTTTTTTCTAGTAAGTAACACACCTAGCCTCAGTGGCCCATGGCCATATTTGAATGAACAGCAACATCAGCTGGTTTTCAGAGTAAGCCTCCACGATCCCTAGCTATATTTCAGTAAAGTCAAAATCAATTAAGTGCTGCTAACACACACACACAAGCCTGCCACAGTGAAAAGCAGAGGTACAAGGCTTACCAGAACCCTGCAGGACATGGCAGGATAAGGCTCCTACTTGGGCTCGCTCTGCAAGACAGTCTGACACAATAACTGGCCAAGCAGGCTACTAAAAAGTGGTCAGCTATTTTTAACAATGGCATGAAAGGGGGAGGAAGGAAGGCATTCCAGAGCAAGTGTCCAGCAGTGAAAGACATTAGAAGGGAATTCTAGATAGATCTTCTTAATGGTCTAAATTGCCCTGCATAGCTCCGGGTACTTAGTCAATCTCTGTGGGTATATTACAGGATTCTTCCCATGCTTTTTCACCCTCAGATGTGGCTTTCCTCTGATTTGTGTTGTATTATACAAAAGTCACAACTTAGCAGGAAAGGGCCACTACAGGCCCACCGGGTGTTGTTGGACTACAATTCTCAGCACTCTTGACACACTTTGGCTCTTTGTGTATGATCATATATTTTAGAAAATGTATTTATATGGCAACACTGTGTATAAACTGTCTTTGAAGAAGAAGTAATTTGCTAAAATGGGGGAGTCAAGGGATGAAATGTATAAACAAGCTAAAGCAGGAACTAACTAAATGTTTTTGTACCACTAATGGATGAGGAATAATATCACTATTGATTTGCATATAAACAACAGCACTAATAATAGCAACCAGCTTATTGGTTGCCATGGGTTTCTGGTGAAAAACTACCCCCCCCCTTACTTTAAAGCCCATTTGTAATTTACAACATGGCTTTGATCCCAGAGCAATGACTTCACTCAGGAACATGGGCTGCCAGCTGCATGCATTAGAATATGTGGTGAGTTAGCAATATCCCAACCAACCAGGATGCAAAAATTGGTTTCTCAAGAGTAAAAGCCTCATTTACTAACTCCATAAGCCTCCTAACAAAATATACTTGCCTAGATTTGGCAGTAATGCCACAGTTTCCTTGGTGGGTTGCATTAATAGCTGCCCTAACTTGCATAAAATGTGAATACACACTAACAACATTATTAACAATGCACACAAGGAAGGGATACAATTACAAAACCATAAATAGTGGAAATGGTGTGTGCCACAAATAGAGGTCACGTTAACACAACAAACAATATTTTGTGCATGCAACGGTGCATCACACAAAACTTGGGTGAACGCAACTTGGTGAGCACCCATAATTACACAGGAATGTTGGGGGAAAAGCTGTACTGTGGGTAAAAATACATAGTATTCTGCATCTTAAAACTGCACTTTGCACAATATGTTGTATATGTAAAAGAGACTTAATGAGACCTATTGACAGCATTTAAAAGTAGCTCACATCTCTGGTAAATGGATTCTGCAACCTACTCAATGAATTTCCCAGTGCCTCAGTCTAAATTGGGTTATTTGGACTGTACACTCCATGGGGGCAAAACCACATTTTGCCTGAAGGATTCTATGTATAGCACTATGTACATTTAGGTGTACTATATAAGAAGAAAATAACTAATGACTTTTAAAGCTCCCAAAAAGTCTGATCCCCTTCAATTCCACCCCCCCATTACAGCCCCCTGGTGCTACTAAATGTTTTTTTCAGAGTGAGAACATGATTCTGTTTAACAGTTACATAAGCTCAATTCACAGTGGACAGTAACACGTAGACACAATAAAGACTAAAAAGGGTCTCTTAAATATGTTTTTGTGGGAGGGGGCTGTTACAAATAAGAGAGTGCTAAATATACATAATAGCCATTATTTTTCATTTAAATGTGTATGTGCCAGGTTTTGAATATTATGTTCAGCAGGCCCCTGACCCCTCAGAGTTACAAATGAATCAGCATTTTGCACCTGGGATGCATCAGACTCAGATTCACCAAATGTTAAGAGTTACATGATGGTTTCATAGCTACATCTGGTGAGTTTTAGTCCCTTGGGTTTAATAAGATAGTGTTTCAATTGCTGGGAGAGTACATTTAAGTAACGTCTGTGGCAAAAGTACTGAAAATCTCTTGCCCATAACAAAAATACCAAAAGGATAACTTCTCATAGAAGACAAAACTCATCAGGTGATTGGCTGAATTTTATTACCCAGACATCACAGTATGAAATGGCCAAACATCACTCATACAATCACAACTGAGTTTATATAGAGAAAATAAATTATTTGAAAAACTGTTAGGACTCATCAACAAAGGATTTCTAGGGCAATGGTGCATAACACATTTTAAATACTGCAGTCTTCTGACACCAGAAATAAAACTTGTTTTTATATCTATCTTAACATTTCTTTGCTTGCTATTTGTAATTTTGCCATATTTGTTCAGTGCTTTTACATTACCTATTGGATCCCCCATGTTCCTATATGAGGGGGCTGCCATATTTGTGCAACAGTAGTCTGTTAGTTTTAGAAGTCCTGACAGCTTGAGAAGGGACAGTCAGGATGACAAAATCAAGTCTTTAAATGCCGGCACCAAAGTGAGGTGTGGCCAGTGAAAAGAAAAGGGATATCATATACAGATGGTATAGGTGGTGCCTCAGCTATGTGCCTAAAGGCTGATGTCACAAGGCCATTGTGCTCTATGGGCGGCACTTTTAAAACTGTGCACCTATTCTATATTGATAAGTTTGTAAGGGAAACCATCTGCCCCACAAATATTTACTGAGTGAGGAACAAAAGCTAGCTAAGGCTGAGCAAGGCAAGATCACTATTTATAAAGTGACTTTCCCACTGCTGCAATGCACAGATTTTGAAAGCAAGAGTGATTTTGTATGTATAGGAGAGCCGTTACGATTCTCTGATAGGTACACAAGGTGCATGCTTCTCACCATTCACTCACCAGCAAGCAATAATGTCAGCATTATTGAAATCGTGATAGCATGAGAGGACATGATCAGGCTTTTGTTGAAATATCATACATATTAATTGATCTTAGCAAATGTAATGTCACGCAGAACTACTATACAGTTTATTTTATCTGTATCAGTAGCAAGAAATAACAACACATTCATTTGCTGATCATATGATTTAACTGCTTCTGTTCTGAGAATATAAATATAAAGGTAATTTGAACAGAACAAAAAACATGCCAATTTCCTATGAATCATCAGCATATAATAAACCATTGGGACACTGGTATATAGCCCAAAGGTTAATATAGTTCTAGTGTATAAGTAGGCATATTGGTTGTTAAGTACCACTGAAACTGCAGGGGTATAAGCATAATGGACATACCTTACATTGCTTTTCGGTACATATATTTTTACTGTTAAGTGAATGGACTTTTTTTTTATTATTACCCAACATAAGTCGTTTCCATCAACACTAACAGAAGTGCACTCCTAGTGATCAAAAGTTGTTGGTGCTGCTATACACAGAGTTTTTTGAATAAAACAATATGGTATTTCCCCACTCATATTTATAAATTCAAACATACAGATAAAGACTAAGCCATCCCAGGTAAACTAAATGCTAAATAACCCTATTCATATAGTATTTTTCCACTGTTTAATTAGAAACTCAACCTGCTCAACTGCAGCATGCACATTTAACCTACACACTTGTATTCTCCTGTTTTCTTTGTTTACAGTTTGCATTTCCCAGAAAACAAATATCCTCCATGTTCAGTAGCAACATGTTCCGGTATGTGGATGCACAACCCTTACAACTGAACAAGTCATGCTGAGAATTCCCAGGAAGCTAGCCCTGTTCTACGTTCCCTTTAAAGTGTAGGATTTATTTATAGTGCGCATTTTAATAATTGCAATAACTGAATGAAGTGGTACTTCTGTCCCCCTGTTTGGTGTGTAAATATAAAGTGTAAATATAATTAAGCTATATTTTGAGCATTAATATATATCTGACCTGTCTATCATATAAATGTTCTTTTTTTGCTAGAAGTGGGCAAAATCTGTATTACAAAATGATCCCAGTACTTTTAAACCAGTACAGTGATATTTATGCTGCTGATCTATAGACTAATTCTTGGAAACACTAATACAACCTACTAAAATGACAGTGGTGGATTCCCTTGAAGCTATGTAACAGCACATAATAATGGTATCCTTTATTACTGAATATTAGCTTATTCTGCAAGGTTTTACAGGGATTATACACCATTCACATCAGGAGCCAATTACCCTGCCTGTGTGTTTTGGAGCGTGGGAGGAAATAAGAGGAACCCACGCAGGCAATGGCAGAACACACAATCTTAACAGACATAGTGCCCTTGCTAGGATCAAACTCAGAACCACAGCACTGCAAGCTAGAAATGCTATCCACTGCGCTGCCATATATGATATATATGTACTACACATCCCACGGGCACAGGATAAACTTGTGGTTTATACAGTTGTGAGATCTGTTATCCAGAACGCTTGAAACCTGGAGTTTTCCGGATAAGGCAGTGGTTCTCAACCTTCCTAATGCCGCTACCCTTTAATACAGTTCTTCATGTTGTGGTGGCCCCCAACCATAAAATTATTCCTAAAACCATCGGAAATATGTGTTTTCCGATGGTCTTAGCCGACCCCTGTGAAAGGGTCGTTCGACCCCCAAAAGGGTCCCGACCCACAGGTTGAGAACCGCTGGGATAAGGGGTCCTTCTGTAATTTGAATCTTTATACCTTAAGTCTGCTTAGTCATTTAAACATTAAATAAATCCAATAGGATTGTTTTGCCTCCAATAAGGGTTTATTATATCTTTGTTATAAGCAAGTACAAGGTACTATTTTATTATTATTATTATTATTATATTATTATTATTGTGCAAAGGGAAATCATTTTTTAAAAATGTGAATTATTTGATAAAAATAAAGTCTATGTGAGATAGCCTTCCCAAATTTTTCCAGATAATGGGTCCCAAACTGTACTTGGAAATCAAATCTGAGACCGATCAGACCTTTCAGCTGAGACAGCTTCAACCAAAGTGCATATGCAGCCAGTAACAGCAAAAAAAATTTAATTAAAAAATGTCATAAAACCATGACTATTTAGCATGCAGCCTGGCTCAGCTTGTTGATCTGTACTGCAGCTCCTAGCAGGAGAACTGCTGACACCAGGGATTTTAAGAGAACAGCTGGAAAAAAACAGGTTAAAGCAGCTGTGGATTTTATTTTCCTTTCAATTGTAGCCATTCACTTGGAGTATCCTGCACTGACAGATGAAAACACAAAATGAAAAAGAATAAACAGGTACTGTAGGCAGTAGTAGCTGAAATGCCATTCCCTTTATTATGAGTCCTTTTCTATTCTTTTTCAGTGTTTGATAAAAAAATATATAGTACTGTAAATAAAATATGTGTGCTTAAGTTAGAGAAAAGAGACCCTAGACAACAACAGGTACAGAAGAGAAATACATCCCTTAGCTGTATACTGAAAGTAACAATAAATGATATTATGGGCGCTGTAATGCTTGTTTTGCATGTTCCGCTCCCGCTCACCTGTGCTTTGCCGGACAGTGACAGCAGGGCGTGGCTAGAGAACCGGGTCGGCCCTTCCTCGCTTAACCCCGCAGCCCGACTCAGCAGCTCCACCTGTCGGCTCAACCTGTCCACTTGCTCCCGGAGCCGCCGGTTCTCGCACTGCAGATCAGCGACAGACCTTGAGAGCGGCCCGGCCAGTCTCAGTACGTCCTCCAGCTGCCGCTCTACCCCACGCCTGAAGTTGTTCATCTCGGAGCGTAGCTCCAGCATTGCGCCGTGTAGCACAGCATTGTCCTCACTCTTGCACCCAGCGCTGGGCCAGTCCGACACCTCTAGCCCGGGTTCCATGAGGGCCGCTAGGCAGTGCGCAGAAAGTCTACTTAGTGGGTGCGATTGTTCTAAACTAAGCAGTTGAAGGTGCGATTTTGTAATTGGAGCTACAGAGCATTGTGCGCGCAAACCCGTAACTTTCTTCGGATCTCAGGTGCGACTGACACAACTTTGCGAGGCACTGTCGCGCTGCGGTCTTTGTAATAAATGATGATCGCACAGTCGCTTCCGCCGGACAGGGTGATGCTCAGACCAAGGCTGCAGTACGGATCCGGCCAAGGGAGATCTGCGGCGTGATGAACCCTCTGTCCCAGTAATACTATAGCAAACCTTCGTTATTAGCGCAGGGATCGCTCTATAGCGGCTATATGTACAGCTAATTGCCTGAGCCGGCAAGTCAGTGGTGCGCCTCCTCCTGCAGGTGTCAATGCGCCGGCAATGGGCGATACTGCTTGTGTAGGTGTCAGTGTGCCTGAGACTGGGTGGTGCTGCTGCTTCTCTAGGTGTGAATGGGATGGTGCCGCTTGTACAAAGAAACACTGACTTCTACCCTTGTGCTCTTCTTGTAGGTGTGAAAGGGATGGTACTGCCGCCTCTCTCCTTTGCACAGAGGGACTGACTCCTTCCCTCCCTGCGAGCTGTTGCCTGATTCACAGCAGCTGGAGGGAGATGCTTACAGCGGGGGAGGGTGGGGGGAGTTCAACTCCAATCTTGTCTTCTCTCCTGTGTAACTAGGCTGTGCCAAAATAAACAGGCTCCTTATCTTTAGGAAGGGGGTGAGGTGAATGCTGTGCAGCCATGGCTGGGTAGGGCAGCTCTAGGCTGACTCTGACCTTTATAATTCTACACCACAGGTTTTATTGCCCCCAAAACTTTCATTATAAGTACATACACTTTGTAGGGGCAGGCTAGTATGTGCATTTATTATATTTCATTTTCCTGAGACTACTAAAACTCTAGTTTATAAATGTAACATAACCTCAGCTGTATTTGCTGGATGTGACTCAAGTATTCCCATAAATATCAAATTCTCATTTTCTAATTTAAATGGAAAAAAAAATTGTACTTATTTTTTTGTTGTTGTTGTTGCTGCAAAAGCTATTTATAAAGCGTTACTTATGTATGCAGTACTATACAGCCATACAAGAGATTAATAAAACAAATAAATACAAAGTACCATAAAAGAGTGCTAAATGTCAAAGAGATGATGAATGCCTGCCCCCTAGAGCTTACAATTTAATATGGTGGGTAACTATGGTGGACACAAATTGATATTAAGTGCTGCAGGTTACAGTGGTTGTCACTGCATTATGCCAGAACTGGGTCATTTTGCAGGATTAAACTGGAACCCTTGTATACCTGAAGTCACTATATGCCATGTAATTTAAAGGAGAAGGAAAGGCTAAATCACTAGGGGGTGCCAAATGTTAGGCACCCCCAGTGATTGTAATTGCTTACCTGAAAC